>NC_139721.1:27686497-28110156 GCF_964211835.1 Anser anser | reverse complement strand
GGAATAATTCTCTGCACACAATTTTGTATACTTCATGTGCTCTGTCTGGAGGAACTGGATGGAGCATCTCTCCTACGAAGACAAGCTAAGAGAGTTGGGGTTATTTAGAAGAGGAGGCTCCAAGCAGACCTTATAGCAGCCTCCCAGTACCTAAAGGGGGCCTACAGAAAAGATGGGGAGGGACTCTTTCTCGGGGAGTATAGTGATAGGACAAAGGGAAATGGCTTTAAAGTAAAAGAGGAGAGATTTAGATTAGGTGTAAGAAAGAAATTCTTCATCACACGAGTGGTGAGGCACTGGAACAGGTTGCCAAGAGAAGCTGTGAATGCCCCATCCCTGGAGGTGTTCAAGGCCAGGTTGGATTGGGCTGTGAGCAGCCTGGTCTAGGGGGAGATGTCCCTGCCCTTGGCAGGGGAGTTGGAACTAGATGATCTTTAAGATCCTTTCCAACCCAAATCATTCCATGATTCTATGATTCTATGATCTTGGTATGCTTCAGCCAGGTCAATTTCTACTCTCCCAGATTGTTTCTGGCCTTGATTCAGGGATTAGAATAAACCAAAAGCACTATCGGCTGACAAGTTTTTGTCTAAGAGTATGGCTGTATCTATTGTATGCTAATGCTAAAGAACAGTCAAATGTAGTGCCTTTATTATAATTCATATACCTGTGTTATACCAAGAAGTCAAGACTCAAACCTCTCCAGCATTCTGCTTATATCCAGAGAGTTTTGCTGTGTTTTAATCTATTAATATTCCTGAGGACACACTGATCAACCAGTTAGATAAACCCACATCAAAGTACCACTGAGCCTCTAAAGTTTGTGTACATATGGAAAGTGCAAATACACACAGAGACACACATACACACACTGAAAGTACAAATAAAACTTGTTTAAGGCAAAACATTCAAGGTGTGTTTTTTGGAGAGTTTGCTATGTGTGTCTAGCAATATTTTTCACCAAGGACAATTTTTGTTCAAAAAAAATCCTTTAAACTTGGCTGGGAAAAGAAAACATGAAACCTTGATGGCACCTGGACCAATATAGCAACAGAGAATATCCTTCATGCTTTTGATGACAGTAGGAGCGAACAAAGACATTGAAACCCCAAGTAAATTTGACAGATTGTTCTTTTCTTTTTTTCCACTCTTTTTTTTTTTCTTAGCTCAAAAACCTAGCAAATCTTGAGGGAAAGTGCAAATAAAAACAATGAAACGATGAGGCTCTGTTCTAAAACAATCAAAAATACAAAAGGAGTTGTAAATTATGTATTTAATATCGGAAGACGAAATCTTTACCTTGACAAAAAAATCAGTATTCTCAGATATGAACTCTCTCTGAGAAAAGGATACAGAAAGGAGGTACATCCCTTTGATGTTTTTATTCTTATTAGAGAAGCCTATTATTTATCAGAAGAAGTTACACACCCACCCACACATAAACATACACACAGTCTAAGTCTCTAGGATCCCTACAATAGATGTTTGAAGACCTCCTAAATATAATGCAGAGCACCAAGTACACCTTTTGTCACACACCAAAGACCTTTCACAGACTGTTCTCTGCTTGTTCTTATGTAATCAGAGGACTCCAGCAGATCGCTCTTGAAGACAAATTGATCTGAGCTGTGCTGGATGAGATATAAATCTGGACTATAAATGTGGAATACTGAATCCTTCATGATCTGACCTCTGTGGTGAACTGCCTTCTCTAAAACGGGGTCTTGGCCAACATACCATAGTTGCATATACATGAAATGAATGGAGACCTCTGAAGTAGTAAAATACCAACTATTTCAGAGCTTCTTCAGTCAAAACTCCTACTTCGAATGCAACCAGGAAGTCTCAGGTTCCCATTACAAACTATGAAGGACAGGGAATAATAAGAAAAGTGCCTTTGTGGCTAAGAAGACCAATGGCATCCTGGGGTGTATTAGAAGTGATGTGGTTACTAGGTCTCGAGAGGTTCTCCTCCCCCTCTACTCTGCCCTGGTGAGACCGCATCTGGAATATTGCACCCAGTTCTGGGCCCCTCAGTTCAAGGACAGGGAACTGCTTGAGAGAGTCCAGCGCAGAGCCACGAGGACGATTAAGGGAGTGGAGCATCTCCCTTATGAGGAAAGGCTGAAGGAGATGGGTCTCTTTAACTTGGAGAAGAGGAGACTGAGGGGTGACCTTATTAATGCTATAAATATGTAAAGAGTGAGTGTCAGGAGGATGAAGCCAGGCTCTTCTCGGTGACATCTAATGATAGGACCAGGAGCAATGGGTGCAAGCTGGAACATAGGAGGTTCTCCTTAAATATGAGATGAAACTTTTTCACAGTGAGGGTGACAGAGCACTGGAACAGGCTGCCCAGGGGGGTTGTGGAGTCTCCTTCTCTGGAGACTTTCAAAACCCGCCTGGACATGTTCGTGTGCGACTGTGATCTAGGTGTTCCTGCTCCGGCAGGGAGATTGGACTAGATGATCTTTCAAGGTCCCTTCCACTCCCTAGCATTCTATGATTCTGTGATAAGGAGATGAATCTGTGATTATTTTCACAGAGGAGATACATTTGATAATCACGGGGCTTAAAATTTGCAGGTGAATATAAGCTCACAATACTGGAAGCTGGTGCTAGGCTGCAAATCTAACATCAGACTCAAACCACAAGGGAAATGAAAAAGTGAAACAAACAAATACATAAAGGAAGAATGTTCTGGATTCTCTATCTGTGACATTTTAAAATCTAATTGAAAAGATTTTAAAAGATGTGCTGTAGCTCAGACAGAAATTAACTCAAGGAACTCCTGTGACCCCTACAGGGTCAGACCCTACTCCTGTCCTGTACTCCTACCCCCCTATTGGGGTCAGACATGGGTCATCACAAGTCTTTTCAGCCCTTACAGTAAAAAAATAGAATCATAGAATCACAGAATTGCAGAATGGCCGAGGTTGGAAGGGACTTCTGAAGATCATCTAGTCCAACACACCTGCCGAGCAGGATCACCTAGAGCATATTGCACAGGATGACATCCAGGCAGGTTTTGAATATCTCCAGAGGAGACTCCACAACCTCTCTGGGCAGCCTGTTCCAGTGCTCTGTCACCCTCACGGTAAAGAAATACCCTCTCATATTCAGCCGGAACTTTCTATGCTTCAAACTGTGCCCATTGCCTCTTGTCCTCTCTCTGGGCACAACTGAAAAGAGACTGGCTCCATGCTCTTGACACTCTTCCTTCAGATTTTATATGTATTAATGAGGTGATCTTCCCCTTGTATTCTGCTCTGGTGAGGCCGCACCTCGAGTACTATGTGTGGTGGTTTTACTCGGGTGGGTGGCCAAGTTCACCACAACCGCTCTCTCACTCCCCCTCCTCAAAGAGGAACGTGGAGAAAATATGATGAAAAAGGCTCAAGGGTTGAGATAAGGACAGGGAGATCGCACAGTAATTATTGTGATGGGCAAAACAGACTCAGCGTAGGGAGATAGTAAGATTTATTACCTACTACTAACAAGCTAGAGAAGTGAGAAACAAAGGAAAGAAACCAAAAGCACCTTCCCCCCATTCACCCTCTTCCACCTCCTCCCCCCAAGCGGCACAGGGGAACGGGGGAATGGGGGTTATGGTCAGTCTATAGAGCTTCTTCCCCGCCACTCCTTCTCAATCACTCTCGTCCCCTGTGCTGTGAGGTCCCTCCCACGGGATGCAGTCCTTGCTGAACTGATCCGGCATGGGCTGCCCACAGGCAGCAGCTCTTCAAGAACTGCTCCGGATATGGGCCCGTACCATGGGGTCCATCCCTCAGGAGCAAACTGCTCCAACCTGGATCCCCCACGGGCAGCAGCTCCTGCCAGGTCACCTGCTCCTGCGTGGGCTCCTCTCCACGGGCTACAGGTCTGGCCCGGAATCTGCTCCGGCAGGGGTCTTCCACAGGCTGCAGTCTCTGTCGGTGCAGGTCCACCTGCTCCACCGTGGTCTCCTCCAAGGGCTGCAGCGTGGAACCCTGCTCCACCGTGGTACTCCATGGGCTGCAGGGGGACAGCCTCCTTCACCATGGTGCTCACCACAGGCCGCAGGGGACTTCTGCTCCAGCGCCTGGAGCACCTCTCCCCCTCCTTCTTCACTGACCTTGGCTCCTGCAAGGCTGTTCCTCACTCCTCTCACTCTCCCAACTGCTGTGTGGCGCAGCATTTTTTTTCCCTGTCTTAAATATGCTCTCACAGAGGCGCAAAACAACATCACTTATTGGCTCAGCTCTGGTCAGCAGTGGGGCCCTTACCTAACATGGGGCAGCTTCTAGATCCTTCTCACAGAAGCCACCCCTATGGCCCCTTGCTACCAAAACCTTGCCACATAAACCCACTACACTATGTTCAGTTTTGGGTCCCTCAGTACAAGAAGGACATTGAGGCCCTGGAGCATGTCCAGAGAAGGGCTACGAAGCTGATGAATGGCCTGGAACCCAGGTCCTAAGAGAAGCAGTTGAGGGAACTGGGGTTGTTTAGTCTCGAGAAGAGGAGGCTCAGGGGAGACCTTGTTGCTCTCTACAACTACCTGAAAGGAAGTTGTGGGGAGCTGGGCGTCTGCCTCTTCTTACAGGTAACTAGTGATAGGACTAGGGGGAATGGCTTCCAGTTGTGCCAGGGGAGGTTTAGCTTAGAAATTAGGAGACATTTCTTCTCTGAAAGTGCAGTCAGGCATTGGAACGGGTTGCCCAGGGAAGTGGTGGCATCACCATCTCTGGGGGTGTTTAAGGGGAGGTTGGACATGGTGCACAGGGACATGGTTTAGTGGGTGATATTGGGGGTAGGGGGATGGTTGGACCAGATGATCCTGGAGGTCTTTTCCAACCTTAATGATTCTATGATTCTATGAGGTCTCCCCTCAGTCTTCTCTTTTCCAGGCTAAACAGGCCCAGTTCTCTAGGCCTGTCAGGTGCTCCAGTCCTCTCATCATCTTTGTAGCCGTCCTCTGGACTCACTCCAGTAGCTCAGATAACTCATCTTCCATTCTGATATTTTTGAAGTGAAGGTGAGGAAAAACTTTTTGATTCAGAAATTGACAGATCTCCCACCTGAAAAACAAAGTCTCTTTGATATTGTAGACATATTATAAGCAAACTCACATGGCGTTTTAAAAGGAGTTCTATTCCAAATCCACATCCTTTCAGGTTTAAAATTCCCTTAACTTTCTTTTTCAGGCAACTGCTTTGTAACTGGTTTTGCAACACATTACAAGTCATAATGTCCCAGAAGAACTTGTAAGAGAGAAGTTCCTCAGTCAAAAACTTACCAAATGTAGGTCAATATTTTTTTCGTAAGTATCTGAGCGTCTGAGTGACTATACACAGTTTCAAACCATGGTAGCTTTGGTTGTATCCAGTGACAGCTCTATCTGCTAGTACATTAATTCAAAAAAAAAAAAAAAAAAAGGTACTAAGCTTTTTTTCTCAGTACAATTAAAGGATGACTTAAAGGATGATTACTATTCAAATATTATGTCTGTGGTGTATTTTATCCTTACACAGTTTGCCATCACCAGAGGTATTATAAATATCAGAGGTATTTTCAAGTGTCACTGGTGTCCTAGGTGTTCTGTGTGCTGTATATACCTCCAGTGAATTTTCACTTCAGGAGTGACAGATGTCAACTTCCTGGCTAGTAGGCTGGCAGACGGATATCCGACATGCACAAAAGAGACCGGCTGCACACTGAGACAGACAGCAGGGAGGCCTCCAACACTTGATCTCAAACAATTAGAGGAAAACAGTAGCTGAAAGCATACGGTCAGGCCCTTTGAATTAAAGGATAGCATTTCTATTTGAAGTTGCAATCCAGCTTTAGATTGGTTAGATGTTATTTGTGTTTCAAAGTATGGTCAGTCTGGCATTTATTCTACGTTATTTGAAAATAGACTACATTCAGAATTTAATTAAAGCATGTGAGGCTCCACATTGGTGTAACAGTCAGACTTTACTAATCTGATTATGGGATCAATGGGATAACTTGCATTGGTCTCTGAAATCCAAGCAAAATTTACAGTACATTAGTGAATCAGAAAAGAGTCTGAGCCAGAGAAAAACCCATAATGACTTTACAAATTAGGTTGTCTAAGTAGTGGGTTTGTTTGAACAATTCCCTAATTCTTCTTTCTGTCTACAAAGGCAATTTACCTAATGTAAGCTTTGATACAGGACAGTACTGAAAGAACCAACCATTTTCAGATTTTACAGCCTAAGGTTTTTTGGGGTGCCTGTAGGCACCCCACAGTAATCATTACTAGAGAGTATCCATAATTCCTCTTCATTCCAAAGTGCAAAGAGAAGTCAGGTCTGGGAGATTTCCTACCAAAATTCCCAGAATGACATTTACCATAACATGCTTCAGAGTATCTGAGATCTTCTAAAGGAAAATTACTGATATTTCATGGGGCTCTCATGACCAGTCCCTTATATCACAGTCAGCATCAACAGGTCTGCAGGAAAATCTTCTTATACTTAAACTTGCCTTGAGAGAATGCAATGGAAACTGGTTTGTTTGCTCTTGTAATTTGTACATTCTAGCAATAAAACCAATAAAAAATACTTACATCAGAATATATAAGATACCAAAGGCTACTACTTAGAATGGAAAATTATAAATAATACAATTCATCATCATTGTGCTGTCAGTAAGGGAAGAGTTTCCGAACTCTGCTAAAATGCCTTGAAAAGGGGAACTCAGAGACTGGCAAAATCATAAGTATTCTCAAAAGGGAAGTTTTAAAAACAAGTAATTTAATGGTTTGCAAAATTAGGTCTCCTTTACCTATGCTGTAATTTTTTTTGAAAGCTTGAAAAAGCTAAATATAATGTGGCCACTGAAAAGAGAAGAATGACCTAGCAGGCTATAATATTACATAAACAGTTGTCTTATTCTGTCAAAATATTTTCAATAAATTCAATAGCAGAACTAGCATCTTCTTCACAATTTCTACGGATTTTTGTTAATCTGTAATGAGCTTTTAAAATCTAAGACACTACGTAATTAATAGCAACAATAACAATAGTGCTTGGTTGCAATGTGGTAATTTTTCCAGATTTCCTGGCATTTAATTGAAGGAACCATCAAAGTAAGTGGGCTCAGTAGAACTAATCTTACTGTAAAATCTTATTCTGATGTAGATTACCGTCAAATTAAATCATGACCAGTGATCCTTATAAGATAGATAATGAATTCTATTGGTTTTTCCAATTGAGATTTAATTCTTCAAATGCATGAGGCAATCAGTACAGAAATAGCTTTACTAATCAACATGCAGTGTTTAAAGGGCAGTTCAAAATCCTAATAACAGATTGCCCCAAATTGTACTGCTATTCTTCCTCTATGGAAAACATTTTAACTGCTCTTTATTTATATCCCATACATGCAAAAAAACATTTGTCCCACTGTCTACGATATTAGTTTCCTCTTAACAACAAAGACCAAACATTATGACTACCAATTCTGAGCTATCACTTTATGCACAAACACTATCTTTAATTCTAGGAGTTTATTTAGGGCTACATCTAATAATTTATCCAATAATGCCTCAAAAAAAGTTTGTTTTCTCCTTTCTTGACAGGGAACGGATACGGTTTGAAACAGATGTTTTTAAATGGCTGATTTCATTCCAAAATTTCACCCAAAGTCCAATATTAGGAAGAAAAAAAGTTTTTCCCATAGTCTAGAAGTGGTCTCTATTATTTCCAGTACTTTCTTAGATGAACAAGATGAAAAAAATAGACGAGGAGGCCCCATAGCTAGAATGTCAGCCTTAGCCTAAGGAAATCTATTTTCAATACCCTGCTTTGCACCAACCCTTTTTTATAAACTTGGATATTACTGTCTGACAGCAGCACTTCCCTACCTCACAGGAGTATTATGAAGATAATTCCACAGAAAGTATTGAACCAAAAAGTACCATGTGATGTAAATATTATAGATAACTAGAGTAATATGTTATTAATATTTATTAATAACAAACATATATCAGTATGTCTGGTTTGAATAAACACCCAAATAATTAATATAACAGTTTGTGTCTTTTAAGCTGGTGATGTTTGTAGGCTTAAGGCAGCTCAAGATATTGCTGGTCCTTTTTAAGTCTGACTCTCTCCTGAATGCCACAATCATAGATAATCTCACTACATATTACATTTTAATTCAACAGAAATTCAGATAAGGGACAAATAACAATAATAATAATGAAGTCTGGGAAATAAATTGTGGCTAGGGTAGTTTAAGCCAAAGAATGACTTTTTTATACATCTGTCAATGTTCCTAATCCATCTCCAGTCCACATATTCCTTCAAAAAGAAATAATGTCAGCTTTTGGCCATCTGTGCGTCCTTCAGATGAATTACTCAGATTATCAGCTACACCTTTGGGCTCAAATACAATTCCTGATGAACAGGGTGGGAATCCAAACAAACAGTGTACTCAAGACCCTGAGATAGACCGTAGCACTTCCCTCTAGCATATTTTGCAATAGGATGTAAGTTTCTCAAATTTTGTAGTAGCTGTACTGCCTGATACGCTAATAGATTTCAAAGGATATTTCTTTTTATCTTCATTGAGTATATGGGATTAGAGAGGTGACACAAGGGTCGTCCACAGACTAGCTAGAGCTTTACTGCAAAGTATCCAGAAGATCAGGTATTGCTGTATCTACTAAGCTGCGTCAAATTGTATTGACTATAGAAAATGTTGTATCTAATTTGTATTTGTATAAGAAAGCCGTATGTCTTTTGTGTGGCTGAAAATGCACTTTTAGCTAGCATCATGTGTTTTCTGATTACCCATACAAGTTTTTTTCATAGCTACAAAGACATACTTCAAAATAAGAAAACCTTATCTACCATTTTCATGAGTATCTGATAGTAATTATTCAGTCATTTAACGGCAAGATAAAAATCTATGTGCTTATTTTAAAATGAATGCAATTCTGCTTCCTACACACAGTCTCTAGAAACTGTTAAGGCAAAGTAAAATGTCAGCAGTGTTTACCTTGGGAATTGGTTTCTCAAATACATGCAAAAAAATATGGAAAAAAGGCACATTTGAAAGAGTAACACCTTCCAAGCCTACAACAAAAGGTCTAAAACTTATTAATAAACTCGTTCTGCTACCACATGTTGTTGGTTCAGCGACCACTCGTACGGCTAACTAGTGTCTTTTATTAGTGATGTATTAGTGATGTATTGCAAAATTCAAAATTCCCTTTTTTTTTTTTTTTGCCATCCATTATAACAGTCCAACCCAAAATTTTTAAGTGACTTGTTAAAATTGGAAATTATTTCTCACAACCCTCTCCTCTAACAATCTTTGTATTCTCTTTACTTATAGAAATGGACTTTTGCTAACCAAGTCAGCAAAGACTAAATAATTTCAAATGTTCAATAAGAAATATCGTTATCAATGAAAATCTGAATATTAAAATGTTTTAATACATTTTAGAATATTCAGTGGTGAGAATGCTGACACAGTCAAGCACAGAAGTATTTTTTAAACATGAATACTCCTTTTCCTTATACAGCTATTTTGAAACAAAGCCATCAACTACAAAATGCAGTGGTGGATTTTCTCTAGACCAGGATGAATGTGTTGGTTACATGCTGAAAGTCTCTGTCTCTTTGATTAAGGCTGAAGGCAAACAATTGTTTTGTAGATAAGTGTGCAGACTGCAGACAACATTTGCTTTCCCCTGGCTATTTCTTGGAGGCCATTGTACCAGCTGGCTGAAGGCCCTATGTGTGTTCCCCGTTTCACTCTAGACAATCTCAGATAAGTTTAACCAGGTGATTATGGTAACCATGGCCCTAGTTTTTTTCCTTGAATAACCTACAAGATGTTGGTATAGAAGCCCATCAAGTGATAGGAAAACAGGAACACTGTGAATAGCAAAAAAAAAAAACAAAAACAAAAACAAAAGGTATGACCTTGCTCTGGAGACCTCATATCCCAAAGAGGAGAGCAGCTACCTCAGTTGCTGAATGTTCTGTTCCAAAACTTTGGATGTTACATAGTATGTGACAAAATGACTCTTACCAAACTTGCCTTCTGCCATTTTTTTTCCGTATAAGTAAAGGAGGAACTGATTGCCAAAGCAGCCACTGCTGACATTTTACTTGGCCTTAATATTTATAGAGACTATTTTGTCTCTTCTATTTGTGTTCAGTTAGATATACCACAATACCAAATACATCTGTATTTATGGATGAACACTTTGGGAGTATCTATACTAGCAAAATTCTTACAAATGTTATGGCAATTACTAGGACTGGCTACCATTACTCTCAGAGTAAACATAAGATTTTATCATAGAATCATAGAATCATAGAGTCATAGAATCATAGAATCATAGAATGGCTTGTGTTGGAAGACACCTCAGAGATCACCTAGCTCCAACCCCCTGCCATAGGCAGGGCCACCACACGCTAGATCAGATTGCTAAGACCCCATCTAACCTGGTCTTGAACACCTCCAGGGATGGGACATCCACAACGTTTCTGGGCAACCTGTTCCAGTGCATCACCACCCTTTGAGTGAAGAATTTCCTTCTAACCTTTAATCTAAATCTCCTCTTTTTTAGTTTAAAACCGTTCCCCCTCATCCTGTCAATATCTGATTGAGCAAAGAGTCGCTCTCCATCTTTTTTATAAGTACTGAAAGGTCACAATGAGATCACCCTGGAACCTTCTCTTCTGTAGGTTGAACAGCCCCAGCTCTCAGCCTTTCTTCGTGGAAGAATGTATGTGAGGTTTTCAAACAACAGGTAAGTGCTTCCCAATATGGCCTATGAACAAGTTAACAAGTAGGTAAACTAGAATATAGATTTTCAGCATGTTTGCACTTTCATATGAATGCTTTTGCAACAGTTAAACCACACAAGATCGCACAGCTTCTGTTGTCCCAGGGAGTATCCTTGAAGACCTGTCATGTTAGTAAATGTCGTCCCAGAGGGAGCAGTAGTCATGGGCCTGCAGAGCTGTTTGCTTGAGTCCACTTGAATTCAGTGTTATGAAATATTAAAAAGCTGATCTGAGAGACATTAGACCTTATGCTATCCAAAGTGAAAAACCCTAGCAAAGACAACAGCATGTGCTATACTTTCTGGATTTTCTCCTCTCCTTAAGTCAAATAAAATGTAGTTTTCTACTTGCAACATGGATGTCAGAGTTGTCTTCAGATTTCAACCTCCATTCAGAAGTACCACTAGACAGAAGATTACGTTTAGGATTGCATCACTTTCTTCACTCTCATGAGAATGTCTTTGCATATATACCTCCTTCCTGCAGGTTAAAATACACAGTGCTGTCAATAAAGATACCATGGAGCACAATTCAGTCACCTGAAGATAGCCCTTTACCATTTAAGATCCTTACAGTTTCTTACTTGCTCTCCAGCTGTTGTTCCAGAAGGGTATGACTCTTCTGAAGACCCTATGTGACACGCCTACCAAGCCCACTTTGTTATCTCAAATGCACCTCAGATGGCACAGGAATAATCAATCTTCAGTTATTGTTACAAAATTCATTTATTAATCATCCCAAAATATGAGACAGCACTGATCAGTCTGTAGGAAAACAGCCATTCAGAAGCCATCTAAGGGAAAAGGGTGTTATGAACAGATGTTCCTCCTGTGAAAACTACGTCAAGCCCTCATTTATAGTCTTAAAGTCATGATGCTTCTCCATTTTTCTGCATTTGCCACAAATAAACCTTGCCATCTACTGCTTACTTCTAGAGACAGCTAACCGCAGTGCAGAGGTTTTGTGTAGGTGTATTTCATTCCAAAACAAGTGAAAAATATTGCGTGTTACACCAGAAATTGTAATTTAGCTTCATAAAGCTGGATATTTTGCATATGTTTTATGTTATTTTTCCTTTTTTTTTTGGGGGGGGGGGGGGGGGAGGGGAGGTAACTTTCAAAGGCAGCTAGTAATCTATCATTTCCAAGTAATCAATTGAAACTTTCCAGAAATGACGGAGAGGTAAGACAATTAACATAAGTACTGCAGTAAAAGTGCACAGAGATAAGACAATGTAATAAAGAAATCAATTTCCCCAAACAAACAAAAAACCCACAAAGCATTCAGAGTGGATTTTAGTCATGTCCCATTTTCATAACCATATTGAATTGATGTGTTTCTAATATAGATTCTTAGTTTACTACTAAACCCCCAGATTCTTGTTTTAACAGCAACTTGTAGTATTAAAATGTGTCAATTATTTATTTCACTGTCTAAAATAGGCACTTACGTGTGAACTGTGGACTCTTGGCTTTGCAATCCTTTACATTAGTTTGTAATGCTTAATATTTTCATTTTAAAATGATTGCACAGAAAAAGCAAGTTCTTAAGTAAGAACCATTAACATCCACAGTGGTGCCTTTTTAACTACAACGTGTACTGTCATACCATCCACTCCTGCATGGGTATCTACCACTGCAGCAGCTTGCTCATCACTGAGCCCCATGAGCTCCACAGTGCCTCGTGACTGTGCATTTGCTTGTGGTGTGGGGAACCTCCTGAGCACTCAGCCAAAGGGACAGTGTTTATCAGCTCAGCACTAGCTCCTACAAACATCAGTCCAGGGGCTCTGGAAAACTCAGGACTTCGTTATTCTGTTTGTGCCTTTTCCAGTTTGGATCAATAAGCCAGCACTGAACTTCTTTGTTTTCCATACTGCTTGGTGCACTCTCACCAGCTCAATCCCTCCCCACCAGCTCTGGGGTTTTGCTCTCTGCAGCTATTGACACACAGCTGACAGCAGCACTTTTACTCAGCTTTTCTGCTCCCCAGCATTTCAGCTCCTCAGCTCAGTACGTTTCTAATCCAGCCTCTCAGCTCTCAGGAGACAAGTTTGACATCACTGTCTACATTTGGCTTTTTGTAGACTTTAGTCCTTTCTCCTTAATGTTCATATACTCCTGGATTACTTTTCATGGGAGAATACTCCTTGGCATCTGCCAGCTCTATTCTTCTTACGACATGTTCTTGCATGATTTATAATACCATTCCAACGAAGATTGACATTATTTACTGTTGCCAGCACTGCAACGGCAGAAGCATGGAACAATTCATGACAAGAATCACCAAGAACCTCCCAGCTAATGGTGACTACTTCCTTACCTGCAGTTTACTCGCTTTCTTGTCAAGAGTCTGAGCTTTCAAACATGGGAGAACAAGGAAAGTTTTCAGGCAAGAATCCACAACAATCCCACAAAGAGTAAACTGGCAATTCTTCTGCTTGTATGTTCTCCATATTTTGTCTCTTTACAAGGCAAATTATTTGTGATAAGGTTTTCCTACATGAGTATGTAACAAGTCATTCACACCCACAAAGTTGTATAAGCCATTCAACATGCAAAGCATTCTGAATAATAAGGAAAGAAAATCAGACTGAAAATCACTGCTGTCCAGATTACAAGCAGCTTGGTCATCATTACATCTTCGTGATTTTGTTGATAAGGGACCTGTCCAGGCAGGAGAAGGGTCCCCAGGTACAAAAGAGGCCAAGAAACTCTGCTCTAAACAAATCTATTTCTAGTCAGCACATTGCTGCTTCCCTCAGACCAAATCAGACACACTTTCAAAAAACTAAAGACTTCTAATCTTCTTTTTCACAATCCCTGCACTTCTTTCTCTGCCTTCCTCTGTTATTTTAAGATCACCATTGGACTTAAAGTATGTATATGCATAAAAGCCTTTTTTTTTCTCAGCTGACCTAAATTAGCACTTTCAAGCACAGCATCTGGCTGTTAGCTTTGGAGGCCAGTCTTTGCTCTTGAATGAATGGCCTAGTAGACCTGATGAGAAAGTAGAGTGGACTGTGGGAATTTCAAACCCATACCAAGGACTGGGTTAGGGAGAAGATCACAGGACTTATCTCCTTTTTCTTCTGGGGCTTTGCTTTGAACTTTTTCAGGTCAGTAGCAAAAGAAAGTTGCTCATATCTGATGGCTCTGTCATGACTCACAAAAGGGGACGTGGCCTGCTTATTCCATTTATCATGGGTTGATAATCAAATTGCAAAGCCCAGCAGAGCCATAATTATCAGTAATGATTAAAGTCTCCTCATCCATACCTAAGACAGGTGACTGAACTCCCTGCATGTTATCCTGCTGCGTCAAGTTTAGACCACGCAGCTGTCTTTAACTCACCAGGACTGCTAATAAATGCATTTTGCAGGCCCTATCTGCCCACACAATTTCTCTTTAATCCCTTCTCCCAAGACTGACAGACTTAATAGCTGTTTTTAAAAATGGAGGGAATGTGTAGAAAGACCTATTTTCTAGCATATGTAATATATAAAAATATCAGTGTCAGCTAGCAGGCAACCTTTTCTTTCAAAAATACAGCTTTGCAAGCTAAAACGCAGCTGAGATGAAAGGCAAATCTACACAAAGGCATTGCTGCTCTGCCTGACATTCTCTCCACTCTCAGAGTAGTGAGAGCTGCTCCACACCACATGCAGCCACAAGAAATGCTCTTTTTTTGCCAGAAAAAAAAAAAAAGAAGAAAAAAAAAAAGAGAGAGAGCAAGAGGAAGGAAGGAAGGAAGGAAGGAAGGAAGGAAGGAAGGAAGGAGGGAAGGAAGGAAGGAAGGAAGGAAGGAAGGAAGGAAGGAAGGAAGGAAGGAAGGAAGGAAGGAAGGAAGGAAGGAAGGGAAGGAAGGAAGGAAGGAAGGAAGGACCGAAGGGACTCATTGCAACCTCAGTTGCTAATAAGCATTAACTGATGCTGAAGAAAGTTGGTCAGGATAATTTATGTACTTTAAAGCACAAGAATGACAATCTGCATGACTTGTAACTGCTGTGGTGTTCAGTGGGTGTGGTGGGTGGGGTGCCCAGTACAGTGGGCAATGCATCCCGTTCAGGCCTCTGAAAGCACAGGTCCTACAGTTGTTATGTGCATGACTGCTCAGGTTTCAGATGTGGCCATTCTGCATGCACGCTGCATTATGAAAAAGCCACCTGGACATGGTCCTGGGCAACCTGCTTGAGGTGTTCCTGCTTAAGCAGGAAGGTTTCACCAGACCTCCAGAAATCCATTCTGACCTCAACTGTTCTGTTATTGTATAGTTCAAGGATTACTGTAAGTTGCTCTCCATTGTTTAAATTTATATCTGATCCTGTGCTCAGAAAAACATGTGGTCACTTCAGGCCAGAAGGACTGCTGCTCTGTAGACTCTTTTCCAAAAGCATCTTCATTGTCTTTTCACTTGGAAGCTTCCATTTGGAGTATTTGATCTCTGGTGTTTTCAAGTAAAGGCTTAAATATTCACCATGAAGAATTTATCTTAGCTTGTTTAAGATTAAGAATTTTGATGTAGAGGCATGCATTATCAGAAGCCATTTCATGAATGCAAAATGTACACGTAATTCTATAATCAGGTTTAAATCAAGCTTTAGTCAGTAGGAGATGAAAAAAGCTCCATCAACAAATGTAGCATGGAGGGGGTTGCAGTTCTCTGTGGTTATTAATTTTTTTTTCCTAAATATTTTCGGTTCTGAGGTAAAGCTTTACGTAAAGAAAAACTTCTGAAGGATCTTAATTTCTATCCTGCTAAGCACAGAAAGTGCCGATGAGTCACTGAAATATTTTTCCAAATCGAATGCGTCTGATGTGGGATTTGGGTTGTGACTGGGTAGGCACAAGTGCACTCAAAGTATATCCTGGAGTTTCTGGCTACAGTCTAGTTGGAAGAATCTTAAAGCAACTTTCTTTGGGGCAGTCTGGGGTTCCATCAGGCAGATACAAGCACACAGATTTGCAAACATTAAAAAACCCCCGACAACACTAAAAGCCAAACCACTTCAAACACTCCGTGTTCTGGGGTTTGGCACATTTGTATTTCTAGCGAAGAATCATTAAAATATCCAAGCATGCAGCTTCCAGTTCAGTTGCAAAACATGCCCATGATGCAGGGGGAGAGAGTGTGGAGGGGTTTGGCCCCATTTGTCTGCACCTTTGCTGCTACACGTGGGAAAGTAATTCTTCACAGTGCTTCCTTCTGGCTTCCTCCTCCACAGAAAGGGGTCACCCCAGCAAGCTATGGTGCCACTGCTACCTGGTGTTTGTTTTGTGCTATTGAACAACTAGCCTATTGTTTTAATACCATAAACAAAGAGCTGTGGAAATGAGTTTGTGAATAGAGACAGTGTTTAGATGAACAGCTATAGCACAGTTGATGCTGCAGCTCACTGCAATGCTCCTGGTGCCCCTAAAGGGTGTTAGGCAGCTGCCCCAAGGAGACCCCCTTTGGGGCAGTCAGTAGGATAAGTGGAAGCATACATCCTCAGCCTTCCCTTCTCTGCAGCTGCAGCACCTTCCCCAGAGCTGCCAGCAGGAGCCTCCATTCCCTCTGGACTCTGCCTTCTGCTAAGAACAGGCACCTGCAAAGGCTGGGAGGGAAGGGGGCACAGCCAGCCTCCTCTGGCACTCAAGTGTAGGTTAGCGTCTTGCACAATTATACCGAAGTATCACAACAGAGAATCAGTTGAATAACCCCACCATTGGGACATCCAGGTGGGAATGGCCAGGATGGGCAGGTGGGGGACTTCCATGATTTTTAACCTTTTAGGAGTGGCACACTGAACTGAGACTTGTTGAAATCCAAGATCTGCTTAAGTCCTCTAAAACTTTTATTTCGTAAACTGGAACTGAATGAAGGCTTCTGAGTGTTTCAAAACGTGTGAAGCTTTTCTCTGCTTGGCTTGTACTTCTGTGTTGAGCTCCAGGTACAAGGCAGGGCAAGTCAAACTACTCAAAATCCCAGTACAAATCCCGGAAATATTGAATGTTTCAGGGAAAAAAAAAAAAAAAAGAATGAAAGGTCAGATTTCATGTTATCCAGACTGAACTGAACTTGCTAAATTTCAAACCATTTGTGTCTGTGGTGTCATTATGTGTATTATAACCTGCCTTTTTTAAATGAACATGAAACACCGTCACTCTTTGGCAATGTCTGCTGGGAGGATGAATTTGAGAAAAGCTGCTGCCACAAGCATTTTTAGGGATGTAATTGCCTGTTCTGGCAGCCAATCCAAAATCTTCATTTCATTTCTAGCTTTTTTTTTTTTTTTTTAAGTTATAATTAACTTTAAACCTGTGATGAAGATCTGCAAAGCTGAGGTAAGCAAGTTTTTTGCAGCTAGGACCACACTTTTACTGTGTATCCTGTTCCAAATCCTCTCAGGAACCTTGCCTACACAGTGACCTACTGTAATTTTCCCAGAGAAAAATAAATGAAAAAGGCCTAGCATCTCTTAGTCAACGAAGTGTCTCGGTTTTCCCCTCCCATTTGTTACTTAACAGAGTCCTTCTAACATCAAATGCAGATAAAGCTTGATTTTTGATCCCAGGATATTACAAACTGTCCATCATTTCCTTTCCTAATAACTAGAATTTGCAGGATGTCCATGTGCCCCCAAACTCCACATATGCATTGTATTTTGAAGTTGTGAATTTCTTTACCACTTATTTCCCACAAACTGAGTCACTCTCTAGAGGCTGAAACTTGCAGAGGACTCAAGTGGATATGTTTTATGTCAATATGTTTACACATCAAATAAAACCGAAATGTTACCTTGCTTCGGAAAACATATTCCAACTCAATTTACTGGGGAAATGTCATGGGTAAATATCAGAGCACAATCTCTACACAGACATACTATTTTTCCTTCAGTGACATGGTTAAGATCGAGCATTCTTTTGGAAACAGTGTTTCTGGACATGCTTGGTAGCTTGATAATTTATTTCCACTATTCATGTAAGCATTTTTCTTGCACTGGGAGGCACAATAGGATAGTCTTCTTTGCAGTAATATCAGGAAAAAATATCTCTTTGCAAAGCTTACCATCTGACTATTAAAAAAGTACATTTTAAATGCATCAAAGAGCCACCTAATGACATTAACAATGCAAAATGTAATTGAAGAGATTAAAAATAAATCAATACTTTTTTTTTCTGCCTTCTTTCTGGTGTTTATTTGTAGTTTGGTTACTTTACCACCATTTAAAAATGCCACCTCTATTGGAGACCTTTGTCCAGGCAGTACTAAGAAAGCCATTCTGCCACCCTAGTCACAGTCACTACTGTCCCTGAAGGTATCTTCAAATAACGTGCTAGAATTATCCATGGAGTCCCAAGGGGAGAAATATGAATAAAAATATCAAATCTCTTCTAAATTCTCTTTGTGTTAACCCTGCTACTTCTAAATACTGAGTGAATATTCGTGTTTTATATTGTACCTTGGAAGTGTTGAAAGAGAAGAGGCTGAGAAGAACACTGTCTTGGGACTTACTTGCTTCTGTCAGTTTATGTCACAACATTACATTTATTTTAATGAGGGGGTGTTACATTTCATGTCTGCCTACAATAACTAGATTAAAACAAATGGAAAAAGACATGAAAGCCAGCAAATTCTAAAGCATTAGACATTTCTGTAGCTAATGAGACCACTCTATTTAATTAGAAAATATAATCTATTCAATTAGAAGAGAAAAAAGCAGTTGCTTTTTTTTTTTTTTTAATCTTTATTAAATCAGTTATAAAGCCAAGACATGCTTGTTAAAGGTAGATAGAAGTGTCTGCTCCTCTTTAGAACTTCTCTGAAGAATTTTATCTGAAGTTTCTCTTGCTGGTTGCAGGCAGAGAAAACACAAAAAGGACAATAACACGTTCTAGTATGGTCACTTCCACAGTGTTAATAGTCCTTGTGTAAATGGCAGGAAGAATGCACTATATGTTAAGGAAGTTAACTTTGGCGGCTGAACAATACAGTCCTGGAGTTTACCTTCTCCTCTAAGCAGTGCCTACAGCTCTGCTGTTTGAGCTGAAGGTCCTGTGATGCCATTCAGTATGTGTTATATTCTATTACATCCCTGTGGCGTTGGCAATTCCTGACATAAAATGTCTCCTTCTGTCTTCCCGTAGTTACAACTGAAGGGAAAGACAGCTGCCTGCTACTGGCCTTGTCCCAAACCTACTAGAATGGGTTGTATAGTCACCTTCATTTCCATCTCACAGAAGTGGAAAAAGACATCTGTTTCCTTGGGAGTGTGCTTATCCCCAGATAAGAATTGTCAAAGCAAAGCCTTTTGTTGTTGTTGTTGCATGCATGAGGACTAGGGCACTGCTCCAGGATGCCCTTTGAATTGAATTTAGAGGGTAAAAGAATTAACTCATGATTTGCTGTGTGACAAACAAATGCTAAATAAAAATTAAATACTATCCAGACTGTTGTTCTTATGGCTTGATGTAACATGTTACAAACTAAAGCTCGTTCTAGCATTGAAATAGATACTGCTTTGAATTCAGATAAAGGATGCAGAAAAAATAATTTCCACTCAATCCTCTATCAGCTTTTTCTTCATTCTAATTTATTTTCACGTTGGAAATATTATTTTCTTCACTGGCAAGGAAATTTGCTCTTTGCATAGACAAATAAAGTTGATTGTACATGTATTCACTTCTGAGATTTTTATATTTCTAACTGAGCTATTCAACACTTTTTGAACAACCTAATTAATATACCCTATTACACTTCATTTATTTTTATATTTTCTTTATAAATCTGCCACCTATACATTGTTTATGGAAAAACTATGAGGGATTTTAGTTAAAACAAGATATGACAAATCTTTTATTCTTTAATTTAATCTCTGATAATTTTGCATCAGTGCTAAATAATAACGTCTTTCTGTTCTTCATCACTAAATCAAATGCCATATAATTCTTTCCACCTAATCACATTGTTTATTCTTTTAGAAAGAATATTTACATTATATAATGCTTTTAATCTGTCAAATCATTCTCCTGTTTTGCTGCTAATTTCTATAAACTGTCAGCTCTATGTATTTCTAGAAGAATATGAACCATCATGTTGTACATCTCTCTTTCATAATCATCTGAAGAGAACTGTGCACCCCTGTGTTCTGAGGTTTTTTATCCTTGAAAATCAAGAAAGAATCCAGTGGCCTGGAGACCTTTATGAAGTATTGTGAAAAATTATTAATGGCAGACCTCTAAAATTGCTTTTCATCTCAGATTTGAAACAGGTTCTGTGAACATGATGGGGAAGCAAGGGGGCCTGGCAGGCCTTGTGTCAAGTTACAGACTTTGGTGTTTGGCTACCCTGGTGTGTGGGCTTTCAGTAAAACCTCTGTGAGAACAGCACACGCATGGAAGCTTTTATGTTACATATGCACAAACCCATGCACAATACATATGTATACCCTTCCCCTGATTCTGACACTTGGGGCATGGAGAGCTCTAAAAGCACTGCTTCCCTGCGGGGAGTGCAGTGGAAATCACCTCTACCTGACCACACTTTCATGTTTCTAATCTTTTCTCTCTTATAACGGAACCCAGCTCCTCCGGGTTCCACTAGGGCAAGTTTGGCACCCCCCACCCTTCTGTGGAAAATGGGCATTACGCTTCAAGCTTAGTGAACCTGTCACATTTTTCAGGGAATAATTATTTTTTGACACTGAAAGAGGATGGATTTTAATGATCAGATCACTAGAATTGACAAAGAAATCTTGATTATAAACCTTTCCTTCTAAAAGATATTTGCATAATTTACACATTTAACGCATTTCATGTAATTTACTTCTTCCACACAATTTACAAAATTTACATATTAAATGTTTGCTAGAGGAAGGACTGAAACCAAAGACCTCTCTCGTGAGGCCACCACATACCAAAATTCAAACTCATTTGCACAGCAAGTCCTGTCAAAGTTTTTCTTGGACTTCATCACAACTTCATAAATTCTTCTACTTTTTCTATTTCCTAAAAATAAGACAGCAAGGGTCTTGGCTTAATTTATAGACATGGAATAGCTGCATAAGACAGAGAGGACATCCTAGTCTTAGCCACCCATAAAGCAATAAAACTAAGCAGTGTGAGGAGACCATTGCTTATACAGAGCATAGTGAGCTCTCTGCTCTTCATTCTCAACCAAGAGCCTTGATTTCTTTAGCATTGGAAGTGGGGAAGAAAAGAGTGACTATTTATTTAAGAGCATGAAATGATGATCAGTGACTATTTGACGACCAGTGAGTGATCGGTGAGTTTGTTTGAGAATGTGAAATGACATTCAGGTCCAATGCTGACTGTACTCTTTACCTCCATGTTGCTCTGTAGTATAGCAGAGCAATGACAGCCCATCTGCTCATGCTCACCTTCAATGTATTTTGGTGATTTTGGCTGCACATACTCTGTTCTGTTAGGTGCACCACAGCTTGAGGTGAAGACCTCCTCCACAGCACTGAGTGCTGCACGATATGGGACAAGCAGAAGGTGATGCTGTCAGGGAAAGAACACCTTACTATTTTTTCAGCATACCTAGTGCACTCTCTCAAGGAAACTTTCAGCTGCTCAGTTCATGCTGCATTACCATTAAGAAGGATTCAGCTGCAACCTGAGTGCAGTTTTTAAAACTGGTCAGACCCCTTTAGGTCTAATTGATAGAGCAAGTCTTTGATGGGAGCATTTTCTGAGCATTTTCTGAGCATCAAATTCTACATTTGAATTTCCAGTAACTCTGTTAAATTTTGTGCAAAGCATGCATATTCTGTCAAGATATATATTTTGTTAAAACAAAGAAAACAAACAAAAACTAATAATTTTGTCATGTTACATTATTGCTCTGTGTCCTCTGTGGCTCTCACAAGCACATCAATTTTTCTGCTTTATAGCTGAAGGAAATAAAAATAGATCTGGTTTCTCATCAAACTTCCTAAGCATGAATCAGTGCAGGGCCTCCTCCAAAGTCTAGTCAGGATGACATGTAAGATCCACGGTGTTTGTCACCTAAGTCTGCAGAGAGACAGAAATAACAGCTTTGGTAGAAAGCCGAGACAGCTACTCACTAAGCAAAACCTGCCAATTTTATCATTCCATTCTTTTCTCACATCTTTTATTCAACCCCCTTCTTTCACTGCATATTGTGATTCCCAAACCTATTAGCTGCTTAGATAGTATATCACCACTTTTTACATTTGTCCAATGGATTTTTCTGTAAAAGAAAAAATTTTCAGTATTTTCTAATGGGTGAGCTCATGAACAAGCCGGACAACAGTTGTCCAAGACATCAGAAAGTACAGACAAGGTCTCTGGAAAGCTCGACTGCTTTGCCATCCACACTACACCTATGACTTGGGACACTACACAACTTATGGAAAATTTTTTGAGGCAACATCCAAGTCACTCAGATTTCAAATACAAAACATTTTGCTTGTATGGGGGTTTCTCTCCTAGCAGACCAGCATTAGGAGATGTATCTGCCATTTATTCGAAGGTTTGGCTTAAGTGTGCTCTGTAACGTGTACACTGAACCAGTACATGAGCAGTGACATTTCTTCAGGTATGGAAATCACGCTGGCAATCCTCTAAAATACATTTCTAAGATTGGCTCTCTGGAATAGAGACTTGTGGAGTGGCAGAGACCAAGGTGTAGCAAGACATTCACACACCTCTGAGCAGCATCCGCTGGCAGCCGTGCCCTGCCCGCCCTGGCACTCGCAGAACTGGCCAGCGAGGACTCAAGCTGACTGGGGAGGGAGCTCATTCTTCTCCAAATGCCTGTAAAGAAATACTTGGCATTGGATTGAATGTTTGGGGTTTTCTTTTGTTGTTTCTTTTTTTAATCTGGCAAGGAATAGTTAACCACTGGAAATCTACTGGCATGCTCAGGCATACATGAAGCATGATGGACAGTTCAGGCACTGAAAAATACAAAGCAGAAATGAGTCATTTACTAGGAACATTTTTAAGATGGCAGAAATACATATGTACACTATCTGGAATATAGTCAGTAGGTTGATCACTCAGATTTTGCACATTTTTAATGGGAGTTGTCCTTTACTATTTCCTTGTTTTTTATTTTGAATCTTTTAATTCGTAGTTTGTGAGGTAAGATATCTTCTGCTGTGTGTTAAAGTTGCTTCTCCATTTCACTGTTTCTATTGCCATTTACCTCCTCAACACTTCTTGAAAACTTTAGACTACTGCTTTCTGTTCTTCAAATCTTTTTAGCTCTGCTTGTTGGCAGAGCTTTTTAAGAGGCCCACTTAGAGCCCTATTAGTGTGTTATTACCAGCTGCTATTAGAGGTGATATGGATTTTACAATCACTCCTCCTTGTCTTTCTTTCTCTCTTTTGATTTTGCCACTTTTTTTTTTTTTTTCCATGCGTTTTGTCGGGAACTGGTGTTTGCTTTGGCTAGTTTCTGACAGTTGCAGGTATAATCACAGGTAAGCATATTTATTCTAGTATCTTTGATACTGCCTACAGAAATTGTCATGATACATTCACTTCTGATTCTCAGCAATTAAAATGAATTTTTCCTTTCTGTATGAAATTACTGCTTTATTATCTGCTCCTTTTATCTTCATTATTATCTGCTCTTTTATATACCTCCTAGAGATCTTTAGGAAATGCTACTAACCGACCTCTTACAATCACAGATATCAGGAGAAGGACTGGCTTGCTTGGTGGATGGTTCTCATGGTTCTTTACTCCTGGCCCTCTCACAATGATCCCTTTCCCCAGGTCAGGTAAGGTTCTACTTGTTTATCACTGCCATTTGCAGAGGGACTTGTTATGGTACACTGGCACAAATTTCAGATTACCTAAGGAAGCAAAACTGTTAATTTTGCTGTCTAAATTATTCTGCATGCACAGCTAAGCCATCCATGTAGAAGGGATAAGAAGATGCAAGAAAGGAATAGGGCAGAAAGCTGGAAAAGAGAGCATTTTTGAAGCTACTCCAAAAACTGTCCTTGCTTGAGAATAAGAAACTATTCTTCCACTTGATTTTAGGAGCCACAGCTGTGCTTTTTTGTTATATCTCTGCTTACTATTAACCTCCCTAGTCTTGTCACTGAAGTCATCCATTATCATACTGATGCCCTATTCTGTAGTACTTCAGTAAAAGTTTGTAGGCAGTAGTAGAACTGAGTTTGACAATGATCTGCTAAATGTTTGGCAGCCCATACATGATTGTTCTTATTTGGAAGGCAAAATTAAACTACTTCAAATGAGTGGGAGCTGTCTCACCTCTCTGAATATATTACAAAGTTATAGTTTCATATTCAAAGTTTTATTATCAGTTTCTACTTAACATTGTTGCTTACGTCAAATATTTCATACCAGATTACCTGAAAAATACGTAATTACCTTTTCTGTTACTCCAGTAACATTTCTATTTCTCCTTCCTCAAAATCACTTCTTTCAGCACAATTCACAGCCTCTTCCCTGTTTTTTTTTTTCTTCTTCTTCTTTTTTTCATCACACGATCTTCCAAGGAAGCGCTAAAGTTAGGCTACATAAAATAAGTCATTCAATACAGAATAAGTTTCACAGTATCTATAAGAGTATGAATCTGTACCAGTCTGCTAGAGTTTCCCACTGCTTCATATCCTCTTTTAGATAAATTTGCCTTGTTTAGGCTTTTAGGGTTCCAGTCCTGATCTTGAAGAACAAACATAGTCTTAGTCAAATTGGTGAGGTCTCTTTCTTATGGTTATTTATTCATACAGATATTTACAAATTTAGTGTCATTGAAGAGCATTTTGTATTTGGTTTTGTATTTATTTTTCAAAAGAGCTACAAAAATGTATGGAATCATGTAATAACAAACAAACAAATGGATAGATAAAACCTCTGGCACTGGAGAATATATTCTGAGGAATAAGAAATTAAAAAAAAAACAACAAACATCTTTTGGTGGAACTACAAACCAGGCTGCCTAATATTTCTGCTGAAAATCTAATTTGGATTTTGTTTCCCAATTAGTTCCCCAGGTAAAACAAAATTTTGTTTCACATATGCATATACACACTGAGGCTGAAGTATTTAATCCTACTCCAGTAGAAACCTACAAGATTAGTGAATTTTGCATCTGGACATTGTCATGAAAACAGAGCCCAAGTGCAGGTAGTTGCTGAAATTGGTATTCTGCAGAGTAAGTCCTCCCTGTTGATATTCCTGTTGGCATTATGCAGCAGTTGAGGTTCCCTCAGCTCATACCCCCTAAGCCCTCAACAATTCTGCTGCAAGATATTACAGAATTGTACATGCCAGGTATTTTAAATCCAATGTACTTTACTATTTGCTGACAAAGCAGCTATTTCACCTCTTGTATGTATGACTGATTCTCTAGTCATAAAAGGTTGGTTAAGTACCAAGTAGTGCCTTTTTTTTCAAAGCAACAGAAATTTCATCAGTCTGAAAATGTTTCTTCACCAGAAACCATGCAGAGACATGTTCTTCAGGTATATAGATACCTGAAGGTGAGGTGAGGTCAGACAGAAAAATTTATAAACCAGCATACTGTGTCAGAGCAAGGACGACATCTTGACTTGGAGATGCAAGTTTGTTCTTCTTCTGTCTGTGCTTGCCACTATACACTCAGCTCACCCCATGTCTATATCTGTTCTCAAACCTAGGCTCATTATAATTGAGATCTGATCATTGCCTCTTCCTTGTCAGTCACAATGGTTCTTAGTCTCATCCTTATCCTAGAGCTAGCAGGCCCATTGAATTCAACTGCTGTCTGCTACCAGGCGATATCAACCCTGCCATCTGCTTTATACTAATCTAATCTAATCCTCAAAAACAAAAACAACAACCAACCAACCAAACAAACAAAAAACTCAAAAACGATTTTTCATGTAATTGCTAATCCAAAATCCATGAATATTTCTGCTGCTAGTCAAAGGAGTAAGGAGCTTCTGTTCTGACCTGCCAGCAAAGCTAGTTCTGGATATAACTGAAAATATATGTTACAAAGGAATTAGCTCCCTGGCAAATGGTAGACATATGATAATGGAACTTGAGCAAGGTCATGGTGGGGAGGTGGAGGCTTTGTCTCTGGAGAACTTCTGAAGGAGCGAAAATTAACTTTAGACAACCTGCTTCTGTAGAAAATTGAGCATTGCTCTTTAGACACCTGTGAACAGGGAACAAAAATACAATATATTGTTAGAACTTAGTGCAGTGGTTGGGTGTGATCAGCGAGTACCTCTTTCATCTCTACATTTTTTTTGAGGAGTTCCTGAGCTCCTTTACAAAAGCAGAAAGATGTCCCTTCCAGTCCATTAAAACTATACCAGTCAAAAGCTATAAAGACAATTCTGCAACAAGGCCAGAACTCAACCCTGTCCATAGCAATATGACAGCTACTGTGACAAATGTGGTTTTATGACATCAACTCTTCTTTCAGCTTCCATGACACTTTCTTTTCTTCTACTCCCCAGAAGCTTCCATTGTCTCAACTTGATCCTTGAATGGGATCCAGTCTCAGTCATCTTTTTTTTCCTCTACCTTAGTTCTGTTAATCTCATTAAAAAAAAAAAATTAAGTGTCATGTCTATGCTGCTCACCTGCTGATTGACTTCTTTGCTCTAGATTTGTCTCCTCGTTTGCCAAGAAAAAATGTTACACAATCTTTCTGACATATCATGCTTTTGCAAGAAACTCAGGAGGCAGCAAGAAAAAGGTGCCATTTCACTGCACTCAGTTCCTGGTTATAAAAGTCTATGTGTATTCTCCTTGCATGACCAGGAGCTGTGCATTTGGTCCATCGTGTCACCCACAGTGTCCATGAATTCAGCCTTGGCACAATTCCAGAATTGCTCCGGTACCTTTAAGAGCTTAAGGAAGTTGAGGAGGGCAGGGAGGCAGCAGACAAGGGTGTTGATTAGATAAAATCAGTGCACCCTACCTGAACTCCAGTCCTGCTTTAAATATATCACAATGCAGCAGCCATTCCTTTCTAAATGAAAGCTCATGTTCAAGCTGTATAGATATGTATGAGATATAACCTTTTTTTTTCTTTTCATTTTACTGGAGAATAACGCGGCTGAATATATATTTAAGTCTAAATTGTAAAATCTATTCTTTATTTTCCAGTTTGCTATGTTGTAGTTTAACCGACGACACCCAGAATTACAGGGATTAGCTGCCTTCCTGAGACAAATGCAAGCTACAGACTTTCTCTGTCTTGGTGACCTGCATTGAAAATGTTTTATTTAAGGTCTTCTCTCTATTATGCTTCTCTCTATTAATATTTAAGTAATAAGCTCTATTAATATTAATATTGCTGCTTAAATTTATTTTTCTTTCTCTATTATTAGTATGCTCTGCCCTTAACTAAAAATGTAATTTGTTCAATGATTTCCACAGAAGCTAAGCTTTTTGTAAGGTAGCAAGTTCATTATAAATGGCTATTTGTCCAACATATATATATATATATTAAATAATGCAGAAGCAAAACTGGCTGAGGGAGAAGAGCTCTTTTAATACAGCTTTGCATTGTTTATATTCAAGAGCATGAGTATAATTTCTCTTTTTTTCAGCAAGATACTTGCAGTTATTGACCACACATTTCTTAGCATGTTCAAACCTAATAACTTGACTGCCTGCCTTATCACTCTAGCACCAGCTCCTTCCTGCTGTACCTCCGTGTTGAACCTTGACCTATAGAGATTAGCTTAGCCTACAGAAAGGGGCAAAGGGTATGTCGGTCTCCCAGCCCTTTTGATCTAATCTTTTCTTCTCAGACTTTCAGGAGCATTACCAGAAAGTTTAGAGTCTGCTAGTGCTTGGGTGGTTTTCTGTGCATTTTATATTTGTTCTTTCCTCTAACAAAACTGTATTAAAATAATCCCTTTTGGAATGTGAAACAGTATTATTGAATTGTATGGTACAAAAAGATAATAAACTATTGTTGAAGTTGTTTGTTAAAGTAATGGCAAAACTGATGGGCATTACTGCATGTTCTGAGTGTGTGAAATCAAAAGATGCCAGCATGACTTAGGACTTTAAATTGAACATGAAATCAAGTAATAAAGCAACAAAACAGTTTGAAAAGAATTGTGCAGATCAATAAAAGATTTTTTTTTTTTTTTACTCTGCCTTACATCTAATATTGCCTTCAATTCAGATACCAGATACCTTCTGGCTATAATGGCACACACTTTGATCTTTGCAAGTAACAGAAGAAAGGTTTACACTTATGACAGCAGAGGAAGATACTTTGAGATAATGCTTTTGTCCAAAGCCACACAAAACTGTAGCAGAACAGCCAAAAAGTAAATTAATTATGGACCAACAAAACACTTTTTGGATTCAAATTGTATATAAGAAAGACAAATTAAATTATGCGGTTTGGAATGTCTTTTACATAAACGTTGTGGATCCTGTCTATATGCACCTATATCAGTGTGGGCATACTTCCTTGATTTCAAGAGAAATAAAACTAATGGAGCATGAGCAAAATTATATGCAGTTTTCTCACTTCCTTGGAATATCAGACTCAGTTTTTTCCAGGTTTTATTCACCAGTAGGTTTACTCTTTTCTTTCATTTGCTGCTAAGCTTACAAGTCTGCAAAAAGTAGGTTTTATTCCTCGAGAGGAACACAGATGCAAACAGGTTATATGTATATATATACGTATATATATATATACCGTTATACTATCAGTAATGTAGCCTACAACAATACCTACAAAATCCTACCCCACATATGACGCACTAACCAACAAACTCCTTATTTGGATCATGGCCTCATCTCTGTACAGTTTCCTAAATCACAGAATCATAGGATGGCCTGGGTAGGAAGGGACCTCAAAGATCATCTAATTCCAATCCCCCTGCCATAGGCAGGGATGCCACCCACTAGATCAGGTTTTTCAGGGCCTCAAGACCTGGTCTTGAATACCTCCAGGGATGGGGCATCCACAGCCTCTCTGGGCAACCTGTGCCAGTGCCTTTACACTTAAGAGGGTAAGCACAAGATGGTCCCAGGCACATTGGTATTGTAATGCTTATTTCTCTCTTCTGGTGATCCTCAAACTGATGTATTCTCCTCCTAAACCTGACAGTGCTCTCCTACACTGACATCTGCACACACAGTTTGCCTTTTCACCCACATCTGTTTAATCTCTCTTATCTGATTATTCACCCAGTGCTGTAGGTTTCAACTCTCCATAGGTTTGAAAGCTACAAAGAACCAAATGCATAATTTTGGCCACTTGCCCTTTTAAATTCCAGGTTGTGAACTGATTATTTCAGTTTGACCTTGATAAAATCCATGCAGCTGTGAGCCATGGCACCAGCTAATGAAGATGAATACCTCCCAGATGCTCAGGTGGCTTCTCGTGTCATAAATAGGTATCATTGTTTATTACATATATAAACCTACATTGCATTTTATCTAACAGTTTAACTCTGTATCAGCAAAACACACATTTCTAGGAGGTGTTTGGGCCTTTTAATATTTGCCAATTAGTTACAATCTGCATGTACCATATTGTACTCTGAATTCAAACATCTGCTCTGTGTTCTAGATGCTCTGGAAATCATGTATTTTTAGTTTCCATTTTCATGTACCTGAGCAAAAGCAATGCCATGGCAGGACTCACATGTTTCCAAGATTTGGGCATTCAGCTTGCTGTCAGGACAAACATACACACACCCTCAATATCTGTGTGTGGGAGCTGAACTTTTCATCGGACACTGACTTTCCTTTAATAAGTCTCCGAATCAGCTGACTTGACAAAGCCAGTGTTAGGTTTCCTCTCCACAAATAAAACATTTACGTTTTACCTTAACTACAGTATTGTATAGCAACTAGATGTGAACCGTTGTTATAATAACCCATTATTTCTACAGAGACTATTTGAAGTTTATCGTGTACAGAACACCAGCACAGAAGGCTACATGTGCTTTGTTTTACTGAAACTTTTATGCTGTTCACTGAACTGTGATCTTTAAAGGAGCTTGACTTCGATAACTTTATGTCCTATCAGATTTTCATCAAAAACAGTGCTAAGCGAGGATTCCATTACAGTTCAAATAGCTGTATTAATGAATTATAATAAATACGAGATGACATAGCTGTGTCCCACCATCTTTTCCTTCTCTTCTTCAAAGCTGTCTTCATTTCTTCTTCTCAAGCCCATTTGCATCTCCAAAGCCTTTGATTAGGGAGCTCCAAAAGGTACTTCATTGTCAAACTCCCTCATGTTTGCCTCTGTCACTGGCCAAAAGTGATAACAACTTGCACTTGCATTTGCAAAATTTAGTATTGTAATTTTTTTGCAAGCTGTGAATTTATTAAATGCAGCTGGACCTTTAATGTGCTAAATTTGCCAGAAAGGAGCAGTATGAGATGGATCCTGGACCCACTTTGGTCTTTGAGCAGACTTGTAATGGTCTTTCATTTGTTTGTCTGTAAAGATCTAAAGATATTGGAATTGGTACAGTAACATACCAGGGAGGGGAGATCTCCGTAGAACTTCTTTGAAATTCAGGGTTAAGAACAAAAACCATGAACTATTAATGACAGAAAGATGCAAATATTTTTATTTTTTATTTTTTTTGGGGGGGAGGAGGGTGTTGTTTAGAGCACAGAAGAAAACTTGCAAAGATCATAACACTCCTCACAGTGAGTTCTCTGACAAGGATCTGTGGCTTTGTGAAGCTTGCCACTTTTCACAGATGAAAATCTGCTTCTCTGATTCATCATCACATAACGGGCTTCATCCTGTTTATTATTAAAAGTACAGTCCTAAGATATTTTAGGCTGTAGTGCCTAGAAGCTGGCACTGCAGGGTTCAGGCATGACTTTCCACCCTTCCCAGATTCCAAAGGGGGAAGGAAACTGGATGATGGAAAATGAACACCCTAGCATTTAGCAAAATGGAAATTAGCACATCCAGCCACAACCAACACATTTTCTTGGTCATTCCAGAAGGTAGCTTCACAGTTTTGCTCTGAGTATCAGAGTGAACTTCCAACACATCCCCTCCAAGAAGTTTGTCCTCAAGAAACTTCAATAAGCAAAGCACTACTGAAAGAGTATTTTTAAAATGCTTGTCCAGAGACTGCTTTCTAGAATAATCTAATATGGAGACTTGTCAGTGGTCAAATCCTTGTTGCCCAATTCAGCTGCAAATTTCATTATACTATGTTGTAGCAATAGAATAAGTTATTGAATGTAACGGAACGGAACGGGACGGAACGGAACAACAGAACAGAACAGAACAGAACAGAACAGAACAGAATAGAATAGAATAGAATAGAATAGTTCAGTTGGAAGGGGCCTTCAAAGATCAGCTAGTCCAACTGCCTGACCACGTATGGCTAACCAAAAGTTCAAGCATATAATTGAAGACAATATTGAAAAATGCTTGAACACTGACAGGCATGGGGCATCAACCACCTCCCTAGGAAGACTCTTCCAGTGTTTTACCACCCCCACAGTAAATGCATTTTTCCTAATGCCCAGTCTGAACTTCCCCTGGCACAGCTCTGTGCTGTTCCCTTGTTTTCTACCATCAGTTACCAGGGAGCAGAGACTGGCACCCCCCTCTCCACTTCCCCTCCTCAGGAAGTTGCAGAGAGCAATGAGACAGACTCTCAGCCTTCCCTTCTCCAGACTAGAGAACCCAAGTGTCCGCAGCCTCTCCTCTTAAGACATGTCTTCCAGCCCTTGTACCAGCCCTTGTACCTTGAACACTATTCTGGATGCATTCAAGGACCTTAATGTCCTTTTTATATTGCGGAGCCCAGAACTGCACACGATATTCAAGGTGAGGCCACACAAGTGCTAAATATACCAGGAGAATCACCTCTTTTGACCATCTGGCTGTGATGTGTTTTATGCATACTAAAATGTAGTTTGCCCTCTTGGCTGCCAGGGCACACTGCTGGCTCGTGTTAAGCCTGCTGCTGACCAGCACCCCTTTCTGCTGAGCTGCTCCCCAGACACTTGTCTCCCAGTCTGTACATGTGTCTGGCATTACTCTGTCCCATGTGCAGAACCTGGCATTTCCCTTTGTTGAACTTGATGCCATTGTCGATGGCCCAACGTTCCAATCTATCTAGATCCTTCTGCAAGGCCTCTCATCCCTCTAGAGTCAACAGAACCTCCCAGCTCAGTATCATCAGCAAAATTGCTGAGGATGCACTCCATTCCTGCATCCAGATCACTGATAAAAATGTGGAACAGTACTGGCCCTAGAACTGAGCCCTGGGGAACACCGCTGGTAACCGTCTGTCAGCCAGATGTAGCCCCATTCACTTACAACCCTTTGAGCTCTGCTGTCAAGCCAGTTTGTCACCTAGCATAGCATGAACCTTTTTACTTCACAGTTGGACAATTTGTCCAGAAGGATGCTGAGCTAACCTACCTGCCCATTTCTTGTTCTATCATCCTTTGCACTAAATTGAGTGTACTTTGGAACATTTACTAAACAAAATCATTTCAAGTGCAAACATTCCAGCTTTAGAGAGAACTGAACCAACCAGTGTTAGCCAGGGAAAGGGAGTAGATTTGTGAGTTTGTGATAAAGAGTGAAAAAACAGAACAAGGGTCTGGGTTAAAACACAAGCCCAAAGACAAATGACAAATTCAGCAAAACAAAAATAACTTGTTTGACTACATTTACTGTAAGTGTGGGTCACCTTGTAATCTTTCTATTACTTGGCTAAGCTATGTGGTTTTCTCACTAATGGACTATTAATCTCCTTTAGTTGTAATTAACAGAAACAATCATCATTTAAATAACAAACATGTAAGATAATTCTCAAAAAGGCTTGCATTTGACCTAGTAATTATGGCAACAAACTTGCACAGCTCTTCCTGACGGTGGCTGCAAGCTATCAGACAAGGTTTTAAAGAAAATATTAACAGGCAACACATGCCTGCTATTAACCATGCGCACTCCCACAGGTATATCCTGAAGGTCACTTGGAACACCAGCTTTGTTTTCTTAATCCATATCTCAAAGAGCTCACAACTTGTTGGCTGCCCTGGCAGCAGAGCTAGCCGGGGTTATGCTTTGTTCCCTGGTTCCCTGGTGTGCCTCCTGGTGAAAGCAATCAGCGGTGCCCAGCCAAACATGCTGCTGCAGAACAAATATGTAGGCAGACCATTTTCTCACTGCAAGAGACTGGCACAGGCTCTCTGCCTCTTTTCTTTTCTTTTTTTTTTTTCTTTCTTTATTTTTTTTTCCTAGTGAGATCATACCAAATGCTCTCTTAGTAATGGTGACATTTTTCTAGTTTAAAATAATTATGCACTAGTCTCTGGGGTTTAATACATACTATTTAAATAGTGCCTTCTTTCTTCCCTTCTGTCCACAATATGTCTGCAGTGACTCCTCATCAAATGGCAGAGTGGTGTAAACACTAATTTTAACACCAAACCTCTAGAACATGACATAGCCTACATTATTCTCAGTGATGCCCCATGAAATTAACCGCTTGGAGGATTACAATATTGCACAAAGGTCATTAAAGTTCAATTCAAATCAGTTCAATCAATACACACGTAATTTCACTGGGACAAGTAGATATCAGCCTAAGACTTGAAGTCTTTGAAGAAATTGGCAACCACTCCTACTCTTTGTGTCCAATAAAAATATTTTTTTGCTCAGAACACTAATACTCGCCAGTAGCCTTGAAGACTAAATCAAGATTTTATGCCATGCTTCACCTGTGTTCCTGAAGACACATTCTTGAACACTTCCGTCCAGAATGTACTGAATAGCATCTTACCTCATTTTATGTATCTTTACTATCTTTATAACAATATGTACATATATATATAAATTATATATAATATATATAAAAATAATATATATATTTAAATAACAGATAGGTATGAACAATGTTGAAAACCTACTTTATGTCCAGAGTTCAAAAACCACTGAAAATTTTTGTTATACATATAAAAAAATCAGAAGTTACAGCTCAATGCCAGGTTTCTGCTGCTTAAAAATAAAGATCAATTAAAAGAATCATAGGGAGGAAGGGAGAGAGGGAGGGAGGGAGGGAGGGAGGGAGGGAGGGAGGGAGGGAGGAAGGAAGGAAGGAAGGAAGGAAGGAAGGAAGGAAGGAAGGAAGGAAGGAAGGAAGGAAGGAAGGAAGGAAAGACGGACGGACTGTTGCAGTGGATCAGAACAGAATAATTTCTGGGTTTAGCCTTCCTATTGGCAAGTCATTATAGAGGATTAAAATATTTTCACAGAAGAAAATTTCATTTAAATACATGCCCACGTCAAGCACGATACAGTTTGCATAAATATATTTGCTATAATATATGTCATTGGTGATTTATTTAGTAATGGAAAAAAGGAGATAATCTCTTTTGGCACATGCACCTTTTAATCGTGATTTTGCAAATATTTGAATCCACCAGCTAGAAGCACAGCTCATAACACACAGACCACGTGTAATGAGAGAAGATCAGTTCTTGTTCTAAAGTCCATGGTTTAGGCCCATGTGTGGTAAAAATGCATTAGTGCGGTAAAAGCAGAACAAATAAAATTCCCATAAAAGTTTACACACCCTGTTTTGGTGACAGTGAACTTTGGTAAAGGGTGACAGTAATAACCTGTTTCTTGAGCCAAGTTGTACTTACACATTTACTCATCTGGCTTTTCCCTCTTCCCTCTCAGCAAGTGCACTGATAAGTGCAATGAAAGGTGTTCGGCAATCTTAAGAATGTCGAGTTACTCTTGTCTGACATACAAAGAATGAACACGAGGTACTTTCTCAGGTACAACAACAGAAAAGCTGAAACACAGACGAAGATGACAGTAAATTCAGAACATTCATATGATGCTATAAATTTACATGACATTTTTCACTGAGAGATGACACACTGTAGCTTTTCAGGGGATGAGGAAGGGCTGGGATGGACAGTAGGAAGGTGCAGCTGGGTGCTAGCAAGAGGAGCAGATGCTGACAAACATTAGCACCTCTTCTATCAAAGTGCAAAGGACTTCAGGAGTACAGCGATCTCCAGACCATTGCAGACCAGACTGTAATGCTTTTCAAGATCTCCTTGTAGCAGGAAAAGCTATACTTAGATCTGAGGAAAAAAAAAAAAAAAAAGAATACAAATATGTCCTATTTTATACTCATTATTTCTAAAACCCAGCCAAAATCCCACAAAACCCCAGACCATACCAGTATTCAGTTTTGAAAAAACTGAACTTAACCTAGATTTTGTCTAGGTTTAAGGGGGGATGCTGGTGACATCTGATCCTAACTAAGGAAAATTTACAAATAGAAATGAGCTCTGACTCAGGTTATAGGGGGAGTTAATTACTATTTCTGTGATATTAGGTTTAGCCACGTCTAAGAAACAAGAAGATTTACCATTTAATCAACACGAAGTTGCACATTTTTACAGCTTTAATTGAAATTATGCATGGAAACAACTTTTCTCAATTTTGTTCTTAGCGTTCCTTAAATAACTTGTGGTAACAAGGTAAACCCTCTTGAATTAAAGGTGCAGTGTTAACACAGAGTGGCACGCTAAGAATAATGGTATTATTTTTTGTTACTAGCTCTCTTAATCTATTAGAAGACATCAGATTGTGGTGACTGTATTAGCAAAGCATGATTTGAAGAGAGATATCTTCCTTTTAGCCAGCTGATGTAACTGTGAATAAAATAAAAATAAAAATAAAAATAAAATAAAATAAAATAAAATAAAATAAAATAAAATAAAATAAAATAAAATAAAATAAAATAAAATAAAATATGGATACGCTGGGCAAAATAGCAACCTTCAGTTTAATACAGAATTAAAAAAAAAAACAAAACCTGCAGTGAGTTTAACTGCACTATGTTAATGAGTTAGACGATCTAAAGAAAAGATGCTGATGTCTGTAGGGGAATTTAAGAAGCGGGAACCTGGATCAGAGAGAGAGGGGAGAAAGGGAGAGATAAATACTGAAGAGCAGAACCCTAAGGGGTTTGTTGGCAGATAGTGATGGGAAGGCTAAGAGGTACCATAAAAAAAATTGCTCTACTCTGTGACTTTAAAGCCTATCAGAATTAAGACTTTTTATTCCTAGATTCATCTGAAGGTTCTTCATGTCTCCCTTCAGGACCAGAAACAGTTCAGAGGTGCTATGTTTTGTGTGTGAAAAATGATTATTCTGCAAGATTTTATATCACAGTATATGTAAAATATTAGTTATATCAACTTTGCCTACCGGACAAGAGACAGGTGAAATCAAATTAAATTCACTGATAAATGTTCTGTTTGTTAAAAAATATTGAACTGAGTGAAAAATCAAAGGCAACCTGAAACTGAATGGTCTTGTGCAGTTATGTGTCTATGCAAATTATTTATTGTGTTCCAACTGGGAGGTTACTTTATAATATCTTAGTGGCATGTCTACATGGTACTCACTGTCAGGTAAACATTGGTGCAAAATTCATGCGAGTACCCAACATGGATGGTTAAAACTAGCTGTCCTGGTTCCAGTTAGGACAGAGTTAAGTAGCTCATAGTAGCTGGTAGGGTGCTATGTTTTGGATTAGGATGAGAAGAGCGCTGATAACATGCTGATGTTTTAATTGTTGCAGAGCAGTGTTTACACCAGGCCAAGGACTTTTCGGCTTCTTGCTCTGTCCTGCCAGCGAGCAGGCTGGGGGTGCAGCAGGAGCTGGGAGGGGACAGACCCAGGACAGCTGACCCAAACTGGCCAAAGGGGTATTCCATACCATCTGACGTCATGCTAAACAATATATAGGGGTGGCTGGCCGGGGTGGGGGGCCGGCTGCTCGGGAATAGGCTGGGCATCGGTCAGCGGGTGGTGAGCAATTGCATTGTGCATCACTTGTTTCTTACACATTATTATTGTTAATACTATTACCATTATCACTATTATTATTATTATTGTTATTATTATTTTCCTGTCTTAATAAACCGTCTTTATCTCAACTCACAGGCTTCACTTTCCCGTTTCTCTCCCCCCATCCCAGAGAGGGAGGGGGGAGGGTGAGCGAACGGCTGTGTGGTGTTTAGCTGCCAGCCGGGTTAAACCACAACACTAGCCTAGGTACTGCAGCATCAGGCTGAAGTCATAGTTATCTTAACTGTGCTTTAAAGGAAAACCTATGAAGCATTTCCTAGCCTAGTACAGATCTGGGTTGAGTTTTTTTCTTCTAGAAGCAAAGTTAATATAGAACCTGATTTCCAAAAGTAGCTTGTGAGGGACGGTCCTAAGTCACCCTGCAGGAAAGCAACAGAACTGAGCACAGAAGTCATCACTTCCAACATCTGGTATGTGGTCCCTGTGCAAGAGGTCACACTTTTTCCCTTCAAGCAGTTTAACAAAATAAGACAGGAGCCATATTTAGCTACTGGTTCTTGAGTCATAGGGAAGTCACAGCAGAAGTGTTATGGTGATAACAATTTTACCCTGCAGAAAAGGATGGAGCAGTACCTTTCTCAATAGTTTTGATGCTTTCATTCAGGAAATCCCTACTCTCGCATATGAAAATCATCACTCTCTTAAATACAAAGTCGGTTTCCCAGTACAGTGCCGGATATCCTACAGTGAAGGTATCCTTTGGAAGCAGGATGAGCCTGGAAGATATGGGGTGAACATTAAATCTGTTTGACTCACCTTGGGTTCACCCATTACAAAATATTGCAGTTCAGAGAGAGTTTCTAATGGGCAATAAAGAAGCAATCAGTACTTGACAGCATAGTATGATTTAACTAACTTACATGTGATAAAGAATATTTTTTCATCTCTAACACTGAGGATTTAAAAACCAGTGCTACTTAAAATTAATTTCACAAATTCAATGCTACTTAAAATTAACTTCATTTTAATCATTTTTTTCAAAAAGAACATATTTTAATACAAGACATTCACTTACAAAAAAATGAATTAATCTGAAAACATGGTATTCCTGACTTCCTAAAAATAAAAATTGACATTTAACTCCCCTCAGCGTTTTTTATTCCAAGAGATCGTTATAGTCTCAACATCTCCACACACAGACAATTAGAACTAGGAACAAAATGTACCTTTTCCTCTGAAAAAAACATTTCACTAAACTGTTCTCAAATAGATAATAGCATATCATTATTATTATTTACAGTACATGGATACTTGCTCTGTTATCCCATACTTTAAATTGATTTTTCCAGGTGAGAACATTGGTAGCAAATGAACATCAATAGATTTCCTGTGTGGAACCACTGTCATACACCAAATAGAACATTGGCAAGGTGTAAATGATTATACAAACTGTTTAATGAAATGAGAAGAACTGGATATTTTGTGTGTGTTTTATGGGACTTTTTGGGCTTCTGTTTGTGCAGTAATTGAAGGGAATTTTTCTTGTGAGGAAAAAAAGTCCTGAAATAAAGCTCTGTCTTCAGACCTCAATATCCTGTGATGGGTCCAAATTGAAAATTAGGTACATAAGACTTTTCCTCAAAAAAAACAACAAAAAAAACAACTTCGTAAAATATTTTCATTAATATATTAGCACTTGTTTTCTATATGCAATTAAGCAATATATTTTTTTTGTTACACCATTTCTGCACTGAGAAATAGCCAAGTAAAGTGGCTGAAAATTGCCATCTAGTGGCTTTGCAATGAGTATCTCAAGCTGGATAATGGCACCATATTGCAGTCTTATGAGCAAAAGTGGTGCTGGTATGGTCCTTCTCAGGCCACTACAGAAAAGATTAGCAAGTTGGGAGGAGAGAACAGCATTTTCTCCCCTAATTTTTGTGCTGTATCAGACCCACAGGTTTTTATTTGTGGCAGCAATATGAAGTTTTCCACTTAGAGAAATGCACTTTGAAAGCAGTGACCTTTTTCATAGAACATATCATCTAGTAGTACATCATGACTATGGCTTTAACAATCACTAATGCATATAGTTAGCTCTATTTTCTGTGTATATACATACCTCTATATTGGAGTGTATATATATATATATATATGTACATATATCATTCACCATGTTGCTGTTTTGACCTTGGCATTCTGTAAATAATTTCATATGCACTTCCCAGCAGAACAACTGAATTTAAGTTAGTTGTCAAATACATTAAAATTATTGCTATAAAACTTGTTTCTACATCTAATTCCTCATTCTTTTTTGTCTAAAACTCCTTATCTCTAATGTCTGTTAGACTTTATTTCTACACAATGTCTTGTATGAGACAAAAAAACGAGGTTGTATCCCCTTCTTCTTCAGATGAGTCACTCCTGGTATGGCCATACAAGTTCACTTGGATTGTATCCCTACCTGTATTGTGGTTTTTTTTGTGTGTGTGTGTGTGTGTTTTTCTCTATTCCTGCTACTGTACTGTCACCTGAAATATGAATTATATATATATATATATGTTCTTACATCCAGTAAGAACTGGCAACTCCTAAAATAGATGTATTGCGTGCAGATTTTGTGAAGGCTGGGTGGCAGCACACTAAACCACTCCAGTTATAGTAGTCTTTCCCAGCTGCTTGAAAGCTGGAGAACTTTCCAATTCCTAAAGATAATAATGAGACTATGGGAGAGCAAAAGAAGAAATAGGAGGGAAGTTTCTGGAGAAGTCTGAAGAATCCAAATTAGATATGAAATTGTTGAAACAGACCTAATTCCACCAAATTTGTATAGTGGTGTTTTGTCTTACTATCTTTTGGCTTATTATCTAGCCACTTTAAACATATATTAAGTCTCAGTTTACAGAGATGTGGTTGACAATTAGTTGCTAGCAGGAACATATTTACCATGGGAGATATAGAATCTGAAGAGGACTGACTGTTTGGAACAAGGTAATGAGAAATTCTGGCTTTATATGCAGAGAATTATCAACTATTGCTTAGATCTTGCTCCAACATTTGATTTGATTCAAAATTAAAAATTCAGAAGTGGTGGACTACTTTTCTTACAAGAGCATATGTACCTTGAATGAATTGCAATGTAGATGAATTTTACCTGCCAAGGTACCTGGGATGGTAACTCCAGAAACAAGTGATAATTCTTTGTGTGCTGGTATTACTGACATTATTTATTACCTATGGTTTTAGGAAATAGAGGTGGGAAAAGTATTTCAAATGGGAATAGGAAGTAGGAAGTGAAAGGGAAGAAAGAATGAGCAACAAAAATAGAGGAAAATGTAGATAAAAACAAAGAAAAAAAGAAGAGAATAAATAGGCAATATAGCCTTCCAAAAAGGAGCAAGTTTCCAGAGAAGTGGTGCAGCAGTGTTGCAGGTGAGGACTGGGCAGTTTACGGATTAGATCCTGGCGCCCCTGAGGTGAATAGAGAGAAGTGCTCATGGGAAGCTGACAAGTTCTGAACTTTTTTGCAGTAAGGCTTGAATAAGGCCTAAGGACCTAGCTTTGTGCTCAGGGAATTTGGGAACCCATCTCAACCAGGTCATGCAAGGATGTATATGCCAAATGTTTTTCTTGATTTAAGACTGGCCCTGTCCAAGGGAAAAAAAGGAAGAGAAGACAGTGGGTGAACAAAGACAACTTTGGCAATGACAAGTTGTTTTCTAGGAAACGGAACACTCTCACGGCTTCATCGTGTTCAGTTTTGAGCCCCTCACTACAAGAAAGACATTGAGACCCTGGAGTGGCTGAGGGCACTGGGATTGTTTAGTCTGGAGAAGAGGAGGCTCAGGGGAGACCTTATTGTTCTCTACAACTACCTGAAAGAAAGGTGTGGGGAGCTGGGGGTCAGCCTCTTCTAGCAGCAGGATGAGAGGGAATGGCCTCAAGTTGCACGAGGGGAGGTTCAGGTTGGAAATTAGGAGAAATTTCTTAGAAAGAGTGGCTAGGCATTGGAATGGGTTGCCCAGGGAGGTGTTGGAGTCACTGTCCCTGTAAGTGTTCAAGGAAAGGTTGGATGTGGTACATAGGAACATGGTTTATTTGGTAATATTGGTGGTAGGGAGATGTTTGGACCAGATGATCTTGGAGGTCTTTTCCAACTTTAATGATTCTATGATGAACCACATAATAAAACTCTAAAGATTTGAATACATTGAGCAAGTGGTTCCAAACATTTATTTTTTTTCTTTATCCCACCATATGTTATTTACATACTTCAAACACTGCATACTTTCTTGAAAATATGTCATATACAAAAACTAAAATAAGTATGTCCTCCAAATTAGGTCTGCTGTGTCTGTGCATCACAGCTGTATTCAATCTAGAGTTCACATACGGTAAAAGATAAAGCAACTTATACTGTATATGATGTGACAAATGTTTCTTGTCATGTTAGAGGGACTTGAGACATCACTGTCAGCCAGTTGACTTTACTGTTCCCATGGTGGTTGAAGAGAACCTGATCTGCCCCATTTTGCAGTAGCCTAGAAGGAGATGCTCAGTCATTTACTGCCTTGTAGTTGAGTTTCAGCATTCACTCACTGAAGAGGCAGTAACTTCTATCTGAGAAGACAATAATGCATAAAAGCAATTTGTCAACAGAGGAAAAAAGAAAAAACAAACAAACAAACAATACTTCTACATACAGAGTTCAATCTGAAAACAAATTGGACACTTTTTTTTTTTTTGCTCAAGGAATGAAAATATGAATGAGTTCAGCTGACAGCTGATTTTTGTGTGCTTTGTGGCATAAGAAAAAAACTTTTTAATTGACAAAAATTTTAGATGTCACTGAGTTTGCAATATAAATTACAAACATCAATGTAGTGTAAACCCATTTTTTCCTCTTATTTATCTGTAGGATGTTTGTTACAGCCATAAAACACTTTGCAGCTCTTGACAAATGAACATTCCCCTGTTACCTGACAAGGCAAATTACTTATCTCCTTAATTCTTTGAATAAAATTTCCTGATTTGCTGATGGAATAGGAAATAGTAATTACTCTACTGGTGAGTATGAGTAATTAAAAAAAAAATGCTATTGTTTTGTCAAAATTAATAAATGGCCCACAAATAAAACTGTAAATCAAAAACAGTTATATTGGTACACTCCTCATATCCATAAAAAATAAAGATATTTGTAAATACAGTTCAGTAGTGTTATTAACCCATTTCATGGTTTGGATTTGAGAGTGAGATTACTGAAGATGCTGAGTGGGAGAGATCTGCAGGGAAGTCCCTTGAAATATGAAGGAAAATGAGACTTTCTAAAAAATATATATATATACGTTATATATATATTGTATATGTATATACAATATATAAAATATATTATATAATAATATTTAAATATATTACATATTGTATAATATATGTAATATTATGTAATATTATATATGATATATATTATATATTAAAGATATATATTAAAGATGTCATGCCATTCCTCACTGGTGATGGAAGGAATATTCACTGTTGTTTCCACAGTGCCGCAATGGGTTGTTCTGGAGTCACACAGCTGCAGGTCTGGGAACAACCCTGTCACAGCAGACAGAACAAATAAATGTGTTGCTGTACCTTGGAGAACAGCATACTTAATGTTTGTCTGTCTGCTGAATCCTAGGCCTAGCCTGTGGGCAGTGGATGACACTGCTTGTGTAAGCTTAAAATTAATCTATGAAAGGCTAGATAGTCCATTTTCTTCAAAGGCAAAAATAACAGAGAAATTCACTCAGAAATTATCCATTCTACCTATTGAATATGCATGTTCACATACTACCTACCAACAAAGATATGGATAACATCCTACAGCAGTGATGGTTTTGAAAGCTTGGGACAATTATAAATAAACATTTCTAAAAAAACATTCTTTGGAGATGAACTGAAGAAGCAGCAACCACATTCCCATGGTCAGAAGTACACTGCCCTTTGTCAGGTCTTTCCTCCTGGTATCATAAAACCTTTACGGCTGCTCAAATCCTATAGCCTTTCAGGATTATGGAGATAATGAAGAATACTGTGTTCTTTCGGTTTTGGATACAGAGACATGTCTCTCATCAGTGTGTCTAATATCTTCAATAAATTGAATAAATTAAAGAAAAAAAGGAGAATGAAACCTCCCATCCCCAAACTACTGCTTCCCACACATCTGGTGTGCAGATTCTCACTACATTTCAACAGCTAATGGAACACAAAAAATAAAAAATGGATAAGTCTCCTTAGTGTCATTTCTTTATATCTGCCAAAATTCAGGTAAAAATGACTACAGCTGAAAACTAGATACAAAACTCAGATTTGATCAAAGCTTCTATTGCCTACATCTGGCATTGAAGCAATTCATCTGGTTGACAATCTCCATTCAGTCAAGTCCAAAGACACATTAATATTCCTGCTTTCTGCCTCATGCTGTATTGGGTACACAACTGCAATGGATTTTTTTGCATTATTTTTCCCTCTGTATCCTCCAAGAATCCAGTAAAAAATATGTTCTAAGTGAAAGAGAACCTCAGTGACTGGTAAAAATTTGTGTGAGTTAACAGTGAAGTCTGTAATGCACTCACATATCAATTACTTGTAGCTTCAAGACCTTGTGATAATATATGAAACATTATAAACTAGGACCAGGCAGCACGAAATTACTATAGAAATGGTCTCATAGAAAATGAGATGTTCTTTCAACAACTCTGATGGAAAAGGAGAGGCAAAACTATCTTCATCATGTTTCTAAAAAGCTGCTGAATAGTTTTGCACCACATGTTCCTCTTTTTTTAGGAAAAAAAAAAAAAAAAAGAAAAACACCAAAAAGCACATTAACACATAACACATTACCCCAGAGAAATCTGCTTCTTCTTTCCAAAAAATATAAGTTCTGAACTGAAATGTCACATTGAAAATGTCACATTGAAAAGTTACTGAGAACTATTTTAAATATCCCAGTCTGAAAACCAGTGCAGCATTTGTCAATTCCATATGAAATGAAATCTGTGAACAACATATTTCAGTGGTCACAAAAAAAGCTCCACCCATTTCTCCTAGAGGCAGAAATCCAAGTGGAAAATTTTCAATCATTTCTGGTGGTAAGCTGTTTTAACAAGAATGCCACCACTGGCTCTCTTGGGGCAAGACTGGAAGAGAAACAGGAAACCTTAGGTGTCCACTTTGGACGCTGGCAATCAAAATTGTTGTGTAACAACATGGTGGCATCAAGAACTAGAGGTTAGTTGCCAAAAAAAAAAAGTGTCAGAGATGCAATGTTGAGTTTCAACTACGGAACTCTGAAAGCAGCAAAACCTAGGGTAGCCTTGAGAGTCAGCAAAAAGAAGGGACAAAAAGCAGAAGATAAAGAGAATGGCAGGGAGCAAATATGAGCAAAAAGAAATACAGATTTCTGAAAGGAACACACACTCCAGTCAAACTAGCAATGAGATTAGCCCTACCCTTTCCTGTCTACGTCTGCTTCTAAAACATCATGTTTTCATCCCTATTTCCTTTTATACACACAGACAAGAAAATGAAAGGTCCATCATGTTGCTGATTATATCCCATGGTAGGCAAGGTGCCACAAATATAACCAACTTTAGCTTTGATATTGTTTCTCTCCTGACTTTGCTGGTGCGTCATAGCAACCTTGGCTACAGGGCAGTTATTGATTCAAAATACTAATACAATGTGAGAGAATTTCACTGCACAACAGGATTATTGTGACTGACCTGAACAGCCCCTGCTTGAGCAGCAAATGCAGAATCCAAGTATTTGATCACCTTGTTAGATATTTTGCACTGCAGCCTGATGCCTTCTTGTGTTTGTCCATGAACTTGCAACTAAGAAGTAAAAATAAGAATATAACATACAACGCATTATTGTATTAGTGTGACGCAAGCATAGTACTAGAAAAATGTGAGACCAGAATGATGATGTCTTTTTCCATTGCCAGAGAAAGAAGAATGCTATAAAAGTCATAACAACAACAAAACACCAACAAAAAAGTTTTGCCACCAATGTTACCACTGAAGTTGTTACCCAATTCTGCATGGACAGAACTTCTTAGCATCTTCCATGTCCTACAGCTTAGCTCATCCCACCTACTACTATCATGACAGATGCTCAGGTATTTTTCTCTGTGCTTTTTATTACTTCATTTTGCCTTCATTGTAATAATAACTCTCAGTCCTAGTGATACTGTTTGCCACTGGTTAAAGACAGTGGTTGGAATTAAAAATTTGGTTCAGATGAATTACTTCTTTTGAACAAAAAATTGCCTGAATATAAAGCTATATTGCAGCATACCTACAGTTTTAAAATTATGATTACATCCTGTTACTTAATCGTGTTTCAACACTTTTTCACATGCACAGCTTGTGGAATAGTTTATGCATTGCAAAATTCATGCAAAATTTACCTTTTTTACAGCTGACTGATGTTATATACTCATTTGTACTTCACTGGAGTGCAGGGAGGATGCAAAATAATATTAAATTAAAGCAAAAGCAATTTTCTTAAGTTTGAACAACAAGCAAAGATGCAGAGCAGCAGTGAGGCATGTCCACAAGAGCCTGTTTCAATCCGTTCCAGACATGAGCAGCTTTCCCCCCCAGTCCTGTCGGTCTAGGTCCTTACAAACATGGCCACAGGCTGTCTGCTTTCTCAGCCAGCCACCCATGGAGGGGGATTTGTGTGTATTTACCCCTGTTTGGCGGCTGCCTCTGTGAGCTTTCTTCTTGGATAAAAAAGACTTGGTACTGAGGGAATCTAATTTTTGTGAATTTTCTGTTTATGATGTAACACTCATAGATTGGTCACTACTTTTAAATAAATTTCACATGTGAAAGGGTAGTTCCTGATACAGCATATTAAATCAATCACAATATTAGGCAAATAAACATTTTCTACTCTTCCTCACTCTTTGTTCCCTATGTTCTTTCCTCCCAGATAAGTTGTAAAACTGATATGAACCCTTTCAAATATCTGTGGATTCTTCCAGAATTAATTTTGTATTTTCCTACTTGGAGATCAGTTCTGAATTCAACCACACACACACAGCTGACTTCAAAAACAGAAGTTCGAAGTCTTCTTCACAGAAATGAGAAAGGTAAATGTAAGTATTTATCAAAGAACAAACCCAACTCTTGGCTACTCCTCAGCCAGTTAACTGCTTTATCTACATGACCATACAGACTTTCACATCAATACCAAAAAATACTTTTAATCTGAGCCTAAGGAATAAAATCTTCATCTGACAAATGCTGTTAGGCCATTTACCTGAAAGGGTAGATCCCAAGGAGGCTCCACTCTGCTAGAATTTTGTCCTCTATTTACAGGATGCAGGTCTGTAGAGGAAAATTCTTAAATTTACCCAAGTACAACTGGGCAGAACTCTTTCAATAGACAGGTACTCCAAACCAGGAGCACTTCATATTTCAGGAACAGTGAAAGTCAGGAATTTCACATCCATCGTAAAGGGTTCATATATTTCTGAGTGAGTCTTGGCCTGCATATTCTGAAATATTTTCAGGATTCAATATTGAAACAATAATTTTCTCTATTAATAAAAGTTCATTGCTTCTGAGGAGAGATTGCATTTATATCTATGAATGAAAAAAATGGGCAATTTTTTATATTTTTAAATTCTGATAATTTGATGTCATATGACATCCCTCTGATCACTAAAGGTGTTGCTCTTTTGCTGTTGAAGAAATGGTGACTCAGAAAGCATGTTCTTATTTTACATAAGAAGAACTTTGTATTATGTATGTAAAATAATTTTCACAGGAATACATTTTAATGTGTTATGTTAATAAATACATTGTAATTAATGGGAATCACACATTAACATATTAGTGCAACATGCTAGAACTTTAATGTCTTGCTTACAAATCTTTTTTTTTTTTTTTAATTAAGGATAAACTTGCACCTTTCCATGCTAGTGTGTTTCTTTGCCTAAGAACATGGAGTCAGAATTGGAAGATGTATTTTTACAGAACAAAATTTATTTGCAGGAGATATGTTAGCAAGTCTTGGAATGCATAACATTTAACTGCACGACAGTTCCAATTGCAGAAAAAAGAGATGTGGTACTGCACACTCAGTGATATCATACTAACCACGAGCATCTGGCTGTACTGCTCTAGGAGAGGAGGTTCAGTCCTCCAAGTTCTCAATCTTTCTCTTCCCTCCCCACGTATTTTATATTTTAGGTTCAGTAAAAGAATTTTGTTTGAATGTACTCTCCAGGACCATCTTGCTGTTCTTCCCACAGCAGCAAATCTTTGTGCTAACTTTGCACCAAGAGGTATGATCACAGGTTCTAAGCCAGCTATGAAGAGGGAGGCAGAGGAAAGGAATCCAAAATTACTAATATCAAATACATCCAAAGATCCCCAAACCACTTATTCTTTGGAAATCCTTAGTCAGTTTGGATCTGAATAGGAGAAATGTAAAAGAGTTTATGCTTAAAAAATGTTCTTCTTTGACCACCCACTCACATTTTTAAAAATATTTTCAGTACTGACCTTATTTTATTCCATTTCATGATCATGTAATTGATTTACTTTAGTGTGAAAAGTAAACTAAATGAAATGTTGAGCATATATGAACATGTAATCTTTTTATACTAAATACAATTTTAATATCATAATATAGAAAAACTAAATAAACATATTGGGAGCACGTAGCATATGGAAAAACAATACAAACAAACAAAACCTTTTTTTTATTATGACAGAAAAACAAAAACAAAACAAACAAAAAAAAAACACACAAAAAACTATTTTCTATTAAAAAAGGCAGTTGAGAGTGTCTTGTATTTTTGTACCAAAACACAGAGTGTTGGCTGAGGAAAACATTTAAGTTGTGGTATTATTTCCCTAATGGAAAAATATAGTCTACTATGTTCAGAGCCGAATGGGAAATATCATTAGCAAGAAACAGGAGCTAGGATTATGCCAAATTGTTAGGCAGCAGTAATATGAATATGCCCTAAAACCTACTCTGTTAATGAAGGACATTTATTACACTTATGCAAATATGCTGTAGGAGGTAAAATAATTTTGATAAAATTATTTTTATAGTAAGAATTAAAAAAATGGATGTGGATCTTGATTCCATATACATTTGGGTATTGACTATGTCCAGGTGAAGGTTCTGCATTTCTGTGCCCTCTGCTTTGAGCCATGAGATTGAGCCTTCTGGTACATTTATTAAACCTACTGCCTGCTTTTAGAGGCCACATTTTAATGAAAATGTTTTGTTTTCACTTTGAACTGCATGATCAGGCAAGAAATAACAGGTAGCTACCATTATAGAAAACCACTTTATGAGATAAGAATTAACATTGAGTGCAGACTGATAAATAAAAAAGCTGAGAGATAACAGAGTATATTCAAAATAATTCTCACATTCAAAATTCATTCATGAGTTTTATCATATGTCACCACACTTTCAGAGGCGTTAACCCTAGACTACATTAATAAGGAAAAACAAGTATTAACTATATCTATAGGCCTCACTTTTAACAGCCAGACACTCAGAGAAGACCATGAACTTCAACATAATGGTATAGACAGGAAAATCCTGCAATCATTTTGTTCAAGAGCTCAAATTCAGCAGTGCATCTGGGCTTCCATTCTAAAATCTATTTACAAGCTCAATTCCTGATTCAAGTACCCAGTTGTTTCCAAAATGGGATGTACACAGTGGAGTGTGAGAACACTCTCTGAAAACTTTGTAATTTGCATACTTAAATAAAATAAAATCAATATATACTGCAAGTAAATTTATGCTTTAAATTTCTCTATCTCAAATGACACTCTGTCTTGCCTGTTCCAAGCTTGTTTCAGGTACAGTTTTTAAGCACTTGCAAACAGATTTTTTTCAAATATTTAGAATATTTAAAGTACTTTGTTTTGCACAGAGCTGGGACCTCTGGTATGCTGCATTAGCAGCATGATTAGTAGCCTTTATCTCACTTCTGATAACACTTTTTTAGGATTCAGTGTGTACACCAGTACTTTGAAATACCAGGCAATAAATGGAGTCAGTCTACCATGGATCTTAAATAGTTAGAAAGTCTAATTCACTAGTTGGACTACAGATGCCATAATTGTTTCATTATCATGTCTTCTCTTCACACATTTGTAATGAGATAGTTATTAATATTAGCTTTTAATATTCTTAAATTAGGATATTATATGAAAAAGTAAATAAATAACAATGCTATGTATATCATGTCCGCCCCTAAAACCATTTGCATTGTGTTTATGAAAAGAATCCCAGAAATCAACCCTTGTGAATTTACATGCAAGGAAATTATTTTGAAAAACTACTAAAAACTTCTACCAATATTGTGTCCTTCACATGAAAGTCATCATAAGGAAAAGATTCTATATATGCATGCATCTGTAACAGTTAGATGGATTATGTAAAATGGCTTATATAATAAAGAAAACTAATAAGTCTTAACATTTAGCAAAGGTGATTGTGATTTTTAGTTAATTAAATTTTGCAGACTGCTATGTCCACTAATGAGCACACAAGCTGATTTAGTAGAATTAGTCCTTTGTATTCAATAGAGTAATATATCCCTCTTTGTATTGCAGGGACAAAAGAGAAGTGTTGTCAGGGAACTGCCTGCCTACACACACAAACACTCTCTATAGAAATTGCCATTTTATTGGAAGCATGGAGGAATTTCACTGTGAAAACACAGGAAACCCAAGCCAAGATTTGACATAGCTAAATTCAATTATCAGACACTTTCATTCAAACTTGAGGATGGTGTTTCAAAAGCCACTGTTTTGTTACTGCCTGCTAAAAGCCCTTATGGCATTCTTTATGATTATTAGTGAAACAGAAATTAAATGGCAACTGACCCGTACAGTGTTCACAGGAGTCATGTGTTTCAGAGACCCAGATACTGCATCTGCATCACTGTGTGATGAACATCACGTACATTCCCAATTAGGATTTGCCTTGGAGTGCCAGTATAGACGAATGAAGGAAATTTGATGAAACTTCTTAAAATGATACCACAACAAAATGAATGTAATGGTCTTGTTTTCTGTTTTAAACTATGTATGATTGTTTTGTAAGCTTATGTAAGAAAAAAAAAAAAAAGAAAAAAAATATCTCAGTAATGTCTACTAGAAAGAAATGAGTTAATATAGAAGTCTGAAAGACTCAGCTTACCTCTTGAAAGAAGAGTTAGGGATTATAATGCTGACATAAGTAGGTGTATTGACTATCTCAGGTATTGAAAAACCATAACCATGCAATTTTTAACATGCAAAAAGCAATAGCATGATGCCAGACAGCATAATCCTGCTAACAGCAATATGCAAGAAAAACCTTTTTTCCTTGTTTCTCAGGTGGAATATTCTGAATTCATACTTTTAAAAATATACTACAGTGCCACCCATTGCTTTTAAGACAAAGCCAAACTGATGGCAAATTGTCAGTGCCATCAACCATGTCTGCTGCCTTCCGCAGCAACCTATCACTGCTAGCACCAATTTCCCACTATTCTGGTTCTGACAGCAATCTACCCTTTTCAAGCAATCTAGCAGGCCAGAAAAAGAAATCTGTTGTTTGAAGATGCCCAAAAACTGAATTGTTAGTTATAATCCTTTCTAAGAGGTTTAACTGATTCAGTGTATTTAAGAAAGCCAAAAGTTATTGGTATTCTACACATTTTACTCCTGCCCAACTACATATTGCCATGTAAACATTAGGTTCATCCACATATTCAAAATTATCTTTTTTATATGAGACTTAAAACAAGGTTATAATTTCCCCTTTTCTAAATGCTCTCTAATAAATCACACTTGAGAGTGTTCAGTGGTAAGCATTTAAGGAGAACTTGGTATCTTTTTTTTTTTCTTTTCATTTAAAAGACAAACGGCATACATACATATAACAACTACACACACAGATGATCTGGGAAGAGTATAAGTTTCTAGCTGTAACAGTACCTCAAAACTGTATTCCCCAATAATTGCTTTACATGGCAGTTTTATATGGAAAATATATAAAAGTCCCATTTCCTGATAAGCTCCTATGCAGTTTGCAGAACTGGCACCTGCACAGCTGTATTTTCCCAATCCCATCCATTTGCAAGGCCATATTTTTCATAAGCAGAAAGTTATTTACTACATCTTGTCCACACACAACCTGGCTAACTTTTTGAAAACACTTCGTCTTGCACAGATGTCATTTATTGCAATTTCTGTGAGTCCTGCGCTTGCCTCTGCAGAACAAAACAAAGGCTAATTCTTTCCTAAAGGTTTGTTTGCCACAATAGAAAATTAACATGCAGAAACCAAAAATATATGTTGGTGAAGAGCCTGCCAGCAGCCTGACAAATAGTTGAACACTGGTCAGTCAAAAAGGCATTTCAATTAAAACTTTGTAAATACTGTATTTAAAGTCTCTTTACAAGGAAGCCTCAAACTGCCATTGTTCAACATGATTTAACGTTTTCTGTTAGCCTCTAACTAGACGGGGGAGATGGAAGTTGGCCCTCCCTACACCAGACAAACTCCAGCTAAGACTGTCTTCCTTTATTACCATCAAACTTTCCCAAATGAAGTGAACCTAAAATATAACAGCATTTTTAGGCAGGCAAATGAGACTGGGCATTGAATTTTCATTCATAGAGGCTTGTCCAAATAATAACCCTCTATCTGCTGTCACTTTCTTATGAACAACATAATTTAAGATGGTTTCAGGAGCATGAAATTAAATCATTCACAGTGGATAGATCTTCTAATAACAAGACACTTTTATCTCACAGGCAGCAGTGTTGTCAGACTTAGGCATAATTAGGACTAGCAATCGGTAATTTTGCTGTAAAGCAGCTGACTGAACAATAGAGACTTTTAAAAATAGACTGCAGTTAAAATCTTTAATATTGATTCAGATTGTTTATTTGGAAACTTCCACACAGCTACGTACTATTTTGCTTTGCTAAATATTAACACGTACAGAGTTTGAGGTAATTCTTGTTTTCTAACCAGTCACTTCCCCTTTGAATTCCAGAACTGTAGTTATTCATACCCTTGTATATTACTGATGGTGGAAACAAATTTATCTTCTGGGATTTTGGAAAATGTAATCACCTAATGGAATCTTTAATGCAAAATATGATACTATCTTAACCGAAGTTGTAGAGGAGAGTAATGTGGGAGGCTAGCATTTTTAGTAAAATAACTTAGTGTCATAAAAGACCCATAGGAATGTGAAAGAAACAGAAGAAGCAAAATACATTAAGTGACAGGAAAGTCAAAATGAAGATTAATATTCGAAAGTAAGACACTTCAAAGGAACACTAAGTCAGTGTTTCCCTCTAAAATGCATGTCTCATATCACCTTTCATTAAAAGATGAAGGAAACAATACATACATAATCTACCATAAAACTATAAAATTACATACTGTATTTGCATTATTATTATTATTGTCATTTCTGTTACCAGTTGTGATGCTTTACCATCCCACAAGTTTTAGCTTATTTCATAAAAACGTCATTCTCATCAAAACTCATTAGGTGTAAATCACCTTAAATTTTCCTTTAACTCACTTCCCTCACCATGGTTCCTTGAAAAGTATTGCACAGTGTCACACAAGTTTATTTTGTCAATGAATACTTTGAAGCACAAAGACAAAGTGATTTTCCCAGGACATAGAAAAGCAGTGGTAGAACAGGTTAAAGGTGACAGATGTTTTGAGCCCTACATCAATCAGGATATAGCTGTTTAACAACCTGTAATAAGGCTAGAGGTTCGCAGGCTACTCAGAAATATTCTTACACCAGACACTGGTATATGACTTTTTTTTTTCTACTTTAATGTCACTTCAGGATATCCAAGGCAGCAAGCAGTTACTAAAATAATGCCCCAGGTCACTCATAATCTTTTGGAACCTAGGAAATTATGATACTAGAAGAACACAAGGTCACAAGGTGTTGACTTAAACCCTGATCTGTACAGATGATCTTCCTCATCCTTTTTTATTGTCATTCATGCAAGTTTTCAGGCATCACCTCCTGAAGAGTTTCTTGATTTCCTCACACAAAGAGGGATTGGCCTAAATATAAAACAGTATCACTCGTACTACTCTTATTTCCTAGTTTTCATTTCTTGCCTTATCTTCTGATCAGCTATAACCAAAAAAGAACCATAATCACTTGTTTTTCCTTTCCTACTTCTCTTCTTGCCAGATGTTTACTGCCTATTAATTCACTGTGATATATTAAAATAAAACAATGAGGGCTATATGTTATGTTCCACTAGAGCATGGTAGCAAACCTAAATGGTCAAATTAAAAAACAAACAAACAAACAAACAAACAAACAAAAAACAGAAATAATAACTAAACTACATCACTGTTTAAATTCTATCATTGCTTTAGAGCTTCTTCCACTGGAGAAGTCACTCTAGATGACGCACCAACAAAGTCAAAATTAGTCTAAAAATGATCAGATGGAGTCAACAATAAAGACCTTTAATGACTGTTATAGATGCACAAGCCTTAATCCAATCTCCATGACAAAATTTAGCATGAATTACTTGAAGCTCTGGAATGGGTCACATAGTAGTGCCTGGACCAGAACCCTATTGATCTGTGTATGTCTCATAAACCAGATTATTTTAATGTTATCAGGGGAATACAGATATTGACCCTTTCTTCACTCCCAGAATATGTAGTAAGCATAAGATTATGGATGTGCAACCTGTTTTCTTCATGTGGTCCCTTTTTTTGTTACACTTGGAAATTTTGTCTGATAAGAAAAGAAGGGGATTGATTTATTGGGGATATCAAGATGCTTCAGAATAGAGAAGTTTTCTCTGATGTTGCTGCAAAATTGCCAGAAAGCCTATGAGAACAGCCATTCACAGACCTGTGTTGGACTCCCCATCCCATGCTCAGATTTCTCTGGACTCTCTGAACATGTGTCTACTGTGTATAAACACTAAGTCTGACACATGTAGAAAGTATCAGGTTCTGCTAGAAGTTTATTTGCAGTTTGTCTGACATACACTAGATGTGTTGGATCCACTCTCCATGCAGTGCATGATAGATATACTTACATTTCCATCCAATGTTTTGTGAAAAAGCCCCGAGTGGATGACCAGAGACATATTAAAGAAAAAGAAACTTGGAGAGGTTGTTGCGTAGGAAAACACATGCAATGCAACATCTACTAGCTTGGGATCCAAAGGAATGTAAAAAAAATATTTTTGGGGGGTTAAGCTCATTTCATATAAACTATATGCATTTTAGTATTTCATTATCTTCCTGAATGATTAATATTTCATCACACAGAGAAACTACTAATCCATTTTTATTTTTAACCATGTAAATTACAGGATGTGATGGATATAGGATATGACAGTACATGGTCATCATGCACCCATAAATCATAGGATATTGACTATTGTAAATTTTAGTTTCTGTGGCTGCACTAACAAATAAAGCCATGTATTTTAAAAAATGATTCATCTTTCAGGGAAAAAAAAAAAAAAAACTACTCAAAATTTTAACTATAAATTGTAGTCATGACATCATGGACTACTTTAGGTTGGAATAGACATCTGGATGTCTATTCTGAAACCTTACTTTAAGCAGAGCCAACCCTGAAATTAGATCAAGTTGCTCTAGCTGAGTTTTGAAAAATTTCCAAGAATGGTGTCACAGGTCACAGGCTAATTGGTTGAGGTAGCCACAAAAACAGAGCCATACCACTCATATAATCAAAAAGTATTAACATTGCAGGGCAGATATAGCAGGCAAGCAATATTTCTGTTCCAAGATTTCTATTCTACTACATGCACTCACACACTTGCAAATCAGATCCCAGCTCCTCTTGGCCAGTTAATACAAACTTGCACCATGGACCTGAGGGAATGGGGCACTCACTGTGACTGCTCGACACGTGGGGTTCTGCTGGCAGCTTGGCCCTTGCACATAACTGTTCCACCTCAGGCTCTGCCTTTTACATGTCCAAACGTAAACTCCTGGTGTTTCCCTCCTTTCCAATGATGCTAGGGGCTAGTCTTAACTATTTATTGCTTTCTAAATTAGATTGTCAACATAAACTGTTAATGACCTTGCTAATCACACAGCCCCAGGCCAATTTTTTTGACTTTCTCCATATCTAAGGCAATTACTGATTGTCCCTAGTGTTTCTATCACCCTCCTTCATCAAATATACTATAAAAAGTATAAAGACTACTACATATGGGCTTCTTTTTTTTCCAGCTTGTACCAGGTTAATCTAGTCAGTTCTTTGAATGGGTAGATGCAGTCAAGGTCTCATTTGCTTTTGCAGTACTTTTGGCTGTGCTTGTAAATTTTTTTTCCTACACCTAGTCAGAATTTCTCTTGTAATTTGTAGGGAAGTCTCTTGTCTTTTATTGTGCACCTCCAAGAAGAGTCTGTTTTTTTTTTTTTTTTTTCTCTATAAATTTCTATTGGACCTGTGAGGACAGCAAATAGTTACCTCTTACCACATTGGACTTCTCTGTTGACTCAAGTTCAGTTTGCTTGCTCATCTCCACACCTCCTTTTTTTTTTTTTTTTTTCCTGTAAAGTAGCTCCTTGTCAATTGGCCTCCTCTTGCTCTGCTGAGTGGAGTAACTCCGTCCCTAGGGGACAAAAGGCATTTCATTTTCCTTTGTTGAACTTCATGAAGTTCCTCCCAGGCTAGTCGCCCAATATGTTGAGATCTCTCTTACTGTAAGCCTGCCCTCCTATGTGTTCTCAGTTCACCTCCTTTTGATATAATCTACCCATCAAGGTGGTTAAAGTCACCCAAGTGTGGGATTGGGAGACTTATTTCAGCAGTGTGAAAGTGGCTTTAGCTACTTATGCTTTTTGATGGAATGGTCTCTAGCAAATGGTAAATGTGACATTTTCCTTGTCTGCCCACAATACTCTCAACTTCTTGAAAGGCCTCCGATAGAGCAGACCTCTATGTGTTTAAGTCACTTTAGGTAGAACACAACCTCCCTTCCCTGTGTTTCTTCTCTCTCCCAAAGAACCTATTTCTACCTCCTGCAGTAGACTTTTCCCACCACTTTTCTTTAACACCAATGATTCCATAGCTGTGACTGTGCATGGATCTCTTTGTCCTTTTTGTTTCCCATGCTGGGTGTATTGATGTACAGACACTTCAGATGGGCCCATGGTAGCTTTGTTTCTCAGAGGACTGTAACAGCCTTATCTGTTATGCTGCCCTGGCTGCTGTTTCCACTTTATTTCCTTGGGCTCTGGACTTCATCCCTGGTGAAGCTGGTATGACATCTCCCTCACGTAGTTGGAAAGTTTTTCTTAATCACTTCATCAGTCAATTCTGTCTCTTCTCAGCAGTCCTCATTGCTCAAGGAAGTCCCATGACCATATCAGACAAGAGAATTCTAAAAAGTCCGTGGGAGGTCTTTCAGAAAGCTTTCAATAATGAGAAAGAGTATAGATATTCTCACACACATGAATTTTTCTGCTAAACCCATCTACAAGTATATAATACATGAGAACTAAGGGACTATTTCATGTTAGCACAAAGAACTGAAATTTCAATGAAAAAATGTTACTAACCCATAGACATCTGCCTTAAACAGTCAGAGACAGAAAAAAATAAAAATAAAAAAATGCAATCCTCACATTTTTCAGATGTTTTCCAAATTTTCTGTTTAATTGAACTTAGGTTGTTAATGCTTATCTTCAGTGATGGAATAAAATAAGCATTGGTTACAGCTTAATATATGCATAATATGCTAATTGTTCCCATGTGACCTTGTCAAAATCTTTAGCTCTCTAGAAAGCATTTTTTCTCATTGTAAAAGAGGATTGCTAACAGCTACTTATTTTACTGTCACACTGTGAGAAATAAGTATTTAAAGTTCCTTTACTAATTTTGAAAACACAAGTTCCCATATATGTGTGTTATCACCAGCTTCAACTCCTTAGCACTGAAATAAATTCTGTGTTTTTATACATGTATATGCCAGCATTTCTGTCATTACGCCATAAGGTTCACAGCAAGAAGTAATGTATTTTTTTTTTCTTGAGTTAACAAAGCCAAACTTATTTGTCAAATTAACCTATAAGGACTGAAGGAAAGTCACAACAAGCTACAAGATTTGCATAACAAATTTATAGAAAAAGATGCTATACTACAGAAGTTTTACATAGGACCAAAAGTGTTATAGCAGTTTTGATAACGAAAACCAATTAAATCTGAAATAAGATGTGTTCAATTTTTAGAAATAGAAAGATGACATTTCAGAGTATTATGATTATCTCTTAAGGACCATGGCATCTGAATTGCATCTCTGGTCTGTCTAAACTTCCAGCAGTGCCAGAATCTGACTACGTGAACCATTCATAACGGCCCATGGGGAAAAAAATCAGACAGTTTGTATGTAATTTGTAATCTGAAGCAAGGCATAGGGATTTAGACTGAATTTAGATTTTGTAGATGAAATCATTATCAATTCTAATACCAGTTATTTCCGTCTTTTGATTCAGGATGCAAGTAGCCTAATAATGGGACTTATTTCACTCACTGAAACTTCTGAAACACACTGAAGCTTCAGCTTGTCTGTGGCTTGTCTAAATAACAAGGAATAGATACCCCAAAGGAACAATCCACTTTTAGGAGACAGAAGATTTGAGGTTCTCGTTGAAATCACTTCAAATGGACATAATTTTGTGTAAACCGTAAAGTAATCGTTGTTTGCTGAAAAAAAAAAAAAAACAAAAAAAACCACACATGCAGAATTACAAAAATGCTTGTATAGTTTTCCACATGATTCTTGCCTCTGATTACAACTGAATATATTATTGAAATCTCTGATCTCCAATGTATGCAAAAATTTTGCAGTCAGTTGTGGAATCCTGTCCTGCTGAGTCTGAGTCTGATATATGCTTATCTTCCTGTTCTTTGGATCTTGATATTAGAGCATGTCTACAGCACAATACAAGGAGGATGAACAACTGTTTAGTTCAAGTACTAAAAACTAAGTAGCTTTGATGACACGGAATTTTGTTGTAGCTAAAGCTCATGCTGCTTGTACTTTACGAAGGTATTTGGTAGCTAAACTAGCTCATTTATGTCAACATGAGCAATATTTCATCTTTGGAATGGAGAAGCAGAGATAACAGTAACTTACCTTGTGAATGTTGTAACTGGCCAAAGGTTAGATATTTTTCGGTGCCTGAATATTCTTCAAAGACTTGAAACAATGAAGAACGTGTAGTAGGCATCATTAAAACAGTCTTATTAGAAGGTTACCATTTATAAAATCCAGAAATTCCCTTTGGAGTACACTTAATCCTATCTTAAATCCATTCTGGTTCTGATATGGGGAAAAAATTTATTTAAGCTCTTCTGTACCTCGAGAGAAATGTGAAGCGCCTGGAGAGAATCAAAAGGAGAGCAAAAAGAAAGATCAGAGGTCTAAAAACATCTGTTATAATAATACATAAATATGAATAAAGAATATGTACGAATAATATTAACTTTTATTCTACATGTGCACAGTGAGTAAGACAAGCAAGTAATAAATTCAAATTGCAGTAAGGAAAATTCATATTGGACATTAAGACAAACCTTCTAATGCTGTGGCCAGCATAACACTGCAGTAAACTGCTCATGAAGTTTTCAAGAACAAGACGGACAGATATCTGTCAGAAATCAGAAGCAGTTTTTCCTAACTGATGATCTCTTCAGGTTCCTTCCAGCTCCCCTGTGCTATTACAGAAGGGGATATTGTGAAGGTGTAGTAATGCAATCTTGTATTTTCTGGAGCAAAGAGAAAGTACTTCACCAAATAAGCCAAAAAGGGACATTCAATTTCAATATATATATATTTTTATCTTTTATCTTTTAATCCAAGACATATATATATATTCATTTTCAGAGGAAGAAATGGGATGTGCAAGGAATATTATGACGGCAGATTTATTTGAAATTCTGTCTCACAGTTTTTGAGTACCTCATGAACATTCTACAGATTTGATGAAATAGTGAAATATTATAAATTAGCACATTTGATGCCATTAATTTATTTCAGATATTTTTCTGACACTACTGCAGCTAGAGTGTTTTGGAAGGTTTTCTGTTAGTTCAGCATGTTTTACAGGTAGTGCAAATGGATGAAGTGTCCACAGCGGAATTAAAGCCTCAGGGCTCTTCCCTACTAACTAAACATAATTTTGGCTTAAGAGAATGATCAACACAAAAGTATAGGATACAGCAGGACAGGCAAGGAAAGGAACTGCAGGGCCAGCGTTTCAATTGCATTCACTAAAGCCACTAAGTCTTAGAGATCTGATAACAACTAAACTTGCACTGTTTCCCTGTCTAGATACTTAAATACTTAGATAATTCATTAAAAGATACAATTTTAAAAGATATTCATGCTTTATTTTTTATTACTTTACCAAAAATAACCAAAAAAGAACCCATCAAAAACAAACAAACAAAACAAAACAAACAACAATAAACTGTGGAAAACCAGTACTAGTTGGCAAAGGGGATAATATGACATCATCTACAGAGCTCAAGGAATAACAAAACAAGAACTCTAGAAATGAACCATTCTTTCCTCTGAGTTAGTCCTTGTATAAATTCCCTCTACCAAAATACTTTATATATGTATGTGTATGCCTGTATTTTTATATGGATGTTTAGTTCATAGGTTCTCAGACAAATGCTTGACCTTTGTACAATAACTATAGCTACTATAAGAAGAATTCTAGTTTCAAGAGCTTACTCTCAAACATAGAGCATTCATATGGCAGCATTTCTTCTCATCTCATTTTTTGATTTTTACCCTTTTTTTTCATCTTTAGTGAAATAATACTGGCAGTACTACTAGCAGTAGCCTAAGTAATATGCAGTGCTTTCAAATAAATTTAGTCTTTCAACATTTTTCTCAGTATTTTGTATTTTGATTTGATTGGTGAGGCAGATATAGGCATAAAATCATAAAAAATAAAAAAAAAAAATCAGAAAAGGCCACTATTTGAGGTCACTGCATGCCAGACACCCTGAGGCACACTTTCCAGAGACAAGTGAAAATTGGGACACCAGTCTCAGCAATGTCATTTGGGAATTGGTTGCATTACAGCCTCCTTTAGCCTAGGAACTGTCCTCTATGGATCTGATTTTCAGAGACACAGCATTTATAGCTCATTACCTACAGATAAAGAAGATTTGGAAAATGGAATAAAGAGCAATCATTTTGGAAAATTTGGGTCATATATTTTCGTAAAGTACTTACTGGACTACCCAGTTATCTTCCCCAAAGTTGTGATTCTCTGCTATTCATTACAGTCTTCTTCCATTCTGAAATAGCTATATGCTTCACTGAATTAGAAAACAATCATGGATTAATCATGGAAAAAATATCAGAGAACAGAAGCCTCTCAAAGAATATGAACTTAACAGATAAGTACTCGAGTGATGCATATTTAAGATTTACTTTGCAGAACAAGAGAAGAAAGAGGAGGGAAAGCATGAAAATTAACAGTGAAAAAAAAATCACAATCATTTGAAAACAAATCTTAGTGATTTCTGTTATGGTGTCTTGTTTTATAGTTATGAATATTTCAAAGTCATTGAGAAGCATCATCCTGTGAATACCACTTGGAAGTTCTCTGGGTTATAGTCCAACTAATTCCTTGGGTCAAAAATCTGGTAGATAAATGAATGTATCTAACTAATATATTATTTCACAAACTATGTTGAAAAATCCCATATTTTCTATGAATAAAACTGAAGACAACAACCAGCTGCTGTTCAGCAGTACCTTTTTCTTGCACTTGTTCCTTATTTCTGTATTTATGTACTCTATGTAACTCAGTGGAATCCATAGATTTACCTGGAATGGCAGTAGTAGATGTAGAGAAGTATGAATAAAAGCAATTTTTACTGTGAGAAGCCCAACCTAACTATTTTTTTTTTCCTGGTAAATGATCTTTTGTGTAACTGGAGTTCTTTCCATTTCTAACCATTTGTGCATACAGGTAGCAATAGGAGTGAAAAGACTGTATGTATAGTACCAACTTAAACCTTCACCATATTTGACTTCTGTTCATAATACCAAAGGCAAGGAACTATAAATATAATTTGCTCAAGATAATACATAGCACACGGTAATTAAAAAGATATTTCATGGTATTATTTTTAAGCAAGTTACTTACCTGTTTTCTATAACTGTTTGCATCAAGAGCTCCCATTTTATTATAAAGCTTAAAGTTTGTGTTTGGTGAATCTGCTTCTATTTATGAAGACATGAACGTGCTGTTTATGGGCTCTGTGGACCAGATCCTTTCCTCTCAAGGTATTTTAAGATTTTCATATATATTTCTTTTATTACAATTACTGTTGTGACAACATCAACTTCTACTTGAAGTCAGACAAAGTTCTGATCTGTTTGCTGGCACTCATCCTGTCCGTAAAAGTGGGAAAAGTTTGGCAACTCATTATACCTTTATTTTTTGACAGATTGGGTCTGGGATCAAGAGGGCCTGAGATGCAAAACTCCAAGGGGTTTAATTCAATACTCCTGGCAGTGTGCATGATGTTTGCAGCCACAGAAATCCATGTTTTAACTTTTTAATGCTAAATCAGATCCCAACTACGCAAATAATGGGGAATATTTTTTTTTTATCATCTTTCCCGCCTGTCCTCGGTAAATATGAATATGGACAAGCAGGCCCTGGCACTAAAGAAAGTTTAGCATATTTATTTTAATAAAGGAAGCACATGCATTACATTATATTTTATCACTGTTAAATATTTTTACATTTTTTGAACAAAGTATATGACTCTTTGCTGGAAAAGGTAAAAAAAGAAGGCACTGTCCTAAGGTAACCTTTCCCATGATTTGTACTTACTTGGGTTTGTAGGAAAATGTGATATTCAGAACTTTTACCCTGAATAGTACTTTCATAGTTCTAGTGTTGAAGTCCTTCTGACTATGTGCTCTGGCCATTCAGCCACTCAATGTGCAGTAACGTTGAAGTACAGTTCTGTTCAGCCAGGAATGAATAAAGAGGGACAAAGATCTCTGCAACCAAATATCAAAAAATAGCAATAATTGCTTAAAACCAAATTTGACATTTTACTGAAGACTGAGATTAATTAAATAATGACATTCCCATCTATCAGAGCTCAAACAATCTATATAAAAAAAAAAACCTTACAGTTAGAAGGTGATTACTAAAATGTAACAGAATATAATTTCTGTCTTCTTTCTAATTTAAGATTTATTGTATTCATCCTTTCCAGCAGCAGCTCTAAGCTGTCTTTACTGTGTCTGATGGTTATTCCTTTTGTAGTCCTTTTATATAATTAAACAAACACAACTTTAATTCTGCTACATGTGTAGGAAATGAAGTGAACAAATGCATTATCAAACTCACTCACAATATTTGATACATTGATTTCACTTTATATGATGTAGCTATGACCATCTGCTCCTTAAAAAACATCAGACACCACACAAATGCAAACCTGAAAAAAAACTCAGTCATTTCATAAATCATCAGAATAACACATTCAGGTATTATTTTCTAAGCCTGAAGCCACAGAACTGGGAAAACATAATAGGAGCAAATCAAGCTGTGAACTGAAATTTAAGTATTAAAATGTAAAACAAAAAGATATCACTGAGTACTCTATACAAAGTACAAAACTATCACCCTGAAATGTTATTGTAAAATTATATGGCCATCTTTCTTTGGAAAATATAGTCCTGTAGAAAACAGATTCATTAAATTTTGATAAAGAATCATTATCAATCCAGGAATCAAGAGGATTTCTTTATTGTAAATTCTATATTCTGAAAATTTCTAAACCTTACCATCAGCATTTCTTGAATTAAAAATCTTGAGATGTGATTGAAAGGGCTTTGATTTTTTTTTTTTTAAACATCACTATGTTTGAAAGTAATCAACCTTGAAAAGAGATTTTCACACAAAATATAAAGAAATGATTGCCTACATTTACATGTATGTGAAATGACATTTACAGAATTGTAACTAGACATGTAGCTACAAAACATACAAACCAGATTTTTTTTTTTTTATTTCTTGTTACATACATTAAAAAAATGTTATATGGACTGTTTTCTGAGTTACTTTTTGTATCAGTTAAGAACCACTCACGAAGATGAGGTTAAAAAAAGAACTAAAAATAATAATTCTACGTTTGAATAATTCTTAAGAGGTATCTGAGTTAGCAAAATGCTTATCTGAAATTGAAATCAAATATTCATATAGAATAATAATAATAAAAAAACACATTTCCAAGTTTAAATTCCCCATTTACAATATACAATGATTTACGTTAGAATGTCTTTGCGTATTTATCATTCCCGGCACAGCAGCTGTGAGCTGATGTCATTTTAGGAAGGGTGTCTGGCTCCATCTAGTGACAAATTTGTAACACAACACAACAGGCTTCAAGTCTGAAGCTGAACAACGTATGCATCAATCACATCTTCAATACTCATGCAACCAAAAAAAAAAAACCAAACACAAAAAACAAACTAATTCCCGAGTTATTCATTCCTGTGTTAAAACAGAATTGTGATTTTGCAGTTCATACAAAGGTATAAGACTTTATTCACAACCATTACACATAAAAATAATAAATAGAAAGCAGAACTGTAATAACGATGTGCATGAAACTGAATGTAGATGCTCTTCACCCCAAATGACTGAAGACATCTCAGTGTCCATCCCTTCCCCAGTTGCTCTCTCTTGCAATAAAATCTCTCTAATCTCGATTAATCTAGTTCTTCTATCTTATTTTCTCTCTAGTTTTTGACAATGTTTAATAACCTATCCATCTTATGGTATCCTCCTTTTTTGATCCTAATTCACGTTATTCTTACAATTTTCAATAAAAGCCATCCCTGTCAATGTCCACTTTCCCATATTCATTTTTCTTAAATTGTGCATTTGTCAGCAATACACATTAATATCATCTTCACTTATTAAGCACTGGGAAAGTCAACCAAGCTAAAAATATCAGAAAACCATGCCCTCAGAAAGGCGTTTTTTTCTTCCTGGCTGTTCCGTTTCCAGTCAGGTCAGGAAGTGGAAACAATAGCTCCAGGGCTATTTGATTTTCAAATTCATTGTGTTGTTTGTTTTACATTGAATAACATACTAAAAATAATTATATGTATTTTTTAAATGTTCATTTTAGACACCAATATCACCTATTTATGGTAGGGTTTGTTGTTTGTTTGTTTTATTTTATTTTATTTTATTTATTACACATGTTAAATCACAGCCCATGTTAGCTCTTGTGAAGAGGCTCATCTTGCATGTGTGTACATTATTATTTCTAAATGATGCATTGCACATTTGTGCAGAATATATGTAGAATATAAAATAACATAAGTTGTAAGAACCAGTGAAACAACCAAGATTACAGGGCTGAAGAAATAATAAGGGATCTCTTTTCAATGTGTGGAAGGTATAGCTGCTCTTTCCCATTTAATAATTAATTAACAAGAACTCATTGTGGTTAGAAACATGTTACTATCCGTTAGATTGGAAACCAATGCTAAAAGTTGAATTTTGACAATACCTGCTACGACTTTATCTGAAACATTTTTTTTTTTTTGAGATAATGTATAAATGCATTTAAATTATATCCAAAAGTTAATACTTTCTAACTCTACCCTTCATGGAACTACCCTTTCAAAGTACAGTAAAAACTGTTTTTCCAATTCTACAATTGTCTGTTTATTATGATACGCAATTTTCTGCCATAAAAAGACAGCTAGCAGACTTCTGGTATGACCCACGTTGTAAAACAAACACATTCACAGTTGCCTTCATGTGCTTAGCTGTTATGCTTAAAGAGCAAGAAATGAAGTATCCTTCTGTTATCTATCATCAGCTTCGTGATATGTTAACAGAAGGCTGCATTTTGCATTCATGTACATCTTCTGACCAGTTTCTGAAGTGGATAAAGCTGACAATGAAAAAGAGATTTTAATGTCCAATTACTTTATCAGCAAAATTAACTTTAAGAATTTGAGTCTGTGTCATAAACTGTTATGGAGCTGAGGAAACCACTCAAGTTGCAGTCCTCAGGGTGGGGGAACTGAGACAGCAGAGAACTGTGACTGTGGGGAAGCAATGAACCATTTGCACTTCATACTGAGTTGTGTGTACTTTTTATTTTAAAGTTTTGTCAATCTTATTTTGCTTTCAGGATGTATCAAGGATAAAACCTTTATGACACCTGAATCTGAAGATACTATCAGTTGATTGTGGCAGTTAAGGAATAATTGGCTCATGAAGAAGAGAAAAGGGTATTCATCTGCATTAAAAACTTGTCAGTAAGAGGACTAAAAATTAATATAGCAAAAAAAAAAAAAAGGTCCTGACACTGTGTAGATAACGGCTTAAAGGCCTTAAAGCCAGGATGTGAATTCTTGCAGTCCTCAGTAGAAGTAGCCAGAACTTGAGTCCTGAGCAGAAGGCTGCTGAGTTCATGTGAATGCCAGCCCCACCCCTAAAGTACAAATTATTCACACTAAAGTAGCCCAAATTTGTAACTGAGTGCATAAGTTTTGTAAAATTCCAGCTTCACTTCTGAAAGCATTCCAGAGCTTTGTTAATTCTCTTAAATCTGCTTTTCTCTAGGTTTACATCTATCAATAATGATTTTCTTCTGGCTTCTCTCCACAGACTTACCACTTTAAGTCTCTGATAAAATCCATCTTATTACACTATTACACTGGCATGTAATTCCTTGAACAAAGACCAAAAAGAAAAAAAAAAAAAAAAAAAAGGCTTGCTGACCTACAAAGATGCTAGATTAGCTTTGATTAGCTTTAGAAGGTGTAGGAGGGGAAAAAGGAAGATCTTTGATATTTTATAACATCAGTGAGAGATGTTTGTGAACCCAATATGAAAATAACACTTCTAACAAGGAATAGGAATAAAAGATGCATTTTATGTATATTGTATGAAAAGCTAGTTGAGATAGGAAAGTTGGGGGTGCATTACTGCTGTGAAGGCTCTCAGCAAAGGCCGTGTAAGTTGACTGGGTGGGTTAGCACTGGGTGTGCCTGCTAGGTACAGAACTGTTGTTGGTACACAAATACTGCCTCCTGTGCATAAAGGCTTAGCTATCAATAAGATCTGCATGAGCATGCCCCTTTATCTTGCTTTAGAAGTAGCTACAAAGCATGGAAGCTGGGTTGTGTCTATTCAGGTATAGTCTATCATCATTCTCAATTTTAATAAATTTTTGAGTACTCAGAGTGTATTGGGTTAAATGACAAGGTTTTGGTAGCAGGAGGGCTGCAGGGGTGGCTTCTGTAGAGCCCAGCAGCTGCCCCACATCACATCAGAGCCAGCTCCAGTCAGCTCCAAAAGGGACCTGCTGCTGGCCAGAGCCGAGCCAGTGAGCGACACTGGGTGGGCCTCTGGGAGAGCAGATTCAAGAAGGGGAAAATAAAACAACAACAACAACTGCTTTACAACAGCAGCAGGGAGAATGAGGAGTGAGAAGCAGCCCTGCAGACCCCCAGGTCAGTGCAGAAGGAGGGCAGGAGGTGCTCCAGGCACGCAGCAGCAGTTCCCCTGTGCCCTGTGGAGAGGCCCCTGGTGGAGCAGGCTGTCCCCCTGCAGCCCACGGGTCCCACACGGAGCAGATCTCCACGCTGCAGCCCGTGGAGGAGCCCCCGGTGGAGCAGGTGGATGTGGCCTGGAGGAGGCTGCGGCCCATGGAGAGCCCCCGCAGGAGCAGGCCCCGGGCCGGAGCTGCAGCCCGTGGAGAGGAGCCCACGCAGGAGCAGGGGTCTGGGGGGAGCTGCCGCCCGTGGGGGACCCGTGCTGGAGCAGGGGCAGAGACTGACCATGAAGGTGCAGCAATAAAAGCATTGACAATGACAAAGCAATGTGGACTGACCACGGCCCCGTTCCCCTGTGCTGCTCGAGGGAGGAGTTAGAAGAGGGTGGGTGGGGAGAGAAGGTGTTTTAGTTCTCACCGCCACTCTAATCTGTTATCAAGAGGTAGTAAATAACATTAATCTCCCTACACTGAGTCTCTTTTGTCTGTGACAGTAATTGGCAAGTGATCTCCCTGTTGTCATCTCAACCCCTGAAATACTTCATCATGTTTTCTACCCCTTCTTTTGAAGGGTGGGGAGTGAGAGAGCAGTGTGGTGGACCTGGGCTGCCCATCAGGGAGAAACCGCCACACAAGACGCAGCTGTATTATGGGCTATTTCTTTGTGTATGAGTGCAGCTCAGCAAAGCACAGAAATGGGGACCAGCATAATTGTCGTACTTGTAGCTGAGCTACGCTTCTGCTACCCATGGTAGCACGTTTCTAGCTACTTAGAGTGCTAAGGTGCACAGGGTACCTAAATGTATTTGCTATCCATCTTACAAGAGCTGCAGGTATTCAACACCTCAGAAAGGCAGAATCTCAGTCCACACCCTGCAATCAAAATTGTTCCACTATTATTTTGGAAAATAAGGGATTTCAATAGATCATATTCTGGAAGAAGTTTTTGGAAAGGGTCACATCCTTCCATTGGAAAATGACCACAAACTTTCCAACATTTACGAAGTTTAGGGAGTTCTGATGTGCTTGGCTTTCAATCCCAGTACAAATGTATGTAAAAAAATCCACAACACTGGACACACTGCATTCTGAAAGTCTCTAAATCAGTTTGTATACTGTTAAGTTGCATTAGAAAATTAAAACAGTTTTAATGTCTAACGCACAGCTCCTAATAATTCTTAGCTGATCTAACTATATGTATGTATTTTATCCAATTTACTTTTGGGGGGAGAATAGCTGAAAGAAAGAAAGTAGACAACAGGTTATGTTTTTAAAAACACTTCTGATTTCCATATAAGGGAGGTGCATTTTCTACAGATTGTGTAGGAATTATAGAGTGTTATGTCAAAAATCTCCCACATATAAACAAAGAGTCACACTATACACAGAGATAAAGAAATCTGTTTAACCCACACGTTGAATCAGCACTTTATACTGATAACAATGAAACTGGCACATATAATGCTGATTATATATGTAAGCAATTGTGCAATCACGACTTCAATGACTTTTGTTTTATTATCTTTGAGTACTTGTGAAAAAAGGAGTAAGTTTAATTCATGTGATTTAGGTTCAACATTCCACTGGTATAACACATAACACGCCTTACTCACTCCTCTGCTGATTCTTTATCATTTGATCATCAGCATTAACCTCGTGGCTGTCAACACTGCTAAAAAAAGAAAAAAAAAAAAGAGAGAGAGAGAAAAGAGGAAGCTCAGAGAAAATCTGTAGATGTAGCAAAAATATATGTAAAACGGAAATACTTTGTTTGCCACTTTTGAGTATATGTGGTTTTTATTGTTAACATTAGATTAGTTGAAAACAAATTAAAAACACCAGAACTTTTTGTGTATTTCTTTCCAAGTCAATTTCTTCTAGTGAAGGTGAAAAAACTGGCGGTGGTTTACAGCAGTCTTAGGATGACCTCTTGTGGTTAAATAATATGCACATTTTGTTTCACAGTTTCTCAGAAACCTTGATATCAAAGGTTAAATTCTGCTCGTAGATTTGAACAGTTTTGTATTGCTAATTCTGCTTAACCTCAGTTAACATCTGCTTACAAACAAGCTATCAGTATTTGCTTAGCTCACTGATAGAAAATTCTTTTAAATATATCTCAACCTTTGCACTCCATAAAGTTAACAGGTGAGAGTATTGTATTTTCTCACATGGTCATTTTTTAAAGTCAATTCATAGCTCTATCTAAATAAGTTCATAAATATAAAAAAATATATTTTTTGAATAAAAACATACCCACCCCAAAACACTGAAGAATCCATATGGTACCAGCCATTCATTATAAGAAATTACAACAGATAATGAAGATACTCTTTCATATATTTTGATATAAAAATTTACTCAGGTCTCTAATTATGTGCATTGTTTCTAAGTGTCACTGGTAAAACTGTCTCCTTTCAACCACAACTTCTCTTGTAACAAAAAAACAAACCAAACCAAAACAACAACAACAAAAAAACAACCATTTCCTGATGATGCTGAATGCAGCCTACTAACCCAGATTATAGCATTGGACTCTTTATCCCCTAATAGATAGAATCACCCAAGAGTTTAGCCTGCTTTCATGATGACGTGAAATCTTTCAAAAATACAGAGATTTCATGAAACAAGTTTGTTGAGAGATAACACTTCACATGATGGGCCCGAAAGCAGTATTTTTGGATCTTGTAGTAGCAGTTTCTCACTGGAGGATCACCCGTGGTGGTATTTGCACCTGCCAGTCAGTATTTACATGACCCCAAACCTTACTAAATTTAGGCTCTAGTGCAAAGCCATTTCTGCACTGGCTCTGCTGTTTGGAGTTCTGGAAGCTCTTCAGCAGGACAGGCTTGGACTGCCACCAGCTGGACGTGTTCCATCTTCTGATACTCTGATTGCAGCTGGGGGAGGCCTGAATTCAGCTGCTGCAAGACATTACTTGTTTATGTAATGCACACTTTTAGAGATGTGTAGGGTAAAAACAAACACTGCTTACAGTGTACACAATAATGAGTCCCCCGTGTTTTCATTTTTCGTTTATGTTCCTTGAAAAAATTAATAACAGACAGTTGAGTGGAACAAGCTAGAACAACGATGATGACAACATCAAAAAAGCAGGTTTAAATTAAAATTCAGATATCTTCACATGTCAATAGGAAGCACTGACTGTGGTAACATACCTTGAAAGTTTTCCCTGGATTTTGAAACACCAACAAACTTCTGTCAGTTTCTTGCATTCTATGCAACAGGAGAATCTGGACACTGTGGGCATGGAGACTTGGGAGACAAAAGCAAATAGCTTGTTTGGGGAAGGGGGAGTCATCTGTTTTGTTCTTTTGCCGGGTTAAGTCTGCAATGCTAAAACCGGACTTCCTTAAAATTGCTAGGCCAATCTTCAAGAAGGAAACTTCTATACCCCGGGCACCATTTGAATTTTCACATACTTACACTTCGCATATCAGTGCATATGATTTTTTAAATGTCCAAAATGCTGCCATTATTTCCCCTGCAGTTGCTTACAGGCGTGGAATTAACCGTGTCAGCCTGAGTCAATTTTAATTCAACCTTCAAGCTGCTAGTACTAACTGTACTAGTATTGGCCTGGCCTGCCATGTGGGCCATAGCTCCTGCTAGCCCACTGAGGACTCCTGGCCAGGAAGCCAGGTAGCTAGTGACCTTCTTCCTAGGGTGGCTGCTTGGGCAGCAAACACCCAGGCACCTCATGCCTCCTTGTGTGGCATGCAGAGCCGTGCTGTGGCCAGGAGTGAGGCAGTATAGACAGGAATGACCTGGTGAGTACCAAGTTGTCATCACTCAGCTCTCAGGTTAGGGACAAAAGTCCCATAGTTTTGCCTGTGTGGCTGCCAGCTCACAGCTCTCACTGCAGCCACGTTTCAATGCAAGAGATCAATAGAAAACCCAAGCTGCATGTCTTCAGCCAACACAACGCACCAAACTTGTTAAAAGCACTGAAAACCGAGCCTAAGTGTTGAGATGCAGACGGCAGACAGCTGCTGTAGTTCCTGTTGCTGGTGCTAACCCTCCAACCACACAGCAGTCTTCAACACCTCACTGAAATGTTCCTGAGCTCCAGTTAACTACATAGCTAAGTATCACCTACTGCACTATGAGTCTTCCCCTTCCAGCAAAGCTTGAAGACATATGTTGCATGTGATAGTGAATTTAGGGGGTAAAAAAGACTTTTTGTGTTGATTACAGAAGTGTAGCCACTATGAAGAGTCAGACTGGGGGCACCTAAATCTGAAAGGCCGCAGACTTACCAGTTCAGTATAAAATTCACTGATAGATTTAGCACAGTTCTGAGTTTAATTTTTAATCAAAATCCAGAAGTCTACAAAGGCCCTAAATTTGCATTACTAAAATCAAGATTCTTATTTTTCCAATCTTTTATTTTGTAAGAGGAAAAAATATGAGTTATTTCCACATCTTGGTGAATATAACTAGAGTATTTTGACTTGATCTTTGACAAATTATGGTTTTGAGATAAATTCTGGATATCCACTTTAAGTGTTAATGTTTAAGGTTAATGAAAATTGAACCTTTCAAAGACTTTTCACTTATCTAGCACCTATGGTCATGATCTAATGTTCACAGTAATTATTATAAGACTCTTATAATTTATATACATATTTATCAATAGTGATGGGCAGTAGAAAATTTTGAGTAGTCAGAAATAAAAAGGCATACACAGATACTTAAAAAGCATTTAAGTTACATTAATAGTTTATGAGATACTTTTTCTGTGGTCTACTGCAGTTGACCATATTAGTGTGGAAATATTCAATATATATTCACAGATAACTTTCTGTTTGTTTCATATTTAAGAAATATGAAAATGCTATCAAGCTTTTTAATAAGCTTTTTATTTTCCAGTCAGTACAGAGCATTCTTGCAATCAAAGGTTAAATCTCATGCTCCCTTTTTGGCTTCTCTTTCAACAATAATAGATTCATTTTCTGGCTCTGACAGGAGGGAGTTGGATTTGCTGGCTGGCTGTTGTGTAAGCACCAACTATACTGGAACTATATATACTTGGAGCAAGAAACAGGAAGAAACTAGTTGGTAAAACACAATCATAGGCTGGCAGGAAAACAGTGACTATTTGTCACTCCTTCCAAAGAGGAGGAAAACAGTTGGTGGCAAATACTCAGTACCATCAAGAATCCAACAGAAAGCTCAAATCTCCTTTTCTCCATGCCAGGATACTCAGAATTTTACTTCAATGTGGACCATGGCTACTTGGAGGGTCTGGTCCGAGGGTTCAAAGCTGGGATCTTGACAAGTGCAGACTATGTCAATTTAGCACAGTGCGAGACACTAGAAGGTAAGTCCGCTGGATTATTTTATTTAGGAAGAAATACTGTTGCTTGGGCCTTTGAAGAATGGAAGGTAGAAGACTGAAGTATTGACAGCCTTATCTTAAAAGCCAGACATAACCCTGATTTCCTTTAAGAACTGTTCTCATATTTAAGCTAATGAATTTCCATTGAAATTACCCTAGGATTGTACAGACTGTGATTTGCAAAGTGGTCCAGATGATGGGGTTTTCTAGTTTACTGATAAATCTTGGAAATCTCATTCACAGACTTCCTATGGTCATTGGTAATCTCACATATGTTAACCATTGTACAGGACTACAAAAGTATGGAAGTTTTGTAACATTTCAGTTGGACAAAATAGTTTGCAAAATGTTATTAAAAGCTTACCATTCAGCACTGAATTTCTCTATAAAAGATATAGGATATAATTTCAGTACTTTATTACTTCATGAGTTCTAGGGCAGTCAAGGACATTTTGCTTACCACAAAGAGAAAACTAGATGTCACAAAGGTAGAAAACTGAAATATTCTCAAGCTTAAAAAAAAAAAAAAAAGTTGTTTTTTTTTTTTTCAAGGTGACTTTGCCACAGTAATAAAAGAACACACAGTAGTTTCCAAAGCAGCTTTCCGTGGCCAAGACTGGTCACAGCCTGATGAAGACAGACTTGTACAAAAAATCATATGACATACCTTTGGACACTTGGCAAGACAAAAAGGCAACAGAAAAATTCACCTTTCTAAAGGAACATAAATTTATTTCCTTGACCCCAAACAAAAGCTGACTGTATACTGAAATCTCATCTATAATGTGGAGTATATTAGATTCATTTGAAAAAGGAACAACAAGAATTAATAAGCTCATTCTGTTTTCAGCTGCTTTGTCTATGCAGTGATAGAGTTGAGGAAATGAGAAGTGAAGAACGTGATGACTCCCACATGCATCAGAGTCTTGAGGCTGTCTAAACTGTTACAGTATAAGCCTGGGAAGGTTGCACACCATTAATCTTGCAGATTAAAAGAGCTGCATTTAAATAGGTAGATGTAGGTATTTAGCTGTCAGCTGGAAAAAAATCCTCTCATAGTTAAAGAGATTTTTCAGTACAGTCAATGGGATCTAGAAACTGTTGAACTGACCAAGTGCATGTGCCTACTCCAGTTGATAAGCTGGAGAGCTGCATCAGCTCTTCATTTCATACAGTGGCAGTTTGGACACACAGAACACATGTAAACACTTACTTACACTTACTCTGAGAACTGAAATATATTCTTTATGTCAGCTGGACAAAACCAGCAGTGTATGATCTATGAAAATTAAGGACTCTACAGATATTGCATTTAACTGCTTAAATTGAATGGTCCTGCTCCATGAGTTTACACATGGTTTAGGAAAAGCTAATAGAGCTTCAGACATCTGTAAAGAACAGGAAAGACAATGATGGAATCATTAAACCTTGTTCTTACTCCATTTTTCTCCGCAGAGGAACTCAGGAGATGATGTCACCAAAGGCTCCATGAGAAAAATAAAATAAAATCCTGGCTATTTCTGAATAAGATAAAAAATAGACAAGTTTAAATATTTTTCAAAATATACAAGGAAATAATATTTTCCTCACCCTTTCCAAAAGAATTCTTGCTCCTGTTCAAGAGACACAAGAATGGTTAGAAATTATTTACATTTTTAGTGATTTTACAAGAAAGATATTTACAACCAGGGAGTAGTTTTTAAACATTACTGAGATATCTGAACCTTTATTAAGAGTGTGCCCTGTTCCTTATGGGAAGATCACAACAGAGAGGTGACATCATTTCTTAAGTAAGACTTACAGTAGAAAGAACAGCAACTTTTTTACTTTTGAACCTTCTTTCTAATGTTCATTCAGTTTTAGAATGTAAATGCATTTCAGCTACAGCAAGAACAGCCTTCATCAAGCTGCCTACAAGAATATCTTTAGTACCCTCTATCACTTCCTTTTTTTTTTTTTCCTAATCAGCTTCAGAACATCACTATCTCCACTGTAGCATTTTTCTACTTGTAGAAAAAGATTTTTATTTTTTATCAGGTTGCCGTCAGTTATCTACCAAGCATACTATTTAAAATGAAAATAAGAGAAATATTGGATTTGTAAATGGGGTTAATTATACAAACCTCTCTGCACGTAAATGATGCTCTAGTACTGAAGCTGAATCACAAGTGTACAGTACACCAAAAGCAGACCCTTATCTTACAGAAAATGGAGCTAGATCCAGCATATGCATTTGTGCTGTAGTACTACCTTGCTTGTCCTATAATGCCTTCAATTCATGTATTCACATTCAAAGGTAATAAATTTACACCACTGTGCATTCTGTGGCATTGTACCAGACCACAAAAAGTGGCATAAGTTAAAAATATTATAAATATGCTAAAACCAACAAGCAGAAACAAAATCAAAACCACCTCAAGTAACCCATAAATAGAATCAAAAAGATCTTTTAATTTCAAAGTGGTTCTGATATCTCTGGAGGAGAAACCATAATGCCAACACAGAAGAACCACAAACAAAAAACATGGGTTAGAGCTTTACATCTGCTTGGCAATAACAGGGTACATAGAAAAGTGAAAGGGAAAGTTAAAAAGAGGTTGCTAAGTGGCTTAAGTTAGCATTACGTCCTCTCAATTCAGGGCCACACAGAGAGGAGAAGTGCCCTTCAGCTGAATTTAAACATCCTTTTGGGCTTGTATGAATTATTATCATTTTCATGGAGCTACCTTGTGGTCTGCAAGACTGGCTGGAACCTCTGCAACACAGCATGCTACCAGTCTGGCCCTACAGCATCATCTGTCTCGGGGGAATGGGATCCCCAGAGCAACACTGCTGGCACTGAGGCAGAATATGTGAGGTTTTACATTCAGTGCTTTGTTCTTTCCTTGATTCCTTGTGTGATGGAAAGAGCGCTGCTCTCTAGAAGGGAGGCTAGGTCAAAGAAGGATAAGCAGTCCAGCTCTGCTCCCACCAATGAAATAAGTTCACAACTTGCCAGTGCTGGAACACCAGCATGCAGCAGCTGAAATAACTGTAAATGAAAAGTGATGGTAGCTGGCTATTAAAGTGAGGAGTCACACAAGACTCTGTGTTCTTGATGCTTAGAGACCAGACTAATGCTTGGTTCAACTTCTTCCAGTACTCTTTCTTTGTGTTTTAACCACACTCATCTTAAACTAGCCTCTCTCTGCCATGGTGTGAAGTCTGATTCTGATTTATGATCCTGATTTATATTATTGGAGCTTGTTGATTATTATTTTCTCAATTGTTCTGGCCAAGGCTATGGCATAAGGTTGACTACTGTTTTTTACATACAGTATGCATGCTGGAATTTATTAAATTGGGTATAAGAAATATTTCTCTAAAATAGGCCATGGAAGTGACAGGGTCATTCATCCAATATTCCTGGCCATAGTATTTCCTCCATAATTTTGAGAGCCAGGTAGGACTATATCATGTGTTATGGCTAATATTTTTTTATACCTTGCGATTTGGTGGAGATTCTGAAACCACTCAGACAATAAGAGAACCAAGGCAGACAATCCCAGTCTTGTCAGAAACACACTACACACAGTAGGTTGGTTTTGGTTTCTGTTCATCACATTATACTAAACATATTTCAGAATGGTCAATACTTGGGGTTGATATTTGGGTTTTGCAGTCTGCTTTAGGTACTAAGCTCCTGGAAACCACTGTGTCCAGAATGCATTTACAGAGTGTGACTCAAGGTAGGTATCTGGTTCATTTGGAAAGGACTTGAGGAAAGCTAGATTTTGGCTCTCTGCATGTAATGAGGTAGTGTATTGTAATTGCACCGTACACCGAGTATTTTTACCTTCTTTGCAGTACAGAGAAAGTAAAAATTATCAGTTTGCAGAGGAAATGTAGCAGTTATATGAAAATATTATTGTATTGTTTTTTGTTTTGTTTTGTTTTTAAGTTGGTCTTAAATATTTAGATAAATTTCTAGTCATAAATCTGCATTTTTGTTTCTCTCCTTTCTTATCTTTCTCTTGAATAAAGTAATTTTCCTTTTTTCATATTTGGATTCTTTTTCTTCTTCCTGGATAGAAACCTGTACTGAAACTATGACTATTTCCTGGTATATGGCTCTGATGATTGAAAAAACAACTCCCCAGTGCTCTCTTTCATTAACAGTTCTGTGATGACCTATATTATTTTAAGAATCAATTAGTTTAAACTGACAGCATGACTTCAATCTCATGCAGGAAAATCTAGAGAAATGCTACCAGTTCTAGAGTGCTAGCTGAGCAACACTGTCCTATCCAAAACAGTGCATTGATGTAGTCACTGGAGTGAGCTGTAGTGCCAGCAAAACTCACGTAAAAAACTCTAAGGGTTATCTATCTTGTAGTGTTAGTGCTAGACTTAGGAGTCAGAATTGCAATGCACTAGTTCTTTTGCATTAAGTCTCAGTGCAGGCATACTAAGAAGATATGCATGCGGGGAGTTAGGAAAGAGTAGCTACTCTACTGATAAATGCACACCTTGCTAATGCGTATTAAATTCTCTTGTAGACACACCCTTAATTCAGTCGGTGGGAGTGTTGCTATTCATTTCCCTAAATATCATTTCACTTTTTATATGGAAATCTAATAATTATAAATGCTAAAGCCTTATAACATTATCTCAATCTATAATTTATGGTACTTTTAATAAAGCATTTGAACATAATTACACAATATAGCAGGGCCTTTTCTAAAAGGAAGTGTTAAACTGCTTTGAACACTAAGAACTGGTTCACATCTTTACTTTTGCTTCATGGTAGAAAATAGCTAGCAGAGGAAACTTATCAAATTAATTCTTTGATATTATAAAAGATTCTTTCAACTTTGCTGTCTAATCAACCCATTTTCTCCAGTTACCATGGTGGGAGCCCTGGCAGAATGTCACAATAACCCAAGTTTCTGGAACAGCTTCTTAGGATCTGTTAATAGCAGCCATAAATCAGGCAAAGCCAAAACAGAAATGCTAAGGGAGGGTAACTGTGCCCTTTCAAGCACTCTCCTGCAGACCTCATTTGGAGACCGGAGTCTGAGCCAGACAAGATGTGTTCTCTCATTTTCTTCAGGCAGCTTGATTACATGAGATTATAGTCTTACATGAGATTTAAACGTTTCACATGAAAATTGAAGATCTTAACAAAGTTACAGGATGATTCTTTTTGATACATAACAGTCCACCCTATCACAGGAGACAAAACTGACACATTATAATGATTCAATACTGGTGCCCTGAATAAATCTGTGAAATCAAAACATTGAACTGGGAAGAGGTGAGAGACAGCAGTAATTGACACTGAGCTTGTTGTGACTGTAAATTAAATTTACGAGTAATACTTATGGCAAAGGTGTAAACTACTTGTGGTTTCTTGTAGCAATGAGTCTTACTTGGAGAAGGCAGTATAAATTTGCAGTAATTATGCATTTACTCTGTATCATCTGTGGTAAAATCTTATGTATGATCAGACCCTTCATATGAAAATATAACATTACAAAGGAACATTTTAAACATTTTAAATATTGTTTGATTTGATTTGTAGACAATATAATGGCAGTTTATTTTCATGATCTTCCTTGAATCTAATTTCAGATCTAAAGTTACATCTACAGACTACAGACTATGGCAACTTCTTGGCTAATGAACCTGGCCCTCTCACTATTTCCACCATTGATGATAAACTGAAAACAAAGCTACTCACAGAATTTCATTACTTTAGAAACCATGCTTTTGAACCACTTGCAACTTTTCTGAATTTTATCACGTAAGTAATGTTACCATATTGCTTAAATTATAGACTCAAAGCAAAACCACAGCTTCAGGTTAAAACAATGTAAATACATCTTAGTGGAATTTACATTAAATTTCAAAAATAGTGAAATTACTTTGATACTGCAATATTTACATACCTTATTTTCTAATATCTATTCTGAAAGTATTTGTTGTCTTTGCAACTACTTATTTTAAAGAACACAAGAAAAGCAGATTTTTATTGCGTACAGAGCCTAGAGTGGTGATGGAGATTGAGAAAAAACTATTATTATTTTCAAATGTCATTTAAGTCAGAGAACTTGCAAAAATAAGTTTGTGGGGGTGACTCATGAAAGATGAACAATTTCATGATATCCAGTGATTTAATTCCTAGGCATGTGGCAAATTCTAGATTTTGTTTAAAGACTACACATCGTATAGCCACCATACTTTTTATACCATTTGAACATTAAAACCAGAACAACTTTATGTTGTATGTAGCAAGATACTTAGATCCAAGTGGCTTTGTTTAAAAGCACAAGTGCCGTTTGATGTCAGATGAAGAGAAAGTTCTGATCTCTATGCAGTTATAAACAGACAAAACTTGTAAATAAATGACTTAACCTTAAGGAAAGAATGGGGTTCTGCTTTATAACAGTATAACAACACGGATTAGTGAAATGTCACTAGAATATTTTACTTAACTGTTTACTCCCCTTGGTCTTATCTTTTTAATGTATTCTGACAAGATCACAAGACTGTTCGTCTTACTTTCAAGGAATATTTTTATCATAACAGTAAAATAAAGTATCAGTATTCTTATTTTTTTGTTCAAGTGTGACTAATCAGTTTTAGGTTGTTATATCAACAGGATCTTAGAGACTGCCCTGGGACAGACAGCTCCAACCTATTGGTATACAATGTTTAGGTTTTGCTTCAGAGAAATGAAAGTGAAAATATGAAAATTATGGCAGCTCTTTTCTTATACTGATTGACATGCATATGTACATGTGTGCATACACTCTGTATGCTGTTGTTTTGTGATAAAGGAGACATTAGTTTAAGATATTTAACAAAACCATTGCATCACTGAACTATGTATCACCAGATCCTTGAGCTCTGTCACAGATTTTGTGTGAGATCATAGTAATCTCTGTATGTTGCTAGCTGTGTTTTGAACCTACAGCACAAGCTGAAGACTGGCATCCTTGTTATAAGCATCCCAAGGGAATAGCTTTCACATTTCCATTTCTGAGTCACTGATGAAACTCTTACCAGTCTCCAACAGCAAAACTAGTAAGAAGCCTATAGAAAACTTCTACTGAAAACTTTTAGCAATAAATAAGAAATCTGTGAGACTCTGTTCATAGTTTTCTCCTGAGAGGATGTTTAAAGCTGAGTGAGAAGAAAGCCTAAGACTGGTCCATCTGCATGAACTCTGCAGTTTTAGTGCAAAATCCCAAACTATAGAAGCCGTTAGCTCAGGTGATTTACTTTTCAATACCATGCATTGTCACATATATCAAACCCACATTTCACAGCTGCTATGCTTATTATACTCATGTTTCAGTTTCCCCTTCTTTAAAAATGTCTTTTTTGCAAACCAGCCATCATGTGGTTTAAACCAAAAACTGTGTTGCCTACTTGCAATTTTAAAACTTCTGTTTGTTTTTGATAAATGAGACATTGATAAAGAGTGAATATAAATACCTGCAAATACCGTGGTCATTTCTGACTTTAGTGCTTTTACTAATTTTCAAAAATCTTGCTTTTGTACTTTTTCACACCAAAATTCATCATAAAGCTAATGTTCATTTATTTTACTTTTTATTTCAAATACAGATACAGCTACATGATTGACAACGTAATTCTTTTAATAACTGGCACATTACATCAGCGACCCATAGCTGAACTGGTACCCAAGTGCCATCCACTGGGGAGTTTTGAGCAAATGGAAGCAGTCAGCATTGCCTCAAACCCCACAGAGCTCTTCAATGCAATTTTGGTTGACACACCATTAGGTAGGAATACCAAATTACTTCTTATTTGCTTCTTAAAACTACTAATTTTGTATACTTGAGAACATCTGAGATCGAGTAGCATGTTTTCCACTGGATATGCTGTGCTTTGGTAACAAAAAATGTTTAAATAATTGGCTGATGAAACTGGAACAAGCACTTCTGAAGTGGTGCTCAGGACTTTTTCTGGTAACATTTATTAACAGCTTCTGTATCAGCCTTGATAGCAGACACAAAGAAAACATGCTACTCAAGAAGAGTAATGGATATCTTTTATACCCAAAGTAGCCATTGATTTAGAGCATCTACATTTTTATTTCAACACCTGCATCTATAATTAAAAAATGTAAGATAAAATCTTGCCTATCCCCCACTAAGGATCAAGAAACAGACAGTTACTAATAAATATTAGATGTTGTGGTATAACCTAGAATCTCTCTCCTGAGGATTTGGACATTATTCAAGCACACAGACAATCCCATCCTGAAGGAATAATTCTAAAGGCAAAATAGAGCCAGGGCTAGGAACTTCACATTCTGAAAATTGGATGAAATTCTCCTCAATGTGCTGCAGTAGCCAACACAAACAAACAAACAAACATAGAAATGCCAAGTTGTGGGGCATTGTTGGGAAGGGTACAGAGAATAAGATGTATCTGAATGGATTTGACCATCTACGGAAGCACTGTGTGCCCTCATCTTGAGTACTCTGTGTGTGTTTTAGGGTTCTGCTGCTCAAGAAGGTATGGTGGGTTTGTGGGCTGGCCACAGACAGAAGCCTGATTCCCACTCAGCTGCTTGCTCTCTCTCTGCCTCCATTGGGACGGGGGAAAAAATGGACAAAAAAGGATCTTGTGGGCTGAAATAGAGACAGAGATCCCTTACCAATTGGTGTTGCAGACAAAATAGACTCAACTTGTTGAAATTAATCTATTGCCAATTAATACATATATATATATTTAATTACTGAGCATTATCAATTATTATTATTATCAAATGTTGTTATTATCAGTTATTATTATGCTTAATACTGAGCATTATCAGATTTTTAAGAAGATGACAGAAATTCATGGACAATCAGATACTCAAGTAAACTGTCAGGGCCATGCCCCCTACTGTCTTTCATCCCCCAGCTGGATGATGGGAGAGTACAAGGGAGAAGACCCCAAAACTTTTGCCAGTTATTAATATAGCATTTTTAAGTGGCCCAGACACATAAATGAACTTCATCCCCTGACTACCTGTTCAAAAGCTCGCTCTTTAGCCAGTTCTTCAGAGGACCTGGAAGCACAGATGGTCAAGGTCAGAGTATGTGCCCCTTTATAGTTGCATCCTCCTTTCTCCCACTGACAAACATATCCAAAGAGGAAGAGGTAAACTAGGAAAGAGGATTCTCCTTAACAACAGAAGAATACCTGTGTGATTTAGGACAAAAATGATCTTTCATGTTCCTCACTGGGAAATCTCCCTAATGACCAAACCATCTACTTCAGAGAAGATTAGGGCTTTCATTAACATTTCCCGTTTGATGGTCTTTGGAGATGTGGACTCTGACTGCTGCACTGATTGATTCTCTTCACAACAGATTCTTATTAAAAAGGAGGGAGTACAAGGATAAGCAGAAAATCAAGAGGATTTCTCTTCTCTGTGTATCATTCTGTCTCATACAACAGAAATATCAGATCCTTGCTCATGCACTGGTGAATGGCAATAGACAAGAGATGCATATTACCAGCATGTACATTCATATTGCAATATAATAAATTCTGCTTTCAGCTGCTTTCTTTCAAGACTGCTTGTCTGAAAATGACCTGGATGAAATGAACATTGAAATAATGCGCAACAAACTGTACAAGGCAAGTTCTTGCAACATAACAATAATACTTGGGTTTTTAAAAGCATTTTAGAAAAGGAGGTCAGTATCATTAACCCTGTTTTATGGATGGGGAAACAGAAGTGTGGTGAGATGGAGCAAGCTGTCTAAGGTCACCTGGATGATGACAAGTCCAGGAATCAAATCCAGCTACTCTGATTTCTACTCCAGTGTTTGAAGAGATTTCAAATTTTAGGTCTGCATCCAAAATCTAATTTAATATCTCATTAATGAAAAAGCTTTAGATGTCAGGCTAATATCCAGATCCATTTGTTTGTGAATAAATCTTTTGTCTACCAAGTGCCACAGAACTGTTAGCTCCTAAATAATCCTAGGCAGGCTTTTGGCTAACATTTATTTTTATTCATAAAAGGTAAATGTGATTTGAAAAAGGTCTAATTGCTTTGAGTCTAGATGGCATTTTTTTACTTAATGTTTTTGCTTAATTTTCATTCTTTTTAAAATTATATTTAGGATTGCTACGACACACTACCATAAGGATATGCATCTAACATGTGCCTTGTGTTTTCAAGGTACTTTACAAATATTAGCACACAGATCAATACTTTTATGGTGGTGTCTTTAAAGGCTATACATATTTCATCCCGTTAATGGTTTCTCCCATCACATTCTCTTCAGATTTTTTGTTGTCTTTCACAGTGGATGCCCCAGACTGCAGGAAGTATTCTTAAAGTGATCTGATTGCATTAAGGGGAAAGAAAAAAAAAATCTGTTTGACTTAGAAATGATATTTTTAAATTCCCGATACGATATTTAATTCTTAAATACTCTGCTAATTCCTATTATTCTTAACAATATCAGTTACTAATAAACTAGACACTTTCTGTTTGATAACATACAGATTTGATTCTTATTTCCTGTATTTGTATTTGTAAATTTGTATTACCACAAATTTACACTTATTAAAACTAATATTTATATTTTTTCTTCTCACTCTGCTAAGTGTCAGGGGGATCATTCTGCAAACACTTCTAAATTATTAACATATCCTTTCTCCTCTGCTTCAGCTGTCAATGTGATCAATTACGTTTCAGCTCTATTATCAGAACTATACAGAATCTAACTAAAAATCCCATGCAGCAAATCCGCCTCGAGACATCTCTACTTAAAATTCACTTAATTGCATAGCTACTGACAGCTTCCTTCAACAAGATTGTGTGGAGTTGTAGCAAATGCATTCTGATAACATAAATGTTCCTTAAGACAGTATTTTGAGAGAGGGGGAGGCAGGAGGAATAACATTTCTGAGGTATGTGGGGTCCTTCCTGCTCAGGTGTATTGAAATGGGTGCAAAGGAGGGACTCTTCAATAGACCAGAGGGTTCTGCAGACCATTATTACAGAAGCTTTGTCCACTGTTCTGTCCTAATCCAGGGTTTTGAAGGGTAGAGCAGTAGGGATTAGTTTGTGTATCCTCATAGTGCTGGCCAAACAGCCGTGGCATATACCCAAATCCCCTCCTCCACACTATAAACGCAGAGTTGCCTTCAGCCATCTGCTTATTATGCAGTGGAAGCTCAATGGAGCTAAAGAAGTTCATTCTTTATGAATGCAAAAGAGAGCAAAGAAAGCATAATATTTGTTCTGTAACATCTTTTAAAAACATTTAAATATATATTGTAAGAACATGATATTTGCATTTTACTATTCAATCCAGCAAAGTAATTAAGCACATAAATGAATTTAAATTCATAGGTAGAATTATCAAAGTTAATGGAAGTATTTGAAAATGAGATTCATGACTATGTGGTCAACTTCTTAAGGAGCATTTAAAATATTTCTCTTCTTCTTTTTTGTAGTCTTATCTTGAGGCTTTCTATAAGTTTTGTGAAAAACAAGGAGGTACTACAGCAGAAATAATGAGACCCATTCTTGAGGTAAGAAAAAATTCACTCATTGTACACGAAAGTACTCCAAAATGCTTTTATAATTAAGTCACTTTGCTTTTCCTGTTTCTTCTCTCTCCATTTGCAGTTATTTGTCAGATGTTTGAATAATAACTGTATTGCTGAGAGGTACTGAAGTCTTTATTCCAGAATGAATTTTACCTCCTGAGTTGAGAAACAGCTAGTCCAGGGAGGAGTTAGCCTCAGTTAATGGTTTTCTATAACTGAGAGCAGAACAAAAAAAATGGTTCACTAATCTAACACTGTTGCCCCTTAACATATTTCTGTATTATATAGAGAGAATAAAGAAATAAAAAGGGGGCTCTTACATTTCCTAGACCAAAATTAAATTTGGTATAGCTACATTCTGGCATTACTGTATATGAATGAATTAATATTTTTTAAACTTCATGGCACCGTCATGTTTATTTACTCTTCTATTAAAATTAATGGTTGAAGTTATAGTTGAGTGGCATTCAGAAAAGTCCAACATTTCAGGATTTGTGTCTCAACTCAGAAAAGTTAAGCACTTATTTTTTCCATGGTGTACAACATTCCTAAGATCCTACTCACCAAAGAATACCTGCAGAATAGTGAATGATATTTTCATATCTGTTCGTGTAAAAAAAGAGGCACACTCGTAAAATTGAGTTCTCAGCATTCAGCTTTCAGCTCCTTTTTTTTTATTTTTTTTTTTTCTGGGTAAGCAAAACTTGTACTCTGCAAATTGACTGAACAAAATTCACTGAGCTTTTATGACCTCATGCTAAAAGTCTACATTTTGGAGAGAGATAATAACCCTGGGAGCTCATCCCTGAAGGAAGAATGAGCCTAAATTATATCTTATGAAATAACATACTAATAGGACAATGCAATTTGATGTTTTATTTTACCAGTTCATAATGTTATGGTTACTTTCTAAAGAAAATATCCTTAATCAAGTTGAATTGTCCAGAAATTAAATATTTTGACTATTCCTTTCTGAAAAACAAAAATCAAGAGATTGGTTGGCAGAGGTAAAGACATTTCTCAGTGATTCAGATTTTGCAGAAAGTTCATTTTTAGTTCGACATTCATGCTGAGAGATTATTAACTAACATTGGGTTAAGCATATTGTAAAACTCTGTTTATACTAGTGGTAACAGTTTGGTCCCTTATAAGCTCTTCTAAAATCTCTGTCTAATGTCAGTCAGCAAACTTTTCTCTAGATTTTCTTTTCTACTTTAATAATGTGAAGGTAGATTGTTGAGTTTACAAAAAGCCAAAAATTGGTTATTCAAAAGCATATTTTTTATTTATTCTGCCAAAATGAGTTTTCTATTTTAAAATCCCCAACTCCTTGACCATCATATTGCCAACCTACCACATTAAAAGTACTGGTGATCTCTCTTTGGACAAAAAATGTTGCGTATTTAACCCTGAATCTGACAAGAAACTGCACTGCAGCTAGTGCTGGGCCTGTTCTCAGGGTGCCTTGCTAATACTCAGGCAGCAGGCACAAAGCTTCAGTTTTCCATAGGGAAACCAAAGCAATTAGCAAATGGTCATCCTGTGACTCCACCCTCACCTGCAGCAATGAAGAGGCCCAAGTAATTGAATAACTATCTGCATCCTGACATTACCCTCTACAGAGAATCTTGTGTGCCAATAATTTGATGAGTTGAGAGGTCTGGCTGGATGTGACTGATTCTGCAATTTTTCTCAAGCTGGGAACCACCCCAGGATTAGGCCCCATACCTGGTAGCATTGGTTGCAATTGCCTCTGAGCATGTTTTTCCAACAAAATATTACAAAACTACCAGCTAAATTCTACGTGGCTTTAATAGGTTAAAAAAGCAAAGCATTCATCCTTCCAAAACAGTTTCACTAGGGCTGATATGCCTGTTCGTATTAATAAGGCAAGTCAAATTTGGCCCTGTTACTCATTAGCTAGAAATCTTTTCAAGCACACTTATTTTCTTCTCATTATTTCTGTATTGTTTATTCATTTTCCTCACTCTGAAGTCAGTGCCAAAGGGCAGCTGGGTACCTGTTACAAAGTGTTCCAGTACATAGGAGTAGGACTTATGTGCTTCACTGCTAAATTTGTAGAACAGTGTCGCAATGGCATTTGTCAGTCTTTTTCAACAGAAAAGGGTACCTTTCTGCTCAAAACAGTTCAAAAGTTCGCAGCACAGGAAAAGTTGCAAGCTGCCTAAAATCTGCATATGCTGTATTTTCACTCAGAAGTTTTTAGACACTTCTGAGTGAACACTTCCGTGTTCTTAAAAAGTGAAGGTAAATAATAATAAAGGGAAGAAAGAAAACCATAGTCAGTTTAGATCTCAGGACAAAAGAACAGATTTAAATCAGACAGAATTGGGTAAGATTATTTTTATTTGCCATATTTTTAATTAATGTTGTAAGTATGGCAGGTCAAATTTTGCCTTGTAGAAAAGAACAATGCAAGATCTAGTCATCCGAATGACCTTCAGTCTGCTGCTGCAGGGAAAATACTATAGGCTTTTAAACCTGGGATAAGAAATACAGCCTTTGATTCTATGTATTAAAAAATAACTGTTATTTGAAACATTTGAAAACTTTAACTTCGCAGGTAAACAACTTCCTCCACAGAATTAAATCATTGTTTTAAATATGTGCATTCAGAAACTATTTTTTTCCAAATTTTTCATTCAACCTTTACTCTCAGCAGCACTTTGAGGTATCCCAGAACAGTGCCATTGATCCTTGATCCTTTCAATATATTATTATTATTTCTAAGACTATTATTTCATAACTTCAAAAGGGTGTGTGAGGAGATTTTTTGTCAACAACTTGTCAACTGAGTAGGGGAATGAGGAAGTAGCAGTGTTGATATTTTCAGTACAAAATTCACAGAATAAAAGCTGTGCTTGCAAAACACTGTTTGACTTTCTAGTTAAAATTTAACGAGTATTTGCAAACTAGAATTTCCAATTTGTAAAATAAGACGTTTCTAATTCACAGTTTCATTTTTTAAGCCTCCATAGTTTAGCTTACTGAAAATGAAACAAAAACAAAACAAACAAACAAATAAACAACTGTTATTTTGTACTGAGATCTCTAATAATGCCTGTTTATTCCTTATTTTATGCATTAAGTTTGAGGCAGACAGACGTGCTTTTATCATCACCATTAATTCATTTGGCACTGAGCTGAGTAAAGATGACAGAGAGAAGCTATATCCAACCTGTGGAAAACTGTATCCAGAAGGCTTGCACCTGTTGGCCAATGCAGATGACTACGAGCAAGTGAAGTGTGTTGCAGATTACTATGCGGTATGTAATCTAATTTCTTAAAACAAAAAAATGAAAATAAAAATACTTAACATCTCTTGATGTCAACAAAATCGTAACAAAAATTCACATAAGTTGAAAGCATTTTTGAAAGAATAAAGGATTCATCAAAGATACAAATACAAAAGATCCCACAGATAAGTATATTGAATCAAAGGCCTTTGATATAAAGACATAGAGTAACTTATTATCCTAGTGCAATACAAAGTTCTTCTTACAGCAGTGTTTAAATGCCACTAAATCACATCATAATAAACAAAACTGTTCTTCTTCATTAACCCTCCCCAAAATGAGGTTCACTTCACAGCTGCTGCCTGATTTTGGCACAAAAACGTAAGTCATTTTAAAACAAGAGGATCAAATAATTCATGCCACACATGACTGCAAACCTGATTCATTGCTAGGGTACTGTAAAAATAAAATGATGTTCTTAATTTTTTTCTCTAAATCACTGATTGAATCAAAGAAGTAGATGGAGTTATTAATACTGATGCAGCTAGCACTGCTATTAAAGATGAACCAATATGGAACATTTGCTCTGTGAATTAGCTATGGTACTGTGATTACTTTTAATATTTAACCTACCTCAAAGTAGGTACACCAAAAATTATGTACAGTCTACTGATTTCTCCATACCTGTTCCTGTGCACAAGCAGAATGGTAGAAGTACGTCACCATATCAAATGTGGTACAGATCAAGTATATTCATGTGAAGGTGGGACGTTTAGATGAATTTGGGAACCACTGTACTAGATCTGTATTGCATTGCTACTTTATAGGAAAATCATAACCAACACACAGAGAAGCAAAACACACAGAAAGGTAAAACATAAGAAACAAAGTCAAATATGTCTGTGCAGAATATTCCAGTTACATATCAGACTGATGGATTACAATATTAATGCAGATAAAGCAAATCCAGCTGACTACTGGAATAAAACGATCACCCATGTGAGGATCAGAGTTCAGGGTTTTGGCTCCATTTACAACTCTGGCTCTGATGGATACTATTTGTACAAGAAGTTCAGTACTCTATATCCAAAGGAGTGAAAGGTCATGTGTCATTCTGCAGTCAGTCTCTTTTAGTGCCTTCAGAAAATTACCTTAAGCTGTAGGAAATGGCAATAAGAAACACAAGAACAAACACCTTTTTTTTTGTTTTCCTATTTATTTTTGTTGACTATATGCTTTCAACTTTTGATTTATAGAAAATTGTAATCTATACATGAGTTCCACAGAGAAAGATTACTTAATGTAGATTAATTAATAAAGTAAAGTAAGATAGCTGTGATACACAGAATGCAAAAGTACCTTACTTCTGTTGTGTGGTTGTCTATGCTTTCAGGAATACAAGGCTGTGTTTGAGGGTGTAGGGAGTGACGCTGGAGAAAAGACACTGGAAGATGCATTTTTTGAACATGAGGTAAGAGGTTCTAACCATAAAATATCAAAATGTAAGTTACCCCCCTAGAATAACAATTAAAACAATAATGAGATACTATGCTTTTGATTCTACTATATTGCATCATTCAGTTTTGTATTCAAAAACAGAATTTCTATGACTGCCGACTTTTCAATGAAATGAAACAGGATTAATCTTTTTAAATAAAATAAATCCCAGGGCATTTTTTTGAAGAATAGCCACAGAACTGTTACCCTGATAGCCTACTTGAACCCCATACCATGTAAAATGCTTAGTGAAATTTCCTTTGAATAGTCTACTGAAGAACGTATTTGACCGCTGCCCTTTATTTTTTACTTGCCTGTAATGCTGCTGTAGTCTGTTACCAAAACAGATAACCAGAGATGACATTTCAATTATATTTCTACTCAAGAGTCTCCTAATCAGTCATGATTGCAAAGTTATGTAGAAATTTTCATGATGAAAGCTCCTGTTTAAAAATCCCATTTGCCTTCTTTAATATTTTATCATAATACTTGTTTAATCTTTTCCACAGGTAAAGCTGAATGTGCTTGCATTCAATAACCAGTTTCATTTTGGAGTATTTTATGCCTATGTGAAGTTAAAGGAACAAGAATGCAGAAATATTGTATGGATTGCTGAATGCATTTCTCAGAGACACAGAACCAAAATTAACAACTACATTCCAATTTTCTAAATCTGAGAACTTATAACCCTACTGTGCCTGAAAAGAAGTATTATTTCATATAAAAGAAGAAAAATGTTATTTTAAAAGTTAATGTTTTGAGCTGTATTACTGATTCTCCTTCTATAGAGCAGTGTGACAAAAAAGTAATATAATTATAGATATATGTATCAGGAAATATTAATGGACTCATTCATAGCTTTTGTGCCCATTTTAATTTAAAAGATCAATAAAAAGTCTCTGAAAAGGCCTTATATGCATATTCATTCTCTCTTGTGGAAGTAAGTTTTATACCAAAGATGTTTGTAAAGCTCTTTAATGCTTAACTTTGAATCAGCAGTTTTCTCACAAACACTACTTCTGTCTTACACTTATAATCTTCTTCATGGCATACAAGATTCTATGAAGGACTTACAACACAAACAGGGATAAACTTTAGGGTTACTATGAGATTCCCCTCAAGGAATCTCAAGAGAGAGCTTCCTGAACCTTCATAACTGTGAGATGTCTCTGGAGTGAAGTGTAAATAAGTAACTGAGATGTCATGAACATGTCTTCACTTACTTCTTTATGGTCACTTGAGGTGCACCATAAGTGTCCAGCAGGTGTCTGATCCACTTCACAGCAATATAGTTACCTCCTCCAGCCACACCAAAGATACCGTCTTCGTGTATGCGCTAGGGAAGATTATGAAACATGAATGAAAATACCAGCCAAGTCTGTATCAGTTTTACATCAGGCACAAACAACACCAGCTCTGAGCTATTTAGGACCTGGCTAAGATCAGTAACTAAAAATAGAGCAGACAGTTGAAGCCAGATTGTAGCAGGACAAGATTAATTCTGCTGAGGAAAAAGAAAGGATTTTGAAAGCCACATCAACATTCTGCCTTCATAATCCATCCAAGAAATTTGCCCTCTTGTATTTCAAACAGGCTATACCTTGATTTTCTGCATGATTTCTTAGCTTCAGGCTGCATCACAGAAAATCTCAATCTTCAGCTGAGTATGTAATAAAATCCATTTCCTGCTGAGTAAACAGAATATATATATATATATATATATATACACATATATATATGTATCATGTCAACACCTTAGAATTATGGAAGACATTCATGCAACATGGTTTTTCTCTTGTATATATATCTCTCCTTGTAACACATACATGCAGACATATACACATACACAAAAACCAGAAAACTTCACCCTTTTTATAGCTAAAACCATACTTCTTAAACTGTAAATGTAACCAATGGGTTATATCCCAGGACATCCCATACAGATTTAATAAAGAACTTGGAAGATTTTCAATATTTTGCTTTATCATGAATCACTGAGAACTTTAAATAATTACTTTAAAAATACTTTCATTTAGAAATAATTTAGTAGGCATTTAGGAGGATCGACTAAAAAGAAAAAATTGTAAAAGAAAATAATAAAATCTTATTTCTATATTTAGGCTTCTTTATTTTGTAAACCTAGTAATCCAGAGGCAAAACAAAACAAAACAAAACAAAACACCCTGACCTGTAAGATGTCTGCATTGCAACTGCAATTTCATTTTGGAATGTGCATCTGGAACGTGTATTTCTTAATTTGTATTTCCCATGCTAATCTTTGACCAACATTTTCCAGTTCACACCTATATTGCAACCTATATCATAAACTGCAGAAAAGAAAGCAAGAGGGCTGCATTGTCTCAAATTTGCATTTTCCACATAGTTTAGTAATTGCATAAGAAAAAAAAAAAGTTATGAGCAGAAGAACAAAATCAACTGATCTAGGACACAGAAACTGAATTCTTGCATTTCAGTGCAGTATTTATAAGAATACTTTTTCTGTACTGATAGATCAAACCTCCCTACTTGAACAAAACAAATCAGATGGCTTTCTGCCAAGAATTTTCTGAAGTGATTTGAAGGGGAAAGAATCTGCTCTCCACCCTAAATCATTCTGTGCCAGGGAAGATATGCAGCTGCTATTGCTACAGTCCGTGGACACTGTTAGCTCAGAAAGAAATGAGTAGGAGTTGCAGCTTACACAATTATGTTGTCAGCAGAACTGGTCTTTAAACTATGGAAAAAACAGTATGAGTGTTTTTTATTTTTATTTTTTAAAACCAACTTTCTGGATATTTGCTAAGTAAGCACAGGAAGTAACAGGCATCGGTTGTATTTCATTTAAGAATAAGCAACAGAGTCGACAGACTAAGAAGGAAATTGTGACTTCAGAGTTACAAGTCCTCAAACACCTAGTTTTTTTCTACAAATAGCATAATTTAAATTACTCTCTTGTTAACAAATTAGCCTCCATGCTAGTCTATATACATCTACACACAAAGAAAAATATTATAATATGCAATCTCCAACAATATCTATGGCGGAAGTCCAAATCACAGAATCACTACTACAAGCATCGTTAACTTACTAATGATCTGTCACTTTGTGGAATAGGGGAATATGAGACAATGAGCTACTTTTCTTGTTCTTCTTTGCATTTCTCAACAGGAACTTGTGTTCTCACGCTTAAATGACTAAACTTATATGGGCAAGTTTGTTCAGTATGATTATCATAACTATGCCCCTTTGCCTATGTCTTCAAACTGAGATGAAGAACAGGACCGGGCTCGAACTTCTGCTGAGCTCTGATAGCTGTGAATCTTTCGTTCTCTTCATTTGCTGTAGCCCAGGCTTGAAGTGCTCACAAACAGCTCAGCAGCACTGAACTGTGGATGGACAGGGCTGCAGTGTTTCAAGCACTGCCCACGAACAATCCCTCCTTCCAGCACAAATGATAATTTGTGTCCATGCCAGAAAAAGAAGATTGTTCACTTATAGAATGAACGAGAGCAGAATGTGATCTTAAGACTAGATCTGAACCTACAATCAGTTGACAGTCATAGAGACTCTCTTATTCTGGTTCTATCAGTTCCAGCATAACTTTAAGGTAAAATTCAAAACAATCACAGAATCACAGAATCACAGAATCGTCTAGGTTGGAAGAGACCTCCAAGATCATCTAGTCCAACCTCTGACCTAACACTAACAAGTCCTCCACTAAACCATATCACTAAGCTCAACATCTAAACATCTCTTAAAGACCTCCAGGGATGGTGACTCAACCACTTCCCTGGGCAGCCCATTCCAATGCCTAACAACCCTTTCAGTAAAGAAGTTCTTCCTAACATCCAACCTAAACCTCCCCTGGTGCAACTTTAGCCCATTCCCCCTCGTCCTGTCACCAGGCATGTGGGAGAATAGACCAACCCCTACCTCGCTACAGCGAGGTAGGGGTTCAATACCATACTTCAATCCAATACTCATTCTCATACTCAATCCAATACCATACTTGGCCTATTCTGAACATTTATGTATATTAAACCTAATATTGTGCAACTTCATTTTCTTTCACACATGACAATATGATGCTTCCTGTTTTTAATAATTACGCCTAAGTAACGCAGTATATTTAACTTTTCAACAATTCTACTTAAGATCAAAACAGCAGATCCAAAGTATGTGAATGGAGGGATGGTTAGCCATCATTATATTTGCATCAGAATTATGAAGTTGTTAGCATGAAGATTACTGTAATGGTTTAAACAAGAGATGAGACACAGACCCATGATGCACTGGACAACTGGAGTACTTTACTAAAGAGAGTGGGAAAATGGTGTAATATAAATCTCAGAAAAAAAATGGCAATAACATCTATAAAACAGTCAAAATAGTGTATAAGATACTGAAACTGTTCTCAAACACAAAATAAATTATTCAATATATTGGGATATCTCCTGAATGACAAATGAGAAAAACAAGTCATGGAATTCAAGAAATAGCAAGACAAACCTCTCAAAGAACCCACAAAAGGATTTCATATTGACGACACTCAGTGAGAGAAACATTTGACAATTAGAATGTTTGAAAGATTTTTAATAAAATCCATTAAAGTCAAATAAAGCAAAGTATTTGCATTTTCAGCTACACTGATTTAAATCAGTGTGGAGGAGGGGATTTGGGACAAGTACTGCATTCTCTTCATATTGTTCAGCGCAAAAGGCAAATGACAGCACTCAAATAATTAAAGGCCAGATCTAAACTCATCAGAATTGTTTATAACTATAGCAACACTTTAGTGAAGTTTGGCTGAGACCTACATGAGTGTTGTTTACAACCTCTGACTGCAGTAACCAAAAATCCAACCAACCAAAAAAAAAACACAAAACAAACATACACACACAAACATAAATAAACAACAGCAAACAAACAAACAAACAAACAAACAAAAAGCTTGAGTATGTGCAGCCTGGGGACCAACGCTGTCTCTTCTCTGGACAAACCAAGAAGCAAAGATGAGGAGGTCACATAATCTCTGTCCTTGGTAAAGTAATTCTAAAAACTCATAAGCAGAAATTAATCTTTAAATAAGCTACCCTTCCCCCCCCAAGCAGATTATAAAGAAGTTTTGACAGAAATAGCTAATTAAATTTATATATCTTGTAGCGGAAGATAAGATCAAGCCATCATAACTGTTACAAAACTGAAGTGTTTTTATCTATCATCTGCTACACAGAGAGGGAGTACCGACACTGTTACAAATGTGTAGAAACCAATAGAGACAAAATAAAACAGATGAAGTTTATTTATAGCAAATATTATGACTTTTGTAAATGTATGAAAACCACAAATTCCAAATTACTCAGCATGTTATAAAATCATCTTGCTCAGAAAATTAACAAATGATTTAACAAAGTATATAAAAGTACAGTAAAAGCTACGGTAGGTCATAGTACACTAGTCTTACTCACTAGTCCACTTAAGGAAAAACAAACAAACAAAAGCAGTATTCCTTTTGAATTCAGTGAGAGCAGGGTTAGAACCTCTGGGGTTCTATATTTTCTTATATATATATATTTTTTGTATACAACTCGCAGGCCCACAGAAGCTGTGGGCCTGTGAGTTGTATACAAATATATATATATATATACATATATATATATATAAGAAAAACCTGAAGCTGTTCTTAGAGCTGCCCAGCATGTTAGACTGCTGTCCAGCAGGCTGCAGCAGCCAGGATGCTGAGAAGAACTGTTGTGCTAGGTGGTTAACCAGCATGGTCACTGTGCCCAGCACAGGTCACAAAGTGCTGAGCAGCAGATAACATTTTTCTTAGAAACCTTACGTGTATTAGTGTTGATGGCTGGTAATATCTATTTATTTGAGCACATTTCTCTAGCACTCCTGGTTGGCAAGAGGCAATAATGAAGAAGTTCTGCTGACATTGTTATCACTAACTCCCCTCTCTGGTCCTCATGATCTATCATTAGAGCACTTCTGAGGTTCAGAGGTTTGAATGTCTGACTAATTAAACAAATCTATTCAATTTAGTATATCGGGAGCCAACCACATGAACCCTCCTCGTTTTGATCAACACAAGCATGTGGAAAACAAACACTGAAAGCCACTGCTAGTAAAGTATGCTAGTAAATGTGACTGCATAGAATCACGTCATCACTTATGTATCAAGGCTCTATTTCTATCATTGTAATGCATTTAAAGGTGTGAGCTTTAACTTTTTTCTTAAAAAGAGATGTAACAGTTTACAGCCTCCACCATGAAACAGTGGCTATCAGTCTATAAGTAATCCCATCAGCGCAGCTTTTTGCTCCCATGTTTTTTAGATCAGTCCTTGCTATTGAATCACAAGTAAGTAGCAGTTTCTAGTTTATCTTAATCTCTCAGGACCTTATCCTTACCAAAGCTTAAGTCAAGTTTTGTATTTAAACAAACTCTTCCCAAAAAGTGTTAACTCATTGATCAAAATGTCTGCCTTTCCAGTCAGACCTACTCATTCTAACCACATGTGCATTAAATGCTATTTTATCTAAGCGTCTCTCAGCAAATCAAGTATTTCATTGCAAAAGTCTTCAAGAGGTGTGGGCCAGACCTTGAACAAACATTCCGTCTAGCTGTCCAGTCTTGTCCTTGATGTGGAACCTTCAGGTTCCTTGGAACTAACTCTGAAGACAAAAAGTTAAGTCACTGAAACAGATTACAACTACTCACTCAAGAACTCAGAGTACTGTGAACTCTGCAACCTGAAACTGGATTTGAGACCTAGCAGGATAATAAACAGGAAATGAAGAAACTAGAAAGTTCTTTCCTGTGAGTATTAATGAATAGGAATCAAACCCAAAGCCAACTGCAGGTGGGAAGAGTGGTTTACTAATGGGCATTATTGACTGGAATTAAACTGAGTAGTCCATATACTGCTTTGATGATCTCAAGAAACAAACAGAAAAAATGCCTGCTATTGTACTTTAGTAACTGTGTAGAGGATTGATTAATCTCAGAAGCCTCTTTATAGATATCTGGGACTTCCAGCTCCAAAGGAAAATCACTGCTATGGGAAGGTCCATACTGTTCTTAAATATCACCCAATGAACGGCATCAGAGACGACTTGCCCCTACAGGAGACTGAAACAGTACAGCTCACTAAGCAAACTAAGCTGTTCTGGTGTTTCTATGGTTTCTTGGCAGCAGCACAGTCAGTGAATTCCCATTTTGTGAGAAATAACAGACAAATTTTGTAAATGGCAGTTCAGAACAATAGGGAGAGTCTCATTTCTGGGTGTGAAATAAACAGATATGGTTTAGTATCTCACAACAGTTTTAAACAAGACCTCTAATGCTGAAGAGGTTATTTGCAACTATGGCTATGCACACTGGGGAAGTGGGAGAAGGATTTTGAAGTAGAGACAACAACTGAAGAGATACAGGAGTCATAGAATGGTTTGGGTTGGAAGGGACCTTGAAGATCATCCAGTTCCACCCCCCTGCCATGGACAGGGACACCTTCCCCTAGACCAGGTTGCCCAAAGCCATGCAGGTATACCCATAACCAGCATTACCTCAGACATGGTTAGGTTCAGTTTTAGTCAGCTGCTGCTTTTGTTTAAATGTTGAGCTGCACAATATGGGGAATGTACTATTTGAGATGCTGACAGAAGACAAAGTTGACCTACCTCTCTGCCTTCTAATAGATTTAAATTATTTTTTCTTCTTCTTAGGCTTCGTCCTTTTGGGGAATAAGAGCAACAGCATAGTTCCATACCAGTAATAAGCCTCTGAAATGCTACAGACAAAACACGTTTACAAAACAATATTCACTTGTATTCTAATGAAGCGATAGCAATTAAAATGTGGGAGCTCTCACATGTTCTACTCCCTGATTTTACTTACAAAATAGGTAAGATATGTAGGTATGTTTTAATTTGAAATACAGTATCTATAGCTCTTAAGATATTGAGGCCCCTCACCCACCAGCAGAGTACACAGTCAAAGGACTAAATACTGAAAGTCTGCCAGGTACATGGCTACCTCACAGGGTGTCCTAACATTAAGATTTGTTTCCTCCCATGCACTGTCTGGACTGCTTAAGCAACTCAAAATGGATCCTGCACACTAAGCAAAGAGACATATTGCTGATTAACAGCAAATGCTAAGCATAGGGCATATCTATACTTCGCAGAAGCATAAGTGAGCAATCCAGTGCTGGAAAAGGTACCTATATCTAATCAGAATCTAGAGGCTGCTCCTACATATGGATGCCAACAACTGCATTAACTTATCAATTAAAGCCCTCTGCAGGGAGAAGATCTTGGGCTTGGTCCCTGCTGCGAGAACCAATTCTTTATCTATATTCAACAGAAAAAGAGCTGAAACAGTTTTTTTGACTGGCTCTTGAACAACCCAGGCTCAATGAAGCATTCTAACCAGCATAATTTTAAGGCGTGAACTTGCACAACTAAGACATTGGAAACCAAAAGAAAATGGGCCCTGCAACCAACAGATTTTAGGTCTCTGGACTTCTTGCATATGTACAGAGTGACTCTGCATGACAGGAAATGACTTGGAGTTGCACCAGTTCCTTCTCCTAAGCGAGTTTAAGCAAGACCTAGTCACTAACTTGTTCAGACTGAGACAATTATGAGCAGACAGTAAACCAGCAAACAACTGGAAAGCTCTGGAATCAAATAACAGGTGAATTCAGACATTTTGAAGAGCTGAACAAAATTTGCTTGGAGCAACTTTAGAATCAAAAGCTTCAAGCATGCCAGAGTTCTGTTTTCAATGCCAAAGTCCTAATTGGTTTAAGTCCTATAAACAAAACAGAGTGGAAAAATATTAACACGTTCATGCTAGCGGATCAAAGACCAGAGTGATTTCCCAAGGCCACTTTGGCAGAAGAGACAAATACTGAGCACACATTTCTCACGCCCTAGCCTGGCATTTCCACCAGAAGATTCTTTCTAAAAGATTTATTTCCCCAGATAATCTTACCAATAATGCACAGTTCTCTTACCTCCCCTCTACCAAGAGTTGATCAAATTATCATCAAAGAATAACTACCCTGAAAAGACTCTGTTTGCTCTGCTGTTGTGCTAAGCAACCGAAACAAACTCAGTCTTTCCTTGTAGATCACATTTTCTAGATGCCTGATAAAATCTGTTGGTTTGCTCTGGACTCTTTCCAATTAGTACACATCTTCTGAAGTGCACCAATTCAGATTAGTTTTGGGCACAGCACCAGGCACATTAGTGACAATGATGATTATTAAAAACTCCCTCAAAACATTTCAGTTTGTGCACTTATAGAGGGCACAATATAAGTGGAAAGGAAAATAAATAAAACCTTTTGGAAATTTAAGCCTCCCAAAAGAGTTCTATCACCTACTCAAGGATGATGGAAAACAAAGTATAATTATTATTCAGACAGTATCTGAAGTCACAGAAAGAGCAAATAGTTGACATATTCTGGCTAAATCAGACAGCATCCAGAATGGCAACAATGATCTAATTCCACTGAACGAAAAACAGTCTATATGAAATCAGAATTCAGAAGTATACAGATTAATATCAAAAACCGCCATAAGCCTGAAAAAGTATAATGACATAATCTAATGGTATTTTGATACCAGCTCAGAACCGTCCAACTTCATAGAAATTTTGTTTGAAGACAGTATTGTACGTATTTGAAGCAATGTGTCTGAACCTAAGGGAGGGTGGAGGGAGGGAAAGCAGTTTTTCAGGACGTATCTCCTAACATATACAAAGTTAATACTAGCTGCAATAGGATAAGTTTTAAAAGATTAGTATTAGTGTATGTTAACAAACAAGCAGATATGTTTGGTTGCAGTTTCCCCTTGGCTAAGAAAAGTGATGCTCACACTCAGCTCAATGACTTCTCTATCTGTAACACAGAAACTTATGAATCTCAACATAACTAACGCCAAATTTTCAGAAAATAATCTCGTTTCCCTGTTACAAATTGAATCCACCAACTTAATGGAAGTTACAGCAATTTTTAATGGTCGCGTATCTTTTTACACCTTCAAGTGCATGATATAGCTACCCTCCTGCCCTCCACAATCAGGCAGGCTCTTACAGTCTCAATGTAAGAAAATGCTCAACACTGAAGGGAGCCTGTCTCAGAAAGAAGACTGGATAACAGCCAGACTATTACTCAGCAGAAAGAAAAAACTTGTTCTGTGGAAAAAAAAAACAAACACTCTTGTCAAGATGAAATTTAGGCTGTGAAACAAAAACTGCAATACTTTTTGTCTTCTTAAAACAATGGCAAAGGATTTTCACCTTCTCCCTATATTCAGGTATTCATAGTGGCCTATATAGAGATAAGAGTTATCATTACCAATTATGACAAACACAGTTTTTGCCAAATTAATACAATATCTTGTTCCTGCTTTCTTCCAGGCTCCAAGCTACATGAAATTAATTAATAAGCTGCTTCCAGGATGTGTCTTACTCCCATTCAAAAGCAATGAAAAATTAAATTTATCATATTTCATGCCCTTACTCTCTCAAAGAGAGTATTGGGTAAAAGCAAACTTCGACGTATATGTGAATAGTGAAGATGATGAATTTAAACCAACCTAACCTCTCATCTGGGTTTTGAAAGCTAGATGCTCAGGAATTATACTGCCTTGACAGACGGAACTACATTAGTTAGAAAAAGTCTTCAGGCAAAAACACAGAAGGAAAACAACAACAAAACCACCACAGAATAAGCTAATTCAGTATTAAAAGCAAAATAAAAACACTATCCCTGCACTCCTTATAGAAGTCTTCATAAAATGGTCAACATTTCATGACACTATGGATTACGTACACCACAGAAGTTAAAACCAGTCAGTTTACTGGTGAAGTCTAATGACCGAACTCAATGGAAATGTTTCCATTACAGTAACTTTCTCTGATCCATTTCATGCTTGCTCTACAATCTATTAACAGTGATTTTGGAAGTTTTATAAATATAAGAGAAAAACATTAAAAAAATGTTTTGGAATTTTAGATGGCAGTTTTTGCATTAAACCATGTAGAAAAATATGTTCAATTCGCATAGACCTTCCAGGCCAGCAGTGAAAGAAACAGTCCTTAAATAACAGAAATACTGGCAATGCCAAAGAATAGAAGAAATTTTACTGACTGACAGTCTTGGGACAAAGAGTCAGTTCCTCTAACTAATGATTAAAAAATGAATTAAACTCCTTCATAAAGATCATTTTACTCAATTCTTCTGACTGGAGCCTATCTAGCATTCCTAGTTATGTTGACTATAACATAAAAAATAGTTGGTTACAGCTCAGTCTTGTTATTAATTATCTATTTTCAGGTATTTCACCATATTAAAATTACAGTGAATCCTTTTAAATATACACAGTTTTTAACTTTTATACTTAAACTGTATTTCCATGCCTTTTTTTTTTTTTTCAAAATATAATGCCCTCTTTTCTCCATTACAAAGTGATCCAAATTGAGTAAAGATGCAATTATCACATTTTAGTTCTTGTCCAAGTCTTCTGCTTGCTGTTTGGCCACTGGTAATGCAGCTAGCACAGATGATGGAAAAAAAAAAAAAGTAATACCTCGGAGACAGCAAATCCTGGCATGTAGACCACTATTGTGCATAGTATTTTATGAAAGAAATCTGATTCAATAATACCAAGAGGCTAATGTAATTGAACATGACCAGATTGCCACAGCTTTGCAGAAAGCCAAAGCAATAGTCTACTACGAGCAAACTATTTCAGAGTAAGTCTGGAAAATCTATGTCTTAGAAGGGAGAATACTTATGCAGTAATATCTCCACTTCTTTCTGCTTTCTTTCTTTATTTATTTCCCTTTTAAACTGTTGCTGGCCTTGAACCTACCTGAATATTTAAAATCCGTCAAGTTCAAGGTGAGTTACTACTAAAAAAAATGTATCGTCCAATATTATGAGAGTTCTCACTTTGTTGCTAAATGAATATTTTACCCTTTCTGGTTCATTGAGTTACAGTTTTGTTAACTTTCATAAAATAAATGTGAAATTAATCTTGTATCTGAAGACAAACCAACAAAATTGGTCTGACTTCCCTGAATACTGCTGGACTTGCATGTTCATTATCAAAGTTAATGTGATACGTCTTGGGAAAGAGGGGAGAATACAAGGCTTTTACAGTTGAGAAAAACAAGTTAACCCTCTCCCCCTAAAAGTAGCTTTTAATTTTATTCATAGTAAAATCTGTATCACTGGGGACACTGGCCTTGCTAATTGACATTTTTTTATTATTATAGGTAAACAGCACGTTAGAACATTGCAGCATTTTCAAATAAACCATTGCTTTACTGGCAGTAAGTATCAAGAAACATTACTGGAAACCTGTTATTGCTGGAAAAGCATTTTTGAATGTTGTGCAGAAAAGTACAATAATCAAATGTCTTAAAAGAGTTACATTAGTCAATATCACTTTTTCCTTAGTAAATTTTTGGAAAGAGGCTGACAATGAGTCACGTTTTCAGGGTTCCAAAATGATTTTTGGTGTATAACATTGTTATAACAAATTACATGTAAATAGTACTCCTTCTAGTTAATCAGTCCTTCATAAATACCAAAGTAGTTTTTGTCGTTTAGTTCTAGAGAGGAAAAAAACACCTTTAAAAGAACAATGCACCAGCCATGTTACATCTTTCATTGCCAAAACTAGTTGTTGTTTCTCCCTTAGGAAATGCTGGACAGAATTTTCAGCAAAAAATAGGAAATAAATAGGAATAAAAAATAAATCAATTATTACTAATAATAGTATATATGGTCAGCAACCTTGTAGATTTCTGTTATTACTTGTGATCCTTCTTCCCTCAATTTTCTCAGTTCAACCTTTCATTCATTTTTCTGCTACCTATCACCCAATGAACGTAAGACAGATGGTGGGTAGTTCTACTTTCTGAAAATAAGAACATCCCTGAGGCTGTGTTCATAAAACAGTCTTTTGGTACAGTATCTCACGTCAGTTCTGTAATTCACTCAATGCTTGGTAGAGAGCCAAAGGAGATGCCTACAGTTCACACACAGAGATGTGCAAGATAGGACTCACCCTTTAAACACACAACAAAACAAATCTATTTGAGTTTATCTCCCATATATATCTTACAAATACCTTTGCATATAGGAATCTATGCTCTTGAAAATTCTGAACAAAGCCTTTTCTTCAAAGCCTTACATCAGACAGAGAAATTGCTATGGATAAACACAGATTTTCTAAATGAGTGTGTTTTCACTTGGAGCTTACTTCCGTCCACTATATGGCAAATACTTGAGACTACAGCAGGAAATACTACTTAACATTATTTGAATTACTTGTGACACTGCCAATATTTTAGCAATCATACAACAAACTGGTTTTCCAAATCAACTGATGTCATCTAGGTGAATGCAGAAGACAAAAAAAGTGGAAGAATGGTTCTATTTCAAACTGATCTCTTGTCTACCTGTCAGATTTGTGCTAAAAATTCTGTATTGTAAACTGAATGTGCAGAATGTGAAAGTAACACTACAATTCATTTTAAATGCTTTTAAAGAGCAACATACTCTGATTTCTACAGTAAGCATGCGTGTGTTGTTCCATATTAATATTTAATTGGTTAAAACACTCCTGTATAAGTCATGAGAAATGTTTTAAAAATGACAATTTATAAATATTCTTATTCCCCTTTGTGCCTAAAACACTTTAAATATCAAATTAAGTATACGTGAGTATGAATTTTGTATCTCATTTTAACTATACAACATGCACAAATTGCTAGTGAAACTTTAATTACATACTGGGGACAATGTCTTATAGCTGAGAATAATAAGAAAGCCTAAAGCAGTATAGAAATTTCTAAGGTAAACATTCTCTAGTCTATCCCTAGTTACAGTTTAAATAGTCATGGAAGAAACTGTTCACCAAGATTACTATGTTCTATCATGGATGTGTATTGCCTTAATAATGAAGTGAACTTAAATTACTTGAAACATTGGAGTTATACATACAGAAACATAACAGTATAATACTGCAAATACTTGGGGGGGGGGGGGGAAACTTTAATATTTTTAGAACACAAGCATGGAACTGTAAGTCTATTTTATTTACTGTAGTGTATCTTGGCCTAAGTCTTATCTCCAGTTCAGGAAAAGAAGTGATGGTTTTCAGAGATAAAAGGAGTACTAGGGCTTGAGAAAAAAGGTTTTCAGTTAAGAATCCAAGAAAGGTCAGAGAGACAGGTCAGGAAAAAGCTGAGGTTCACGATCTTTGTTTTTCCTTAGAAGTAAAGAAAGTCATGGAAAGAGTTTTGCATAGAAATGCAATATGGACATGTTCTCTATCAAAGGAAGAGTTCTTAAATAGAGTTCTCAGTTCTTAAATAACCATGAACATTACGACAACCCATATAATGTTAAGAGGAAAAAATAGTCTCAGAAAATACAACAGTTGAAGATTTGGATTTCTTAGTTTTTCAAGGTAATGCTCAGAAAAGGATCAGGAAAAGATGAGTAACTTCCAGATAAAACCAATGTCTGACTGGTTCACTTAGGCCATGCACTCACGATAGGTGAACACAATTTACACAATCTTGAGAATTTTCAGTTCCGCTACCTAAATAGCTAGACAAAGGAAAAAGGACATATAGTAAACAGAACCTTGATTCCCTTTTACTGTGGCCCCCAGAGCACTACGTTTCTCAATCTTTTAACTGAAGAAACACTTAACTTGTGGAAATAAGTAAGTAAGTAAGTAAATAAATAAATAAAACCAACCTCAGATCTCAAAGACCATCTTGCACTTACTGTTACAAAGCAGTCACAATTGCTCTCTCTTACAGACAAATATAAAGAAAGATCCAAAATTTATCCTAATTTTTATTTTCCTCTTCCATTTGGCTTGCATGTATGGGAGACAATGTGTATACATGAATTTCCGTCTTTGACTTGTTTTTTTGAGTTACCTTTTTATATGTTATTGACCATCAATAACTATCAGACTATTGGCTGAATAGCCTTGCTTTAGGTGATGTTGCAATTAAATCACATCACTCAGTGGTACTGGAACAAATGAAGCTTGGTCTCCTAAAGATTTGTTTCTCATGGTTGATGGAGTCTGGGGCCTAAGAATGCAATTCCAACTGAAGCCTTCTCCTACAGCAAGCATTCATAAAGGTTGGCTGGCTTATTGCTTACTATTTCTTTCCCCATTCTTCGGTGGTTAATAGCGTGCAGTTTAATGATATAGCTTTTCCTTTATCTGTAGACCTTCCAGGGGACAGTTGCAGAAGCTTTCTACTGTACCCTGCTATCTATTTTCTCAAAGTTTGTAGGAATTTGCCTGTCTGTTTAAGACACATTTGAAGTCGGCCACCGAATTCAAAAGTTATTGTGGAGGTGTAGGGGTAATTGGTCAGTGAACACACATTCACTCAACATTGATCTTACTTCTACAGGAAGCGACACTAAAATCATTTTCCATACTCTGTTTTGCTTTTCCAAAACTCATTGTCCACTTATTGCGGAGAAAAAAATAATAAAGCCACTGAAATATGAATGGAACAAAACAGCCTATTCCTGTCACCTTAGTTCAATGGCCCTCTCATACCTCATGCCTTTCTCTTCCTTCCTCTGGCTCCACACTGACTTGCTTTGCTCCCACACTCTTCTGGTGCATACCACTTACTTTCATAAACTAGGACTAGAGTCCCTTGTTCTTCATTACCTGACTCTTATCTCCTCAGACATCTAAGCAACACCCAGCTTACTAATTATCTGATCCCAACCTCACCCTACATGAGCCCTGCTTCCAACCCAGAAATGCAGACATGCTTCAAAACAGTGACCCTGCATGAGGCAAGGACTTCAGACAGAGGCTCAAGTTTTTTCTGCTACAATTTGAAGAAATGTGAATTCACGTTAGTAAGTTACACACTATTGCAGTGTGGAAATAGCACTTGATAAAAAGGTACTGTACACTTTGTCTGCATTTCAAATACTTCCATGTAAAATTTGTATTTCTGAGTTTGGAGAAGACCTTGCAGTATCAGACTTAAAGCAAAGCAAAGGGGTATGTTCCCTACAACAGGAGATGAGACACACTGATTTGTACATGATTTATCTTCACAAAGTAAGTCTTACATCTTGTGAGATAGTCCACCAGAAATAACAACGCTTTCAAAAGTCGTTTTCATTGACTTTTAGGATTTGGCACACAAACCTGCATGCTTACATGAAAAAATAATAAATTCATTGCTGGTTCACCAGTGCCTCAGGGATGAGTAACAGACCTGAAAAGATGAAAATGTCAAGGTACTGAAATAATTGTACTCCCAAAACACGAAGCCATTTTGGAAGATGTTTGTATACAGGGAACCTACACTTTATTGGACTGTAGATAAAAATAAATGTTTTTTACCCCTCTCAGCCATTCACTTGTCCTTTACAGGTACAACCTTTGGATTGTAACATTTTGTTTTGGATTAACACTTTTTTTTTTCTTTTTTTTTTTTTTTTTTGGTCCAGGCACAGGAAAAAGATTCTCCTTTTATTTCCAAAATTCTAGGTAAAGAAACTAATATTGTGTAAGACCAGAGCACCAAACAATTTTATTGATTTCTACTAACTGGAGTTAAGTCTTTGCAATTTGTCCTTTTTGAATTTCTCCATAATGCTGCTTAAAACCAAACCAAAACAAAAAACTATTTTAATGCGATCAGACAGAAAATTCTTGTTAGGCATCAAGTTAAATTGGGTGTGGCCAAAGTGATTACTATGTATCATTTACACTGCTACACATGCAAAAAACTTGTATCACAGACTAGATCCTTATTGTGCCAGGTACTGCGTACATAACAGTAGAATCCATATTTCATACCTTAAATAAGAAGCAACATACGCATACCTCAGAGAGATCGGAGGAGATATGAAACAGTAAATAACTGGAAGGTACAGTACCCAATTTCACTAACCATTGTAAAGCTAGAGACTTTAAAAATATGCTGTTAAAAATGCCTAAGGTAGGATTCTACTCTGAGTATAATGTTAAAAAACATATACCACCATTAGCATAAAACCCTGCCCCTTACTTGCCATATAAATAAGATATTTTCATATGTTTGAGGTGTAGCTTTACAAACTTACATATGTATATAAATAAAATGTATATATGACTATACTCAATCCGCTTTCAGATCATAATAATCATGGAACCAGAGAGAGAAATATGAGGAGACTCTGACAGGATGCCAACAATGCAGACATTCAGTTGTTATAGGGAGTGTTTATTGTCCTGGAACAGGAGCCAATATTGTGCATTGAAAAGCCATTGGTTATGTCTGAACGCTGTTGGGAAGAAGTACCAGAAACTAAAACTTTCCAGCTGTTCCAGCTAAGTTCCCTAATTGCTGGGCCATCCAGCAATACTCTTGCACTACTTCAGTGTGCTTTTGTGAAACTGCACAGAGACTGCTCAGGATGGATAATCCTGACCCAAATCAGATTGGTCAGTCAGTCTTGTCAGAAGAGGTTGGCCTGAGCTTTTTGAAGCTGAGGAGGGCACAAAACACAAGTTCTCTAGGTCCCAGCTTACCTACTCATGATAATGCTGTAAGCCTGGTGATCAGTGCTACCATATTTCCTTCTGCTTTTATCCTTACAGCAACTTCTGTCCTTTGTGTGGGTTTCAGACCTTTTGTGCACTGGATATACTCTAACCATGCCTCTCTGATCCGGCCCACCATGGATTTCAGATGATATACTACCTACTGTTTGGACTGCAAACAAAACAGGCAGAAGTCAATTAGCAATTTTTTGCTGCAGTGAAGACATCAAGTGCCTCTGTCCATGCTTAGAGTCACCAAATACGCACACTGAAAAACCACAGCGACTACATCTATGGTGTTCTGCAGCTTGTGCTCTTGAAGGGAGAATTTAATTTCTACCTAAGCCATACCTCACGTGCCCAGATGCAATTTTACATATGGTCCGAAGAAACTTATACATACGTTCTCTTACTCTGCATTAGTTTTGTATAATAAATCTTCATTTAAACTGTGTTACAGTTGCCAGGCAAATCTTCCCTCTACTGTCATTAGATACTGCTTCTTGGATTTTTCACAGCTGGAAGATTAGTACTGCATAAGCAACCAACATAACCACTTGCATTTAAAACGTATTACAACTCTTTGCTCATTTCAAACAACAGAAACCACACACACACGGAATAGTTCTGCATGCATTTTCTCAAGTGAAAGCAGCTTGTATTTGAGTCTCTTAAAGAAAGAAAAATTTGGTTTCAGCATCATCTTCTACTACTGTATTGCTGTTATGGAAGTTGAATTATTACACTTCATTTTTACTTTTTCAAATAATTTTTTCTAAACTGTTCTGTAGCATGAGGGCATTATAGTTTAATGGGGCTTTTATAAGATGTCTGAGAAATTCAAAAAGAACAGAAATTAAAATAGATGGTACTCTGTACTAATTTTATATGCTGCTGGAGACACATTTATATCTTTTAACGGTTCATTTCCTATTGAGTTCCAGAAGAGTTCTCCAGAAGCGTTGTTTGAGCAAAACCACTGCCATTCACACAGACTTTCCAATTAAAGGTTAGCTGTGCTCACTGCCAGTCCTCTGTAAGCAGTAATGTTCGCTGAAGAGGACAGATACTACTCTGACCAGTGGACACTCTAGTCTTCTCTAACCTAGATTTTGAAAAGCCTATCCTCAAATCCATGTCAATAGCATTTCAAATAAATCTTCATGCAGGCTCCTTTGTGAAGTTCAAACTTCGGGTGATTTATGTTTTGATAAGGCTTCTGAGACCTTACTCGATGTTAACAAGGTAACCCCCTAAAGAGCAAAGCTTTGAAGCACTGAGGCAACTGAACCTGCATTCATTCCTCCCAGTCTTCAGCTCTGTATGACAGAAACTGTAATCTTTACTAGCCATAGCACAGTAGAAAAAAATAAGGTGGATATCCGCAAAATGAAGTAAGCTGTACATTTTCTGATTCTTAACAAGTATAACTTAGGTATAAATTATGTTTTTGGCTAGTTTTCCATGTATAGCTTCTAAACACTATGCATATACTTTTATTTATTACCTATTGCCCTAAAACTGGTTGTAAAAGTGGAAAAATCTTGAGGTTTTGTAAGACATTTAAACCCAAATTGTGCCATTAATCAACTTGTGACATTTTGCTTTCATAAGTTTATCAAATGTCTTTTTAAGAGGGAATAATACTTGGAATGTCACTGTTCCCCAGGGTGAGACAAATGTACGACAAAGCTTGTTTTGAAACAGAGGAGGCAAGCCAGAGAAGCCCACAACTTATATACAGAGTACTGTCTCAAATTGCTACACACTTTCATACTTCATAAGGCAAGGGTAATTGCAGTAATTTTACACTTATAGACTATTCTGAAGAAATAATGCTCATATTTTTCATGAAATACCAGTATCAGATTGCTGGCATTAGTAACGAGTAAAGCCTTGGAAGAGGAGAACCTCAGAAATGGAGAATTAAAAGCTTATGTACAGAGCAGAGATAGAAACATTGCTATTTACACCTTCACCGGTCCTTTACTGCTGAGAATGCAAAGGTGCATCCAATGGAAAGTTCCTCAACATAATTTTTTCCCCATTAAGAATTGCCCCTACCCAAAGGTACTGGCATTTTTACTCTAGATTTCAATTAGATTGCTTTACCTCAGATAAAACAAAAAATAAATTAGCAGGAAAGAGAGAAGGACCTTACTGGCAGGCTGAAGGACAGTAAGAGTAGTTCCTTGCAGTAACACAGTAGTTCATTTGGGGCAATCTCATAACAAAAGCAGGACTGCATTCTTTGAACGTGTTAGTTGATGTACAGAAAACATTATTTCTTGAATTCTGCAAATCAGATGGCTTAATTAGGTTGTTAACTGAAAACAACTAGCCTTACAGCCTGTTACGGATTTTGCGAGCCCGCAGTTCACATCTCCTGTCACAGCTGTAGTGTGCAAATACTCCAACTACCGTGGTTTTCAGGCACTTGTACCAGTGTTACCAGTGAAAAGAAGACCTAGTATTATCTTCTAGAGAAGGCCAGTCAAAGATAATTCTTGAATTGTATGTTGTAAGTTGAATTGTATGCCTTTTTTTTTTTTTCCAAATGTTGTGGTTTTCCTGCAGATTTTCCATAAAGAACAAACAGCTTGCAAAGTAGTACTTCTGTGAGCATCCTGAAGGACTTTGCGTGCCCAAGTCAGGCTGATGGCGTTTTTTTAAAACCAACAAAATGCCAGACTTGGCTGGAATCATAGAATCACTAAGGTTGGAAAACTTTAGATCATCTGGTCCAACCATCACCCTACTACCAATGTCACCCACTAAACCATGTCCCTAAGCACCACGTCCAGCCTTTCCTTAAACACCCCCAGGGACAGAGACTCCAGCACCTCCCTGGGCAACCCGTCCCAATGCCTGACTGCTCTTTCTGAGAAGAAATGTCTCCTGATTTCCAAACTAAGCTCCCCTTGCACGACTTGAGGCCATTCCCTCTAGTCCAATCACTAATTATCTGCGAGAAGAGGCTGACCCCCAGCGCCCCACACCTTCCTTTTAGGTAGTTGTAGAGAGCACTAAGGTCTCTCCTGAGCCTCCTCTTCCCCAGACCAAACAACCCCAGTTCCCTCAGCCGCTCCTCATAGGACTTGTGTCCCTTCAGGCAGTCCCTTTAGGGTTCCACGCTGCGAGCTTTTGCCCCTCGCAGTTCACCGTTTAGCCCTCGGCGTGAGGCAGAACCCTCTCGCGGTGCCCCGTCGGGTCAGCCTGTGCCTTCCTCAGCCGTGCCGGGGCCCCCGTGCTCCAGGTGCAGCTGAGGGGGGAGCCCCCCGTCCCCATCAGGGAGCAGGGGCCGCGCTCCACCAGGCGGCATCCCCCCGGCCGCGGCGGAGCCCCTTCCCGGGGCGCCCCACCTCAGGGGGCAGCACCGCCCGCCCCAACCCGCGGCTCCTCCTCCCCGCCCCGCTCGGCTCGGCTCTGCTCGTCTCCCCGCCGCGCCGCCCGACTTGGTTCAGCCCGGGGCAGGCGCTCGGCAGAAGCCCTGTCCCCCTCCGGAGAGCCTCGGCTCGGAGCCTCCCTTCTCCTTTCCTCCCTCCGTCCCTCCCAGTGCCGCCGCGCACTGCCGGGCCCCGAGCGGGCCCTGACGCCCGGGCGGCGGCGGCTCCGCCACGGTTCCCGCAGCCCGTGCCCGGGGCGCGCACACGAGGCTGGCTCGGCCGTTGGGGGCGCGCCGCGGCGGCGGGAGGGGGGTTGCTGTGGGCGAGCCGCCGCTGCCGCGGTGAGATGGCATCATCCTGCGCGGCGGCCGAGGGGTGAGGAGGAGGAGGAGGAGGAGGAGGAGGAGGAAGGCGAAGGAGAAGGTGGGGGGAGGAGAAGGAGGCGGCAGCTGCGAGGCTGCGAGCCACGGTAAGGAAACAAAACAGGCTGCGCCGCTTTGCGGGCTGGCCCGGCGGCCTGCCGAGCGAAACGGCCGCGGTTTGGGTTGTTTTATTTTTATTTTATTCCCCCCCCCCCCCCCCCTTCCCATCCGCGGGGGTGGGCGCCGGGCGGCTGCGGGCCGCCCCTGTCACCGCGCGATGGGCGTGGGGGCTAAAATGGCGAAGGGAGCCGGGGCCAGGTCGCCGCCGCCTCGGCCTCCGCGCCCCGGCCCCTCGCCCTCCGCAGGCCGCCGCGTTTGCCGGCTGGCTCCGGAGGGGGCTCCGAGGGCCCCTCGGCCCCCACCTGGCCGGGGGGGGAACGGGGAGCGCCGCCGGTACCGGGGAGGAACCCGGCTTATCGCGGCCCAGGGCTGGGACCCGACCTGTGGGGAGCCGCCCGGCGGCTTATCTGCGGGCTGGGGGCCGAGGGGCAGGGGGTACGTGCGGCTCCGCCGGCCTTGGGGGCGGCCGGGGAAGGGAGAAGGTGAGGAGAGGTTTGTCCTGCACCGTGGGCTGCTGTCACCCTCGTCGGTGTGCTCCCCGAAAGGGGGGTACGGCGGGGAGGGGGGGACCTCGCTGCCTCTCCTCGAGGTGTCTGCAGGGCTGTCTGGGTCCTCCTCATACCTGTTTTACCGAGCACACCGTCTGGGTGCAGCACCTCGAAAGGTCTGTTTGTATTGCCAGTCCCTGTTTATGTGGTGGCAAAATGTTACAACTTGGTGTCAGTGTTTATTTACTTGGATTTTTTTTTCTGTAAAGCCTTATGTTCGGAGCATCGGTTCTCCTCTGAGTTAAACTAGGATGATCTAGCTCTGCTTCCAGGTCTATAAACGTTTAAACTGTGCATCGGAGAGACAAGGACTGCATGCTGCCTAGTTTTAATGGGAGCTCTTCGGTGTTTGGGTGAAATTTCAGTATTTGGATGAAACAAGGAGATTTTCATATTTCAGCCATATTTTCACGTGGAACCTGTGTCGTGTAGAAAACTTTGCATAAAAAGCCCAGGTTGTGTGAGTTGACCATCTAGCAAGTGACAGTAATAAAACTGTCACTTGATGGAGGTGGCCGAGTTATTTATAAACATATGCATGAAAGACAATATTGCCTTCATAGTAATAAGTGTCTCCCCTTAAAACTTGTATTCTGCTTTAATCCCTTTATCATTAGAGGAACGAAATTATTAGTGGTTGGCTGTAATAATTCTTCATTAACCTGGGCTTTTTTCTGTGTGTGTGTGTGTGCTGCCTTACTTGAGTAAGCTGATGGATTTGAACTGAATTATTATTTCTCATGGATATTAATCCTAGTAAAGATCAAAAAATAACAGGAAATATCCGAGTATTTTTCCTCCTTTTGAGAAACATTGTACAGTTGTAAAAGCACAGTTTGTCTGGAAACTTGATAAAGGTGCTTTCCACTGGGACAACTAGAAATACTTTCAGCTGATGGTGCTTGTGAAGCTGTGGGTTTAGAATCCCTTTATCACTTCCTTGCTGTGTATTTTCATCTTTAAGGTGAAGATGTGATTCTGTAAATGCTTCTAGCTTGAGTAACTTATCATTATCAGTAGTCTTTTTCCAATGATACTGTAAAATAAATATGTAACTATACCTGAAAACATGAAAGCAATGTTATGTACCTAAGACAGATTTAATCTGTCAGTATGGAACAACTTGTTACCGAAAGGGTATAAATTATTTTTGTTGGAAAAATAACTTGTTTGTTGCTAAACATCAGTGAACAAAACATTGTGAGTTTGCATGTGTTCTTGTTGAAGGGTTGACAATAAAGTTAAAATAATCACCTGTCTACAAGTGCTTCTTAAATCAGGGGAATACTCCCAGGGTTCAGAGCCGATCGATTTCTTTTCCTGGCTCCGTGGAAGGAAGAGGAACATCTGCTAGTTCTGTTGCTTTTTCTTTCCATATCAAGTTGGGAACTTTGATAAATTGGAAATTCCACCCGCTTTCCTGGTTTCTCCCTGAGAAGAATGTGTGTGGAAGTTCTATTTCCCTCCAACTCTTCTTTGTGTCCAAACCCAGCATCTGTCAGAGGAAGGTGGTGTGCCTTCAGTTTTGCCCTATGCCATTAAAAAAGTAGATTTGAAATCTGAGGCACCATAACAAAAAATTCATGGCCTAGCCATTTCCAATTAATAAATATGGCTTACCATTTGTGCACTTAGGCCAAACACTGTTAGCTTAAAACTAAGCAACAAAAAACCGAAGTCCATCCTAGAATTTAATCGGCTAAAATGAAAATAATGAAGTGGTTTGGAGGGGGAATGGATGGAGGGACAGACAAGTGCAGACATTTGTGTTGGGGGGGGCTTCCTCCAAGCTGTGATTAAGTGATTGTTGGAAGCTACTTTTAATTTAAGGTTTTCTCTTTTTTCTTTGTGGAGACTGGAGAGAAGCAGTAAAGCTGCTTGCAAGTATGTCATATATTTTAAGCTATGTTACCTGCTTCTGCACAGTGTAGTGTTCACCTCAATTAAAAAGTGCCTTTTGAGCTCTTAATCAATTGCGTAAGTCTCTAAGTCAGTAGATAAGCTGCTCCAGTATGCCTTCCAGAATAAAAATGTGTAAACTGGGGGCAGGAGTGGTGGTGGTGCTCTCCACTTTCTCTGTTAGTGTCAGTTAGCCAAATCCTGTCTTTTCTTTGCTGTCATTATGAAATTTGTAAGCTTAGAACTGTGGAGCTTTCTTTGGGTTCCGAGTTAATCCATGGCTAGGGACGTATTCTCTGTTCCTTTGGCCTACGTGCAAGTGCAGAGAGCAGGATTTGCTTACAGCCAGGCCTTTCTTTAACATTTTGTTTTCTTTGCATCAGCAGGCCACTTGCTTTCCTTATAGGTGTTCAGACCTAGGATGTTCTCCTGTAGTGAACTAAAATAGTCACAGGCAGGGACCATTACATGTTTCAGGGATCTCACCTCTACTTTCTTGAAGGAAAATGGTTTAGCTGGAGGGAGAAATTCATTTTCCCCATTGGCGGTAGGAGTTGGTGTGGTCTGGAAAAGGCAATCCGAGGGCTTGTAGTAAAAAACAGGTTGTATGAGCGGTGCACCCTCTTTCTTCCTGTAGAGCAGTGGCATGACATGTTTATTATTGCTTGAAATTTCCAATAGTACCTTTTTGAGGGAGATGTATATATTTTAATTATTTTCTCCAAGTGGGAAGTCCTAATTACTGCCTTTTGGGATATGTTTTTACTGTGTTTGAGGACCTAATAGTTTACCCAGAAGCATGCTTGAGTTTCTTTCTGTTTTGCTCCGTATTGCTTAACCTAATGCTGCTTTACAGAAGAACACAAGGGACTCAGAGAAGCTATGAGCTGTCAGGGTAGTTATAGTATGTCAGAATTGTTTACCTGGGAGTGTGCTATGGTTTTTCCTACTTAACATTTCAGGGAAACCTTTATCCTTGTATTACGTGTAGTTCTTGGTAGCTACTAGACATGTGGAATGTGGTATGGAGAAACTAATGACTGCAGGTTTGCATGACTGTATACTGCGGTGGTTCTCTAGATACAGAGCAAACAAGTTATTTTTCAATCCCTCACCTCTCAGTCAATTTTGAGGATTTGCCATGCAAGGTAAGGTTTGATAATTCAATATTGTCGTGAAAGCACTTTCAAAGTCTTATTTAACGAGAATATGAATTCAGATTTAATTTACAAGTTTCTTGACTTTGAAGAATAAACTGAATTTTGCTTGGAGGGTAGTGTTACTTTATGAGGGCTTTTGACTAAAATAAGTCTTTAATAAAAATTGGAATGAAGCATGTGTTTAACAAAGCAGATTATCTGCTTGAGCTTTTGATTTTTTTTTTTTGTATTTATCATCATTTTTCTTATTGCTGGAATATGTTAGAAATGTTAATGTTCTACTTCAAGTCACTAGGGTCTGAGGGTACTTAATTGTAACCAGTTCAAAACCTGAAGACCTCTTAACATCCATCACATGAGATGTTAACTTGGAGTTATTTAATTACTTCTGTAGTAAAATTCAACCTCTGATGTCTGAAGCAAGGAATTTTTCACTGGCTGAAATCACTTTGGAATAATCCCCCAAACATAAAGATCTGTTCTTGAAAACACAGTAGCACTTTCTCTCCATTTGTCTTGGATATAAATGGCACAGAGTACAAATAAGTGTTTGTAACTGACCTTCTCAAGTGGTTCTAAAGCACAGAATCATTCTGTCTGTGTTTTTTCTACTAGAAATTCAGAGTTAGCTTGTTGATTGTGATGATAGAAGACAACAATAAATAAATAAACAAAGGAAAGTAATTTTTTTGTTTGTTTTAGAAATTCAGGGATCTTCACATTGTAACCTGAAGTGGGCAGGAGAGAGCTCTTGTCTGTGCTTCTGTGAATGCACAGAGGAAAGTGCATAAAGTATGTTCTGCACACATTTCTAGTTACTGGGGTTTCTACATGAGATTTTTACTATCAATATTTAAATGGAGCAGCAGATTAGCAGAAGAATCCTTTTTAAAACAAAACAAAAGACACCATCACAAACAAAACCTTTCCTCTGTTTCTTATGTTCTTGGATCTTGAGAGAATTTTGGATCATATGTACATTTAAATGTAGCCAGTGATATTTCAGTATAAATCAAATCAAAGGAGCTATGGTTTTAGAATAGGGAAAAGTAAACAGGAAAGATTATGTTCCTGGTCTGTGAAATTGCACAATATGCTCAGGCATTAGAACTGAAAAAAGAACACACATACAGTTTTGAAACACAGTGCTCTGCTCGTTCTTGAGAAATTCAGTAAGATGTAATATAGTTTTTGTACGCGTAAACTAAAAGTGCTGAACAAATCAAGATACATACGTTTTAAAATCTGACCTTGTTTTTACTAAGTGGTGAATTGAATTAACTCTTGCATTTTCTAGTATGCATGCTGACATTAGAGTATCTGAGCATAAACATAACAGTCAAAAAACAAAATTAAACGTAAGAGGAAAGCTGAAATGAAGATGAAGAGCAGCAGGGTTGCCACACTTCCCTTTTCTTTTCCCCTCAGGATAGAAGTGTGGAAGCTTTTTTTTTTTTTCATGAATTTCAGTTCCTTTTATGCCTTCTATCTTGCCACCTTTTTTTTCTTTTTTTTTTTTTCCCCCTCTTCACCAATTCCAGCTACCTTCTTACACTGTTATCTTTTCAAAAAAAAAGAGTGCTGTCCTACTTTATCTGGAAAGACTTTTTTTTTTTTAAGTGTGTTTTAACTTTTGGATGTTTTGAGTGGGGAAAAAAATCAATTAACATTGAAAATCTGGTGGAAGACTCATGTAATCTGTGTGTCATTTACAAATAAAAATAATAATAAAAAAATCCTTATCTGCCTGTCTTGTAAGAAGTTTTTGAGAAGGCTGTCTTGTCATGGAATGGTGAATAAAACTGCTTTGTTAAGGGAATGGCTGTGGGGTAGAAAACTAGTTGGAATCTCAGCTTGTAATATGGCAAAAAGACTGCTACTAATGGAGTAATTTGTACTTTTTTCTCAAAAGTGATTTAAATCAAAAAGTCTGTCAAAATCTGTAGGTTGTGAAATTATTTTCTGAGTAATGGAAGTGGGAACTTCAGAGGGACAGAACGGGCTAGCTTAATACGATGGATACATTTTTTTTGCTAACATAGTAGGCCTAATGCACACTGGAAGAAGTAGCTAGAACTGTTCATCAAAATGGGGTGTAAATTGAGTATTTAGTAATAAAAGCCTGACATAATTATAGATTACTCTATGAAAACATCTGATTGGGAATGGACTAAAAAGTAAATGTTGGAATGTATTAGGAAAATAATATAGATTAGCTTGTTATACTAGTTTTTATATTTATTTTGTAAATTGTTTCAGAAACTGTTAAATGTTACTGTTGTATGGCAAGTGGTCCCTGTATCATGCAGGGACCTCCTAGCTTTAGTTCTTTAACAGACTGTTGGTTCTTGGTTGTTTGTATTCCTTTTTTGATGGGGAAAATAACCAATTCAAGTAGAAAACTATTAGCATGATACTGTGTCTGTGCAAACCATCTGGAAAGTACAGCTTATTTTTTAGCTTAAAAAGAAGAGAAGGAAGAGGGCGCCTTCAGCAGAGGCCGGCAGACCTTTGAGTGAGGTTGAGTCTGAGTAAATTCCAGTTTGCGCTTTTAACCTTCTGCCATGTACCTAAACAAGGAGATGCTGGAGCATGCTTAGAAAACCTGAGTAGGGTAGTCTGTCGGGAAGTAATTGTTACAAGGTTCAGTTGGGATTGGCTGATTCATGATTCAAACGAAGGCACAGATAGTCGTATGGACAAGGAGAACATCTGTTGAGAAGTAATAGGTGCTTTAATAGAAAAGATTATAGACTTTACAGTTCAGGACGTAAACTAATCATGTTTCTAAATATGTCCTATGAATGTGTTATTCTAGACTGCCAACTACAGGCTTTGTTTGTTTATTGGTTGGTTCGTTGGTTTGCGTTTTGTTTTCTCAACTACTTGGGACAGCCTGCTTTCAGGGTAGGTTGATGTACTTGTCTATGTTCGGTAAATCTATTATGTTGCTTGCTTCAGTTTCAAAGTTCGAAAGGCCCTAAGAAAATAAGATCAGAGGAAATAAATCTTAATTTGCAAAGAGATACTCCTTTGGCTTGTTTTCCTACATCCTTGAAAATTTTGTTTCAAACGTCCTCTTCTCCCACCCCGAGGGCTGAAGTAAGAACACGTTTCTAGATGTTGATTGACACTACCTCTCGCCCCCAGCTTAAATAGTTGATGTCTCAAAGGTTGATGGAGAAGATGTTTATTTTATTCTCTGTTCTGTTCTTACAACATCATCATGCCACCATTTATACCCATGGTACATTCCAGTCTCAAATGAATGTTTTGTGCATTTTTTGATCTTTTCCACTCTTTGCCCTGTCTTAAATAGTGTGTCATCCAGACAAGGATGACTGACTTCTGTGGATGAAAACTTACAGAACGACAAAGTCTTCTGAATACTCTTCAGACTGGAAGAAGGATATTGTAATCATGACTGACATGAACAATAGAGTGACTGATTAGTGTCTTTTCTAATAAATTTTACCAAAAGGCAACAGAAGCAAGGCCATATCAAATGAAACTAGTAAGCATTATTTTCAAAACAGAGAAAAGGAAGTGGTTCTTCACAAAGCTTGTAGCTTAGGTGTGGAACTTTTTACTGCAGGGTAACGTAGATGTGAAGTTCATGTGGTATTATGGAATACCTTAAGCACATTTTAGTCTGCTGTATGGCAGCTCAAGGCAATATATTGCAGTCTTTGAATCCAAACACCATGTATTTATGATGAGAATTTTTTGCCTGTGTAGTTTTCTGAGTGGTTTGTTAGGCTCGATGACTGTTGTGAGGGACCTTTCTGAGAGGTTGGCTCTGGAATCAGGGCTGTTCTTTGGAGGTAACATCTCAAAGTTCACGTTTTTTGGGGAAATTGCCAGACCAACCAAAGAAATGTGGGTTTGTGGAAAGTGGGAATAGTTAACGTGCAAATTCCGTTACATATAGCCCCTCAGCTCCTCAAAAATTCAGTTGTTATTGTGTACATTTATGGATTGAAAGGATTTGCAGCAAAAAAGTTCTGTTGGCCATGATTAGGTTATGTGAATACGGGGTGCTGGTGATGCTTTTCCCTTTCTTGTCACTCCTCTGCCTCTAATATCTGTCCTCAAAAGTTGCCCTAAAATCAACAGGAATGGGGAAGCAATTTGGAAATTGATTTCCTGCAGTGGTGAGTTGGGTGGCCTTTGCTGTGCAGCGTTTGTTGTCACTTGGTTTCAAAGTTTTCAGGGCAGTGTTGTTCTCCAGAATTAGCTGGTAATGCTTTCAGGTTTATAAAATAGCCGTTTGCTTTGTATTGGAAAGGATACAGACCCTCGTGAGCGTATTTCTGCATTCCTCATGATCGCCATCTGTTAAGTGGAGAGAAGTAAATATTTCAAACACTGTTTTACTACAAAATTTAAGTTGTTTTCTTATAGTCCACTGATTCCTTTGAAGCTTTGAACTAAACTTGATTTCAGATGTATTGATGTGGTTCAGTACTGACGCTTGGGAGTACAAGCTTGTTCCTTCTGGTAGGGCTTATGTAGTACTCATTTTCATCTTCTCAACTTGTAATATTTGTGTGGTGACAAGCGTTCATAAAGTAGTTACATTTTGTTATTGGGTTATCTCTGAATCATACTGGAAAATAATTAGCAGAAATAGGCTACTCTTTGTTTTAAGGAGGGCTTATCACCTGGGCACCTTATTAAGGATCAGGTTGAATTCTCTAACCCTTTACAGACTGAAGGGCGCTTCTGAAAAACAGGGACAATGCTTGGGTGAGTGATCTCACTGGTAGGTAAGACTGGCAGGCTCTGTGCTGGGAACTAGGACAGACATGTTTTAATGTTTAACACTGTTGAGATAGACAGCTGGAAAGAGGCTTGCATAGTACGTTATAAAAAGCAAACACAGGGAGGAAAGAGTGGGAACATTAAGTGAATTCTCCTTCACTGAGCTGTTTTTTGAGGTAGTTGTTGAGAGGTGGGTCACATCAAACCTCTTACTGCCAAAAATTGTGCAAAGACCATTTCTGCTGTTTCAGCCCTTAACACTAAGCAGGTTTTTCTTTGAGTATTGACTTACTGTCTTTCACTGACTTATCGAAACAATGGAGAGACTGGGAAAGACCTATTTTGTAAGACAGTATTAATGCATTTCTTGTAATTGGTATTGCTTTATCATGGGTTCTTCAAAACCCGCCAGAACCGAGGGGGGGGGAGGAGGGGGGGGGGGAGGATGATGAAGGCACAGCAGAAACAGCAAAGCTCTTGGTCATTGTCTTCAGTGCTCCTTTGTGTTCCTTTGGAATTTTTTGGTTAGTTCTGCTGTGCCTGCAGTAGGGACATGCTTACACTAGTAATTGTTCCTGTGACTAATAAGGCTGTGGTGATGCAAGTGGATTTTATAAGCTATCTGGGCACTCGTGGTATGTGCTCAGGCTGCCTGCCTGCTCTGCAGCCCAGATACACTTCTCATGCAGCCCAGATACTTCTCCATTTCCTGTATTGCTGTAATATGTTACATACAGTGTTAAATTTAATATTGAACTGCCTCTGTGTGACTGCGGTCAGGTTTTCTGTTCACCATGTAGATAGACTAAAAATGGTGATATTTTAGGGATGTTTTACTACATGACTTTCATGGCTCTCAGTGCAAGTCTGATACACAATAATTTATAGGAACCATTAGGGTTTTCCATAGCAGAGGGCAACCCAGAGAGACTGAAGACTAATTATAAGTAGTATATGTTACATATGTGGTATTTTGGCAGATGTGGAAGCTATTCAGTTGAATATTGAAATGAGGGGGAAAATACTCATCCCAGGTTTCTGGATATATGGATTGTGACTATTGTTCTATTCAAGATACCTGGAAGTTGTTTACTTGGGTTGTTACTTTGTGGGAGTGGGGTCTATCTAATACACAGAGGAGGCATTTTAGTATTTTTTGTTGTGATTTTTTGGTAGGACCTAGAAACATCATCATGATTATGATTCATAAGCAAGGTGTGCCCTAAATATTTTGTCAAATAAGTAGTTCTGTGATCAGGCAAATTTGCCTCTTTTTTTTTTTTTTTTTTTTTTTAACATCCTCACAGTTCTCTCCTCTTCTTCTGGACCTTTCTTACTCACAGTAAAAAAAAATAATAAAAAAAATCCACCGTACACAGCACCGGCCTAGACTGATTTATAGCTGTGTCTGGCTTTGGGCCAGGCAGCATGGATAGCTTGAGTTCATGCTGTAGTCCTTTGCTCAGCAAGTGCAGGAAATTGTCTTTTTCCTCTACCTAGCTGTTGATTTTCATGAAGCTCCTGGGATCCGAGTGTATCAGAGAACATTACTTTTCAGTTAAGTTAAACTGAATCTGGTGGTGAACAGATTCATTTAGAGGGATGGAGATGAAAGGAAGAGTGGGAAGAGGTGGTTGGACAATATGAATCATACATGCGATGTTTGCTTGGGAAACCAGGCTAAAAAATGTCTTTGCCAGAGAGCTGCTAGTCTAAGTATAAGACAAAACAGAGCAGGCAGACTTGTGCCGTGGATTCATAGCCTGTGATTTGTTTAGACCTCTTGCATAACACTCTCAAAAATAGGTTTTGTAAACCTCTCTAATTGTACTGTATTTTTTCTTAGCCCCTACTATGTGGCTGACAATATGTTACAGTTGATGCATGGTTCGGTATTCCCGTGTCTGAAATGACGGTCAGTCGATGTGCTTGAGAAATGACAGAAAATGAAGTATCTTTATATGTAGCTTGCTCTCCATTCCTGTTGCCACTATGAATGGACAAAGGTTTGTTTGCTCGAAGGGGGGGTGGGGAGGAACTGCGTGTAGGTTGGCCTGAGAAAGATAAATTAACGTACAGAAAAGCTTGCATCAAACCCGGTGTCTGAAGAAGAGTAGCAGTTTGCTTTCCAGTTCAGATCTGTCTAGGTCTGCTGTAAGGCTGGTAACTTGGAACTTACTAACAAAATATTTGCAATTTATTGTGAATGTTGGAGCATCTCAGGAGAAGCTGTTAGTTGCTAAAAACTACGTCCTTGTCTTGGTGATGGGGCCTTACAGTCTCTGAGGAGGAGACTACTGAAGCTGAAATTGTACTACTGTCAAAGCAGGTTCTAAGAAAGCCAACGGTATATACCTGCCCATCAGGACACTCGATGGGCTTGGTGTAAATTAAATATTCGGGATTTATACGTAGTGAATATGCAGTTTATAGGGTGAATGTTAGGTATCAGGAGCACTTTACTGTCTCCAGAAGTTTTCGGTGTTCAGTATTAACATAGAATATATTCTACAATTGCAAATGTTTTGAAACAGTACTTGCAATCGTTCCTTTGTGTCTTCCAGATCCATTTGTTTGTATAGTTAATATTTACAAGTCTTCATTATTTATTTATATTATTATATTATTATTTATTATATTATATTATTATTTATAATATATTATATTATTATTTATTTATTATTTAGCCTGCCGTATTTATTACATTTACTTCTTAGGTAGTAAAGGCTTGCTTTTTTTGTTTATATTTTTCTCTCTCACACACATGCACTAAACTGAGCAATACCCAAGAAATTAGAGAAACTATCAATAAGTAGAAGTAAGTAGTAAAGGCATCTACAGGAGTCTTATCTTTGGAAGTATCTGTAAGTATTGTGACTAGCATTTGAAAGCTGCAAGGTTTTCATTTTAATAAATGGTATCATAGCATCCTTTTTTAAGGTGTAGGCCTGTGTGTTAGTCCGTCAATACTTGGTTGACTGAAGTTTAGGACCAGTAGTAGGTGCCACAGAAAATAGTTTGTTGCTCAGCAAGTGATGGTCACCATATTACAAGCCAGTCCTATGATTTAGATGATTCAAAGACAAAAATATCCATAGGACTGAAAGTTGAAGGTGAAAACAACAAAAAATAATGGTCTTAAAAATAGTGATTGAACTTAAGCGGATAAAAAAGAAATTTGATTGGGAATTGACAGTTTGTGTTAGGGCAACAGGAGAATACCAAAAGACAAGGAACTTGGCATATTCTGTGAAAAAATGCAACATTTCAGTGTCATATAAACAGATCTATTGAGTTAAATTGAAAGAATGTAAACTCTTCAAAGTAAAGCAGTCAGATTAGAAAACAAAGGTTAGAGCTGTTTGTGTAATTTGGACCTTGCCTTCCTCCTGTATGCTTAGTAGGAGTTAATTAAAGTTAATAAAGTTAATTAGTTATACCTGAAAAGGAGAATTATAAACCAATGCATGCTTATATTAAATTCAGGCATCCGATTGAAAGGAATCAAAACTAACCATCAAGTATTTTGACTAAATATGTAAGATATTCATGGATATAGCTTCTTGCTGTAAGCTTCTGTTCATAGGAGTGGATTGTTTGTCCCTCACATATACAGATAAATAATATAAGCTACATAATAAAAGCTAATACTGGCTTACATACTGTTGTCCGTGCCCCTAGACCGTCACACCTAAAACAAAGTACCTGCTTGGCTTCACAGTACGTTCTTAGTTACTTTATATTTGGTTAGAAAGGAGAATGGAATTGCTAACCTTTTAATTAGCCTGTAATAGTAGATCTTAATATGGTGGAGAACATCTTAAATGGAAGAGGACAGATCAGGTTTTTAGGAAGTAAAGAACAACAAATGAGTTTTGTTACAAACATCAAGCAGAAGCTTTAATGGTTCTCAGATGGCCCTATTAGTGTTTATAGGAGATATCCCTCGATGATGAGTGTAGTCTTTCCATTGCTTCTTACAGTCGCAAACATGCTTGTGGAGCTCAGGGAAATAAAGCTTTGACTTGAAAGTTTTGTATTTGCCTAGGTGCAAGTATTGTTGTAATTTTAGTTGTTGATTACCAAAGCTATCTATTTAGGGAGTGTCAGTTCTTAGAATTCCTTTGTTAGTGTTGGCTGTAGGCAAGATGAGAGTTGTACAAATACTCATTTGCTGGCTGTCCTGCTCAGTTTAATAAAGGTCAACACATTTTTTTGGGTACACAGATTCTTCTCCAGATCTGAAACAAACATGTCAAACTGGAAGGTTGGATGTTAAAGAGCAGTAGTTCCGAATTTAGTTAGGTATGCACTGTAGAGATATCTGAGAGGGAAAATGGCATCCCTGGAGCAGGAGTTATGGTGTTTATGGGGAAAAGTGGTGTATATGGTGGGGGAAAAATGACAGGTGTTTTTTCGTGTTTCACAACCTAAGAGGCTATTAAGGGGAAGGAGAATCTATAAAGTGCCATAAAACTAACTGTCGAATGTGTGATTCCAGATATCCAGAGGAGCAGGCCCCACATGGGCAGAACTTTGTCACGAGGTTGTTTCAGAAAGTGTCTTGTGGGCTGCCTTGGGCATGAGGACTGGGAAACCAGAGGTAATGATTAGTCTGCAAGATATTCTACTGTGCAATCATTGATTAGTTGGCCAAAGTGCAAGAATTCAGTGCACTGAATAAGGCATTAGAGTGCCATGTTTAGGATCCAGTGGATGACCGTTCTTTTAAGATATTTGCTGTGTTTGTAGGTACACTTGAACGTTTCTACATTTATTGCTCAGGGATGCACTTGATATGTTGGGTATAGGGAGAACCATGGGAATTTTTAAGAGGGAGGGGTCTGGGAATACTAGTTTCAAGGTTGGATCTTTCTTAATGTTTTAAGGAGAAAGTCCTGCTTTGGTCTCTTTGTGTATAATCAGTTCTGAGATAGAATTTTTCCAATGTCAAAAGGAGATATCCTTTTTTTTTTTTTATTTTAATGATAGAGAAGTACTGCTTCTCTGAAAAGAACGCAGCTACACTGGCAGTTTTTTTTTTTTTAAATCAGTTAATTATAAAAACTTTCAATTAGCTATAACAAAATTAGAAAAATATTGTGCTTTTAGTAGAGACGTTTTGTATTCTACAATTACCTTAAAGGAGGCTATAATGAGGTGGGGATCGGTCTCTTTTTCCCCAAGCACCAAATGATAAGATGAGGAAATGGCCTTAAGTTGTGCCGTGAAAGGTTTAGGTTGGATGTTAGGAAAAAATGCTTCACTGAAAGGGTTGTGAAGCATTGGAACAGGCTGTCCAGGGAAGTGGTTGACTAACCGTACCTTTTCTGCTTACAGGGGAAAAAACTTAAGTAGCTGTGCTTCGGAGTTTAAAAAAATCATTTGAAAATATATTTTTTTTGTCTGTATTTCCATTTGAATTTGGAGGATATGCTCTCATACAGGAAAAATTATACTTATGACACTGGTGATTTTACCTAACCATCTGTATTCTTATTTATACTTAAAGTAAATTGAATTAAAGGTGCTAGTAACGTTTAGGCTTTTTGCATATCTACTTCCTTTGTCCTTGCCTAGTTCATTTATACAGCTAGATTTCAAGTTTTCTTATGTCGATTTTGGGGGATTCATGAAGCCTTTTGATTTGACAGTACTTATTCCTGGTGTAGTCTTTATTCGTGCTTATTTGTCATTCCTCTATCCATCCAGTTCTGTATTGTTTCTGGAACAGAAGCATCAGATTAGCAAGAGCATAAATCAGTGTTTATTAACTCATGATCACTAAGCAAAATACATTGTGATTGCATATAACTTGTTTTAAATGGCAATTACATTTATTTTCTATTCAATCTTCTCTCTTGTACTGGCTGAAACTGCAGTCAGCTGAGTGACTTCTTAAGTTCTTTGCCACAGTTTTATATAAATATCTGATCTAAATGTCTGAAATTAAAACTGGAAAAGTTGCTGTAGTCCAAATTGGCATACGAAGAAAACTTCGGCTTTATGGATGGTTTCTGAGTTCCTGGCTATGTCAGTGTGTGTGTTTTTTTTATTTTTAAGTGGACTGATGTCATAAGAATGTGTGTGTGTGCATGTGCTCATGTGACTGGCTTCATGACCCATTTTATTACATTTTTGTCAGTATGGCCAGACAGCTTATACTAGGGTAGGGTGTGTTTCAGAGAAACACCCCAACATCCCCGAAGTTTTCATTAATGGGACGTCAGAATGTATATTAGAACAATTGCAAAAAATTGTAACGTCATCTTCCTCACTCAGAGCTTCTTCGATAAATATTTCCTTGGTACTTCCCTGATATATTAATTTATAAATATGTCTTCGCTGCTCCAGTGATACTTTTTATCTCTGTTTTAGAAGAAATACCATTGTTTGTTTTAGTATAGCAGAATAGAAAGTGTCAGCCAGGTGCAATCATTACCAAATGGGCAGTGTCATTAAAAACATAAGTGCTAAAGTTCCATGAGTCCATTATCTGCTAGAGACTAAAAATAGATTAATGCAATATCCACTGGAGTAGTTGTCATCTTTTTTTTTTTTTTTTTTTTTTCTGATGCTTTAATAGCATTTTGGGATTTAGAGAGAGTGTTTCCCAGAATTGCAAATCTAAAATACTGTTATTAATTAGACTGTCTTCCATGAAACTGTTGATTCACATGAAGCAGGAAGCAAGCCTTCAATTAAAAAAATTAAAGGATATATCATACATTCCATGGTTTTGGTAGAGTCTTACTTTGTCTTAGTTGATCTGTTATTACACAAATTTGTATATAAAACTAAATTAACATTAATTTTAATGTATCTGCTACAGGGGTTTATAGATTGTATTTTTTGAGTTAACGTAGTGGTTATGTATGATGAGGATGGTTCAGAAAGAAGTTTTGTGACAACTGTGAACTTTATGTGGCTCTCAAGACTCTGTTAATTCATTTTTAGGACTCAGGAATTATGAGGGGGGCTTTGTGTGTCAGTGAAGCAGCTCTGAAAGTAAAGCTTCATATCTCTTACAGCGATGAAACTTAGCCCAGGCATTTGAATAAAGAGATGTAGCAAGCTTATATTCAGGGATGTGTTATGGCTGTAGCCCTTGTTAGAATTAATCCAGTGATGTTCAGCAGGATTATAAGTGCATGGATAGTGACCCTTTACATTGCTGTATTTAATCCTCTTTTTAAGATTATACAGAGATAACATCAAAGATTTTAAGCCTTAATCAATATGTTTCGTAGCCAAACTGGGCATTTATTTTGAGTAGCAAAAAAAAGAACAAGAACAAAACAAAGGGAGTGTGGGGGGTGGATTTGGGGGCTGCATACCACAGAGTGGTAAATGGTGCCTGTAGGACATAGGGCTCCTTGTGCACTAGTAGTCAGGGTTTGTGCTACTGGCAATATATATATTTATATATTACTTTTTTTTTTAAAGCATCTTTCTGTGCTTCCTCAGTAGCTGTTTTTCTTTCTCATGTAGACTTTCTTGAAAATAAGATCAAGAAAGTACTGGTGTTTTGCTTTTGACATCTCTGGTTGTGAAAACTCAGTCCTCCAGATGAGTATCATCACTTCAATGACTTGCTGTAACTGCCGTCCCCTCCCCTCCTTCATCAAGATCAGACAACTTGTTTAGTTTAAGTTTTGGTTATTCTCTGCCATGCAGATGTAGGGTTTTCTGGCTTACAAATATGGGATCCTCCCATTCCTTGAAACTTTGATTTATTTTTTTCAGTATTTCTTTGAATAATTTCTAGTTGCATGACTTTTTTTTTTTTTAAATCAGTTTATGATTTTTTATTTATTCTAATGAGATAAAAGAGTGATGGTGTAATCCCATCCTACAGCAAATCTGTCAGTCCCTCTGCTATGTGACTTCTTTACTGTCCCTGCTTAGTTTCACACAGCCTGTGTTTATGCTTACTCTGTCTGGTGCAGCACTGCCTGTGCTCTCAGAAGCCTGAGGTTTTTTGTAAGCAGTATTTTAGTTCAGTAGCCGTTACATTTGTTTCCTATGTGTTCCCATGTATTTCTAGATTATTATCAAATTTACTTTCAGTCTTAATTCTTGTTAGACTACTCTGTCTTTATGCTCCCAGTAATGCTGCTCTTTGTGTCCTGTCCTTTTCTAGTATACAGCAATCTGCCACCAGCACCTTACACAATGTCACTAATACTATTTTTGTCACTACTGGAAACACTTAGATGATAAATTGTGTTTCATCTATTTATTATTTTTATTTCTGTGGCTGCATCATAGTAGTAATTTGCCTGTTAGAGGAAATTTCCTGAGGGGATAAGCTTTGCTTTGTACTTCTCTTCTTTGACTGTGCAGCAGCATTTGTCCTCTATCCAGAATAGCCTTCAGAGAGTAATAGGTGTTTCTATTTCAGCTCTCTAGATAAGATCCTTCATCTTGTACAACATAACTTGGCTGGCTTTTCTTCCTGAAGGCTTTGTTTACCTGGAAGAAAGACCTGTCCAACTGTGAGTGTTACTCAATGTGCATCAGGCAATTAAGTTTGTTTTTTGTTTCTTTGTTGTTTTGGACCTTGAATGAAAATCACAAACATGATGTGAGCAAGCTCTCTCTTCCAGGAGAACCAACCCAGATCAGGGCTGATTTGACAATAACCTGTTAGCCCTGTTCAAAAATGTAGTAGCTGATTTGGATGGTTACTGGTTGAAATAACTGATAACTGTCTGAAGCATTAAGTCATTTTTGATATAGTCCTAAAAAAGAAGTTACTAGAAAAACAATTGATAAATTTTCTTAATTTGACTTAGAAAACTTAATGATTTTTCCCCCTATCAATACTGTATCAGTTCTTAATTCCTAATTAAGCAAGGATGGAGAGGTCTGCAGCTTTGGAATCGTTAAACCATGAAGTGACCAGAAGTACTTGATTCAACTAGTTTGCTCAAAAGCCATTTTGAATACAAAATATGATATAAGATTTTCTTCATGTACTGTTGATACAAAAAGTGATATCTGTTTAAAAAATGCTTTTTTTGGCAGCTGCATATATTTTATTTTTCTCAATAGTATTTGACATGCATGCTAATGCAGTATTTTATTTACAGCGTTCTAAAAATTAGAACTGTAATCATCGCTGTGCATGTGTACCTAGGTGTACCATATTGTTAAGAATTTAATATAGGCCTTTATTATAAAAGGATGTTGATTTTTACAGGGGCAGCAGAAGCAAAACATCGGGGCTGATGGTAGGGACGTAGGTATGTACTTGTTGCAGAAACGTGCAGTCCCGCAGCCAAAGCCAAGCCTAACTCTGTTTCATCTCCTTGATAAGTTGGTAGCTTCCTGGCATTGTAATACTTTTTTTCCCTGGCCGTTGTCATCATTTTTTCCCCTGATGGGGAATGGTACAAAGTTAAGTGTAGTGAATTTTCACTTCAGTGTTATCAGGACATTGGTAAACATGTACGCCAAATTCAGTTCATAGCTTAGGAGCAGGCAGGGCCAGAAATTCAGGTTAGGGCCGGCTGTATGTCTTGTAGATAAATCAGCACCTGAAACCTGAAGCCTGAGTAGGTTAGGCAATGAACTGTCTGCCCTGTCTTCCTGGGGACTTTGACACAGTTTTTGTTTTTATTTATTTATTTATCTTGATTTGTGCACACTAAGAGTACGGTTAAAAGGAAACAAAACCAAAATAAAACAATACAAAGCAAAACCTCAAGCATTTTAGGCCTATGCAAGTTGAATCACAGAACTACAAAACTGTTTGGGTTGGAAGGGACCTTCAAGGTCATCCAGTTCCAACCCCCTGCCATGGGCAGGGATACCTCCCACCAGACCAGATTGCTCAAATCCCTATCCAACCTGGCCTTGAACACCTCCAGGGATGGGGCAGGAGGACAATGGGGGGGGGGAGGGGAACACTATAAAAGTGATTGTAATTTGTCAGTTACAAAAATATGCCTAAACTGATTTTTTTTCAGGTATGATTAGAACTAGTGTGCAGATCGTGGTTTCTTGTGAAGAGTTTGACTTCAGTTGCTGCAGAATTGTTTGCGTGTATTGCTTGGTTAATGCCTTCCATATCAGTGGTCTTTAAAGGGAGGCTTCCAAGATGATCCATTTAGGTGTGGGAAGAAAATCCTAGGACTTGCATTTTATCTGAAATAATAGGAATACAATGCCAGGGAGATAGCAAGAATCATAGGTCCCATTGACTAGGGTGAAAGGCCGGAGCGTAGAAGGTGTACCTTTGGTAGAAGAGGATCAGGTCAAAGAATACTTAAGCAAGCTGGACATTGATAAATCCGTGGGCCTTGATGTGATCCACCCACAAATGCTGAGGGAGCAAGCAGATGTGATTGTGAGGCCTCTCTGTGTAATCTTTGCTCAGTTGTGGCAACTGGGATAATGCCCAAAGACTGTTGGAAAGCAAATGTCGCTCCTATGTTCAGGAAAGGCAAGGAGGATGCAGGGAACTACAGGCCGGTCAGCCTCACCTCGATTCCTGGGAAGGTGGTGGAACAGCTAATGCTGGAAACTATTTCCAGGCACAGGAAGGAGAAGAAAATCATCAGGAGTAGTCAGCATGGATTCACCACAGGCTAGTCATATTTGACCAGTGTGATAACTTCTTGTGATGAAACAGCTGGCCAGGTACAGGTTAGGGGAGGGCAGTGGATGATGTCTTTCCAGACTTCATTAAGGCCTTTGACGCTGTCCCCCATAAGATCCTCACAGGCAAGCTGCTGAAGTATGGGCTGAATGAGCAGACAGTGAGGTCTACCAGGTCTAGTCCTGTTTCATGTCATCATTAATGGTCTGAACGATGGGGAAGATTGCACACTCAGTAAATCCAAGGATGACAGACATCCAAGAGTCATGTTGCTATCCAGAGTGGGACATCGACAGGCTGGAGAAATGGCGTGATGGAAACCTCATACAGTTCAACAAGGAAAAATCCTGCACCTGGGGAGGAACAACCCCAGGCACCAGTACATGCTGGGGCCACCCAGCTGGAAAGCAGCTTGACAGAAAAGGACCGGGGCGTCCTGGTGGACACCAAGTTGAACATGAGGCAGCAATATGCACTTCCTGCTAAGAAAGCTAAAGCTATTATGGGCTGCATCAAGCTAGGTGTTCTACTCAGTGTTGGTGAGGCCACACCTGGAGTACTGGGTCCAGTTCTGGGCCCCCAGTGCGCAAGAGACATGGACATAGAGGAGTCCAGTGAAGGACCATGAAGAGAATGAAGGTCAACTCCTGCAGGAGTGATGAAGGCTGCCCAGAAGGACTGGAGTCTCCCTCCTTGGAGACTCTCAAAAGCCAACTAGACATGGTCCTGGGCAACTGGCTGTGGTTGTCCCTTCTTGAGTAGGAGTGTGACCAGATGCCCTCCAGAGGTCCCTTCCAACCTCACCCATTCTGTGATTCTGAGGGGAGGTGGAATTTTAAACTTCAGTAATACTTAACGTGGTCTTGCATCACATATGGTGTCGAGAGGGGACAAGGGGGTATTGTGCAGTGTGGGGTGTGTGGGGGGTGGGTGTTCCATAGTGGCACCTTTCATGGATTGAAAATAATACTAATAATGCAAGCATGAGTGAACAAGAGCATGGTAGAGCTGATGCTTCTCCCACCCCAGGTATGAACTCTTTGTCAGTCGTATTATGAGGTAAAAAACAGTGACAGTTTAATCAAATCTGGCAAGAAGTGGGCCAAAAAAAAAACCCACTAAATTTTCAGGAAGACTATTTGAAATACAGATAGGTGTTCATCATCTTTAAGCGTCTGAGACATGAAGTCATACCTCTCCATTTTTTTTCTGCATTGTTTAAAGTCATGTGGTTCGCAATCCAGTACTCTACAAGATTCCACTACATCTAATGATAAATCTTCAGGGAAACCCCTTCTGAGATTCCTCACTTAATAGCAAAAGGAAAAAAAAAAGCCACATATACTGGGGAAACACTTGTTCTTCCTGATGTGGTAAAAATGTCTGACATAGTATATGGAACACAATATGGCAACTAAAATGCATTTCTTTGTTAGCAATTACTGTTAGAAAACACATAGAAAATAGTACTGAAGATCTGAAGAAAGAAGTACTAGAACAAATTACACTGTGTGAGATTTGGTATACAGTTGGATGTAAATATAGATGTTTCTAACATCCCTCAGTTTATGGTATTTGCTAGATTCTGTTTTGATAAGGAAATACACAAGGAACTAAGCCACTAAAGGAAAGATGTACCAGAGAAGAGATACTTGTACCAGTAAATGACTTATAAAAACATTTTTTATGGAAAACTGTAACCACTGATGGAGTGCCTGGTTTGACTGAAGTTTAAAAACAAAACAAAAAAACAACAAATGGGGTTGGGGAATTACCAGGTAAGGTTAGAGATAGCACCAGATGTGAAATTGACTCACTGCATCATTACAGGCTATTACAGAAAGGAAGTTGGAGCCAGAAGTGCACAAAGTGCTGCAGGATGTTATTGATGTGGTTAATGATATGGAAGCAAGACCTTTAAGTAGCAGTATCTTTACAATACTTTGCTGATTATCTCATGGCAACGTGCTCAGAAGAGTTGTCAAACAACGATGAATTATGTATTTTTCTTTCACAAAACAAGTGTTATGTATTTGCTGACTTTCTGTTACGACAAGTGGCTGTCAGTAGTACACTACCCAGCAGATATTTTACAAACAACAACACCAACAAAAAGACAATGTGTCCCTTCCACCCATTAAAAGAGATGCTTTGATGTTGGGAAAGTAACCGCTTTTTGAAAGAAATCTGTGCCATGGAGCATTTTGAAAGTGAATGTTTGGAAATGTTTCCATCTTTATATTGCTTTTGTTGCCAGAAAAGATGTATTTATTTAGATGTGCCACCTGTATCACATCTGTGTCACCCCTCATATTTGTACATTTAAACTTGGAAACAGTTTCCTAACCTGATGAATAGGTTCAGTGGGTTATGAACCCATTTGTTAAAAATACAAAAATGCAACACCTTTCATTGATTTGCAAAAACAACTGCTCGTCATTGGAGAAGACGGAAACTTACCAGCCACATATGACAGAAAATGCATGTATAGTTAGTGGGTGGGAGTGAAAAATGACTTACCATGATATAGTAAGTGCAGCCAATAATGTACTTCCACTTGGATCTCTGTGTTTCTCTGAGTTACCTTTTCCAGCTATGACAGATATTAAAACCAAGCATTGAAATAAACCAAATGTATAGCCTACTTTATTTCTAGCTTTGTTTCAGGTGTAGTAATTTGAGGGGAAGGGATTGATGCTGCGTGCATGCGCTTCAGGTGTTGGGATGCGATGCCCCAGTATGTTAGTTGCTGAATGGTAAGATGGAGTGGTCCCTGCAAAGTACTTGCTGCCTTGATGGAGAAGGAAAGAGATTGGTGTGTGGACAGCAGTGGTTGAGAAAACTGGTTGCAAGACCTAGAACAGAATTTAAATGTTCTTTGTCTAAATCACTTGTGCTACTGCTACGGCAGCTTGATTTTCAAGCATGTAAGCATTTCAGACGTTCACTTGAAGTTGTGGGTGCTTAGCTCATCTGAAATCAGACCATGGACATACTTTGTAGAGATAGATAGGAACATTGATGTCACAGCTGATTTTTTTTTTTTTTTGTCTTAAGCAAGAAACTGTGTAAACGTATTCTAAACTGTGTAAACATACGCATTACCGAAGTGCCTCGGCATGCTCAAAGGTGTAAGGTGTGACAAATTTGCAGAGTAAATTTTTTTTAACTGGTGTTATGAAATACTGAATTGTCATACAGAAGTAACATCTGGTAACTTGCTGATTAGTTGAATACTTTATTTTATAGGTGTAGCTAACATGCAGAGAAAAGTAGTTTGAAATAAACATCTGTGTGCTTTTTCTTTTAGGCTAAAGCCTGAGCCTCTGACATGGCCACAGCCTCACCAAGATCTGATACAAGTAACAACCATAATGGCAGGTTACAGATGCAAGTAACAGGCAAGTAATGATATTTGTCATGGTGGTTTTTACAGTGAAACATACATATTCTGAAAAAATAAATACATTTGAAAACAGTGTGAAAAATATATCAGTGTAGTCAATATTTTAATTAACTTGAAGGTTATGATTAAGAGTATGTCTATAACACGCATAGATGAATTGCACCTAGGTAGAAATGGTGGAAGGAGTTCGGCAACATTTATATGATCTTTTCAAATGAGAAAAAAATAACTTGCAATACAACAGTAGGGACAAATGTAAGGAACTGTACTTGAGAACAAGTAGCTAATAGCACAAAATCTGTAGAGGGGAACATACAGTACTGGAATCTTACAAAAAAGACGGACAGTTGTAATGAACTGCAGTGAAAATGGGTGCAATGTTGCATCTTGTGACTGTTTACTTTTTTCCTATTTATGTGCTTGTTCTCACAGTTTGAGATAGATTTTAGTCATCCCAGCATCTACTGGAAAGGAAACAGTAGTCTGGAAACAACTCTGGAAATTTCTGATTGTGTTGGGGATGCTTTTTTCTTTTTTTCTTTTTTTTTTTTTTTTCAGTTGATGCTGGACAGGCCACATAGGTGAATGTATTTTGCTATTCATGGGTAAGAACTGGTCAGGAATGTGATAACTGGCATCAGTCTTAGCTGTTCTTTCTATGGGATGGCAAAGCAGAAAAAATACCTATTGTAGTCCAAAGATAAGCAGGATGAATCGAGGCTAACAAGTTTGACAACTGCTGTATCGCTGTCATAATTACCTAAATGTAAAAATGTTATCAGTAAGTAGTTAGATACTGCTCATAAATATATACACACATACATTTATATGTATATATATGTATGCATATGTATATATGTTATTTTGCCATTGATACATAACCTGAACTTTTCAAGGGTTCCTGAGAAATCTGGGAACCCTGAAGTAAGAAAGAATGCACGACCAAGAATATATCAAGTCTATCTTGACTAAAACTTGAAAAACATCAGGAGGATACCATGTCTTAAAAAATACCATATCTGAAGAAAGATGTAGCACGCTGGGTGGTAGAAAGAGGACCAAGGTTATCTGAGGAAAAAAATACATTGTTGTCCCCAGAATGGATATTTAATGAAATGAGAGGAACCTTCTGTGGGAAAATTGATTAACCTTGTGTAAGGATCAAGTAACTTGATAAGATGACAAATTGTCAGAATCAAGTATAAGTAATAGCATAGATGGGGCCACCTGGATCGAGTGTATAAATAACTGTAACAAACTGAGTTACATAAATGACCTGTAACTTCAGAACTGGGTATGCAGAAATGATCATTCTGATACCCTGTACTGTACTGCTAATTATATAAGTAGTTCTGTATTTTCCTGGCACTGGAGCTTCTCTGACTTCGAGATCTGGTTCAAGGATTGAAGTGGACAGAAATCCATACAATTTTTAAGATTAGTTTTCTGAAAGTTTGGTTCTCTAACCAGCCTTCATTGCAAGATCAGAGGAGTACCAGTGGCAGTACAAAAAAAGGGGTGGGAGGCAGAGGAGTGTCGACTGCGGGTTTTGTTCAGATTAGTTTTGCTGTTGCAGAATCTAGATTTATATTTCAAGAACTGTAATTGAAAAGCACTTACATAAAGGAAGCAAGTAGCTTATACTCATTTTGTAGGCAGGGAAATTCATATGGAGTGGTTTTGGTTTAGATAGTTACAAGCTTGTTGCCAACAAATTGTACCATCATTATTTTTTCAAATGGTTTTGGTGAGTTATCCTGTTTTGTCAGTTCTTTTTGAAGTCTTTCTGCTAATATTTTTTATTTATTCATATTTTTTTAAGAAGTCCTTACCAAAAAATGGTACTATTCTCTGTTCTTGTCAGGGGACTGAAAACTTAATGACTTAAAGCATAATCAAAGAAAAGGGGGAAAACTAAAAGGAAGCTTGTATATCTTGACAGAATAGCTTTATTTTAAGAACTGTTGCAGTTGCTTTTAAAAAGCAAAATATGGAGGAAAAAACTAACGTGGAAGAAGTAGGGGTTTTTGAAGCTGAAAAAGGTATCAATTTCAGATGAAAAAATATGGCCCATGTGTGGAATCATGTTTCTAATCTTTTACATTTAATCTTTCATTGGTATCAATGCTGCAGCTCCATTTTATGACACATGAATTAGACTGGAATTTTCAGATGTAAAGGAGTTAAGTGTACACCTTTTAATTGAAATTAATAAAAATTTGTGGTTAATGCCTTTAGGGTCTTGGACAGTTGCATCCCACTGACTTTTAATTAGCTAATGCATACTTTCCAGAATACTGTAATCCAGAAATATATTACAAACCTTTTTTGTCTTCCTTTCAGACAGTTTAGTTAACTCCTACTTATTTTTGGAATAGCAAGTACCAGGCAGAAAAGTAACAGGGAAGGATTAGTTCCAAGTGGCTGAAAGTATTCAGCTTCGCTTTAGGTTGAAAGTGAAGGGAAGGAGGATCACATTGAAGTATAGGAGGAATAAGAAAAAGCATAGCCAGCAGGTATTTACAGCTGTGAGTCCACTGATGTCTTCTGAAGAATGTGCCTGAAGTAGAATTTAAAATATTGGCAGCTAGGCTGCTGTTGGTTTTTATAGTAACGCTGTCAGCTGGGTGAGGAAGTGAGAGAACAGATTCATATTCGGGAGCACCGAGGACCTCACTAGCTATTTGGAGATAAAAAATAGCTTCTTTGGTCATTTGCTGTTTCTAATTGTTGAAGATTTTGCTGAAGCCTTAAGTTTATCTGCAAAGCCCTTTAAATAGGGGGAAATTTGAGAGTTATTTTCTTAATTTTAGCAAACTGACGCGTTAAAACAGAGGTTAACTGGACAGGTGGAATAGGCAAAGAGATGAAGTGCTGCATATTGGCTTTGCAGTGAAACATATATAGCGGTGAAAAATTTATAACAATGAAATTTTGAAATAGGTTTAAATTGCATATACCTTCCTAAGTACATAAAATTTAAAATACTAAAGATTCTATTGAAAAACAACAGCAGCAAAACCAAAAAAATTTGTCTGATAATCTTTCAGATGTATCATACTTAGCTATTTTTCAGTTAGAAAATAGAGGAGTTGGAAGAGGAAGAACTGTGAGAAGATAAACAAAAAAACCCACATGATTTTCAGTTTTCTCTAAAATAATTGTTGTGCTGTCTCTCTTAACTATGCTGTCAGTACATGGGTACAGGAATATGTCAAGCTTGGTGTCAACTACCCGACAAAGTAGTTTTTGAAATTAAAAGCTACCATTTTAGCATTGACCTCTTTATGTTCTGCAGAAGTAGAAAAGGTGAGGAATAACGTTGCTCTGCCATGTTCTATGCATTGTGTAGGTGGTACTTTTTCTAGTTTTCAGCAAGTGTGCTGTTTTAGATAAAGCAATACATTTTATTAGTTTCTAGTGCCAAACTGAAACGGAAAAAGAATTGGTTTGGAACAACTTTCTACACGGAATTAACTGCAGATGGAGAAATCAAGAAAACAGCAAAATCAAGTAGTTCTTCAAATCCAAAGTGGGATGAACAGCTGACAGTGTAAGTAGATTTTTTTGATTATTTAATACTATTTATTAGCCAGACCCTGCAGGCAAATATTTACTAGGCTTGGCTGCCTACATAATTTTCTCTGGCTGTTGATAACTACATGCAGACATAAGATGCTGTTTATCTTAAATGAAAAGTCTTTCTCAGTGCTTATGATGTCCCAAGGACATTTTTATTTTGTTTTGTTTTGAGGAGAGTGTTCTTGTATACAGTTACTGTCCACAGTATACCCTTAATATTTGTTTGTACTGTGGACCTTTCAAGTTTAAGATTCGTCTCTAGAAGATCTTACTGTCGTTCTCAACATTAAAACACAAAAATTCTCAGCTGGATAAATAGTAGTTATAAGGAAAGTCACTTTTTGTTTTAAATTTCCTAATGAAAGGGGTACACACACAAAAACAGTTTACTGCAAAATGGCCACGTAACTTATCCTTACGTTTGAGCAGTTTAACATGGTTATGGTTTATTTGCTTACTGTGCTACAGGTGCAGATATACCTGACTATGACCCTATGAAGAATTGGCAAATCTTGCGCAATGTAGTTGGCTAGAATGCATTATTATGCAACCAAGATTGTACTACTACAGATTTGGGTGTGGAAACAGCACAGCTACTTTCAAGAGGCATTGAACATGGGCTAGTACGCCTTAGAACATCTGACCTGCCTTTGTGCAATAGTAGCCAGCTTTGTTAGTTAGGGGAACCTGGTTTGGTTCTGGAGAATGGGGAGAGGCACAGTGTAACTAATTCTGGGGGAACCATTTACTTGGGAACACTAGTTGTTAACTGCAGACCTGGGCTGAACCAGGCAGGTATTCCTCTGTCACATTTCTTGATGTTTCAGGTTTAGTAGTTCATTAGCCTTTTGTAGTACAGCAAAACTGAATAGCATAGTCTTGGGCCTAACATTGATTTCCAGGAGTTATTACTAGCACAAGTACAGAGCTATCGATATTCACAGAGAGCAGAGTTGCTGTTGAGGAGGCAGGTTTCATTTGACAGGTTTTGGTGAGCTGATAGAAATGAAGTAATTTGATGTATACAGTACAGCCAAACAAACTCATTCCATCATCAGTATTATTTAGGATCTGATTCTTATATGTCAGGTATTCTGGTCCCCTTTTCTTCCATCTGTCAGAAAGGTATCGTTTCAGTTGCCCAGTCCATTTGGGAATAAGTAAACTCTCCAGTTTAACAAGTTCCCATGACCTGTATGGGGCATGCATGAGCACCAGCAGTGTATTCTGTGTGTAATCTCCACCCTTTTTTTTTTTAAAGCTGGTATTTTAGTAAGTCTTCCATTAGAAGGCAGCCTATTCAAAATATAAAAGCATACTTCCTCATGGATTTCTGCAAAAATGATCCATGTTGTCCAACATGTTCAAGTGACTAAAGTTAGCTCTGTTGATGCGGCCTGGGGATTGTTTTTAGCATTATTTTTAGCAATACTGATATAACTTCATGTTTCTGGTTCTGACAGATATGTGACCTTGGACTTGCAGTACAATGTTTCTGCTCCATTTTTCACAGCTAAAAGCACTCTTGCTGTAATAGACCTTATCTTGCAAAACTTACTCTCTAGGACCTAGCATTGTTTTCCTTCCTGAGCAGGGGGGAGATACTGCCAAGGCTTATTGTAGCATTACTGTAATTGGGACCTTTATCTTTCTGCTTTCCTCCAGTTTTTACTTTAGCTTTATCATTTGATTTTTTCCCCTCTGATTTTTGTGAGCATGCATTGTGACTTTATATATATATTTGTGGATTCATAAGCAATGTTTTATCAACATTTTCATGGCAAGTTGACAGCTATGGAATGTATTCCTCCTGCTTGCAAGTAGCTGGTTGTATTTTCATTTTTAATAATTGGTATTTTTCTTTCTAGTGACAGACAAATTAAATATACTTACTACCTTTTTGTTCACATTAAATAATGTGAGTTTTTAGTTAGAATTCTGCAATAGTGAGGAATAAGGAAAATATGTCTTTCATAAATCAAGTAAGATATGTTGTTATATAACAGATTTGAGCTTAGTGTAGGTTATTCTGATACTCCCCAAATTCCTTATGCTATTATAGTAATGCACTTTAATTGATTTTAAGGATAAATATTATAGTGTTTACAGTGCTTAATTAATTAAAAATTTCCCCTAATGGTACAAAAACCACTTTCAGTCAATTAGTATCAAGAAATAACAACAAACATGAGAAATTGAATTAAGATCAAATACTCCTAATAACACGAATGAATACTTTAAAATCTGTATATATTTTTTAAAAAATGTATTTTATATGCAGGAATGTGACTCCACAGACTACGCTGGAATTTAGAGTGTGGAGCCATCACACTTTAAAAGCAGATGCTTTATTAGGAAGAGCCACTGTAGACTTGAGACAAGCTTTGGAAATACACAATAGAAAATGTAAGTTATCCTGAAGGATATTTTAAGTAGAATTATTATTACTAATCTATATATCAAAACTGGCAATCAGACTGACTACTAACTATACATGTAATTACAACTGATTTTCAGTTGATGTCTTTCCTTGTCTCTTCTGGACATGTCTAACTGTGCTATAGAGAGCAATTTAAATGTAACAATGGGATATAATTTTGAAACATACACCAGAGTACAAGTTACTACAAACTAAGTAAACACAGTAGTGATTAATTGAAATGTTTTGTGGCAAACTAATACCTAATTTGCTAGAAGATCTGTTTTAGACTTGTTTTTAAAACAAACAAAAAGATCTAAAGTTTTTGAAAAGCCATCATTGTTCATGTTTTCCTTCTTTGGAATTGTTAATAGAAGGGCTGCATATTTTTCTCTCATAATTTAGCTGCCCAGAGAGCAGTAGAAACCATTGATGAAAGAAACAATTGAGAAACTTCTTTTTAGTATATCAGTGATTGTTGTGTTCTATGTAACTTTTAACTTTTGTTGTCTTTAATAGAATTAAAACAGGTCTTTATCTAATTCACTTTTAAATTTTTTTCATTAATGCAAGAAGATGGTGAATCCACACTTTAAATTCCGCTCCAGAGTGGCAGTAGAATTCCAGCTAAACCAATTTCTAACCTTTCTCGCAAATTAGATACACAAATCTGAGAGCTCTGTTTAGGGAGGTGGAGGAAAGGAGATCCCCCCCCAACCCCCTCCCCCCTGCTTCATTTTTCTGATTCTTACAGAAAAATGAAACAGAATGCAAAATCAAGTGGAGTTTCTTCAGCAGTATGAAAAAGATTTCTGCCCAGCGTTTCATAGTTAAGCAGAAAAGTTGCATATTTTTAAAGTTTTTTTTAAAGTGATTTCTAAAATGACATTATAGTGAAATAAAATACTATTTAAATATTCATTCCGACGTTACATGACCATATTTTTAAATACTTTTTAACAGAATAAAAAAGTGATCACAAAAATAATTGTGCCTTCCGAACATCTAATGCATGATGTTTTATGCTTTAACTGTGTCAGAAGAAACTAGATTGTAATAGTAACAGCAAACAAAATAGTTAATATTTTGTTGCTGTAGATACAGGGATTGTAGGATCCAATAACCTGGCAAATTCTTTCAGGAAATGGTTGACTGAGTTAGCTGTACATTGCACTAAAGGTAATTTATGTGCAGCTCTTCTGATTTTGATGTGTCAACAGTTTGACACACGCTGGATTATCAAGTAATTCAGTGATGAATAATCTGGTCAGTATCCTTCAGTGGTTCAGTTATTTGTACCTAACGTAAAATGCAGTACTTGAAAGGTGCTTTACTGAAGAAAATGTAAAGAGGATGTCTTCTAAATGCAGAAACTTTAGAATTAGTGCTATTAATTTCTCCTGTTAGGCACTGTTAGTAGTGAATTGCTGCCCACACCCCTCCCAGCTTTCTTGCAAACTCAGTTGGAGTACAGTGAGCTGTTGGTCTGGTTTTGTAAGTTAACCTTTTAAAACAACAGAAGGTAAACCAATCACCCTTTGCAGAGATGACAATTATGAATATGTATCCTAACAGCTCTGTGGTAGGCTAGTTTCTTCTCCCTTTTCTTTCGGTACCATTTTCTAAAATGCAGATCTCAGAATCAATAATTCTATAGTAATTTGGCAGCTTTCTGGTTGCTCCAGTGAAATCCATTTGTAACATAGCAGTGGGTGTTCGCTAATAACAGTTGCCCCACTACATACAGTTGAATCTGTTTTTAAAAATAACAGATGTCAGTATTGACCTTAGCAAAGTCTTGGGGATATCTGATAATAGCTGATGCTAGCATTCCCTGTTTTCATGTTTATTGTTCATTTATGATGTTTATTAAGAAATTAAAAAAATAAGGAAATGCTAGTTTAATGCATAGAAGTGCAAGTTGCATAGGGAGCTTTGACTTTAGCTTGGAACGCTGTCATATTGAGGGAAATATGCTGATACATCTTGAAAAAAAATAATCCTTTAATCTGAGACCACAAATACTAAAAGGCCGTAACCATTTTAACCTGATTAATGTGAACTCATAGCTTACTGTGTTTGCATTTCTGACGTGTAGTTTTAAAGGCTGTACTAGTATCAGTTGATTTAGGGAGAATTATGCAACATCCACAGCATGTTTTACCTCTGGTTATGTATGTCTGTCTACATGTATGTGCATTGCTTACCAGTTATATTGAATTTTTTTATTGCACCATGTACATTTTTTTTTGTATATCTTGAAACAAAAAGTTTGCTTTGTGGAAAATAGTTTCTCATTTAATTTTTGATTGCTTGAGGTATCTTCTCTTACTGTTTAATCCTTGGAGTTGGAGTCTGTGAAAATGCTCCTAAGAACTTACTAAAATACATATTTAAATAGGAAAGACTGTATGGAGTCTTCGTATTTATCCTTTCCTCAAAGTGATGTTCTTTTCAGTTGTCTCTTAGAATTACTTTTGGAAGGTGATATAAGAAATGAACATAAGCTCTGGTTGTAGGATAAAGTTCCCTGTGACTTGTAACATGTAGTATTTGGATGTGTAGTTCAGAAGTTGTTTGGCTTTAAGACTTCCTGTGTTATGTAAGTAGTGCATGATTTCAGAAGGGTTTAGTGGAAAAAGAAAACCTGGGAAATCATTTACAATAAACGGCTGAAAATATATGGATCCTATAATATACCTAGAATATGTTACGTAAATGGACAATTTATTTCTGTAATATAGTGTGCTTTTACCCACAGCTGGTGTAGATTTACACAGTTTCATAGTGATTTCTATGGTGATTCAAATCATATGAACATCTCATGTGACATTTTGTACAACTAAATATATTTTTGTTGACAATCTTTTTTTAACTTTGCTTAGAATTTAATTTTTCCTTTATCCCTTTTCTCCTTCTCTTCTCCTACCCACCCCAACTCCGTTTCTAGTGGAGAAGGTGAAAGAACAGTTGAAACTGTCTTTGGAAAACAAGAGTGGCATGGTGCAAACAGGTGAACTGACAGTTGTGCTAGATGGTTTGGTTGTTGAACAAGAATCTCTTACAAATATCAGTTCACCAGCAACCAGTAAGTTAAAACAATTCAATTGGATTGTAAAATTTTGATTAATATTTCAAACAGATGTAGTGGAATATTTCTATTGATTTTTGTTTGTTTACTGTTCAGTAGAAGTTCAGCAAAATGGTGAAGCTGTGCATGAAAACAGAGATGCTTCAGGAAGAAGTACAATAAGGTTGGAATTTATTTTTGTACTTTAGACTGTATGTGACATATATCAGCAAATTTATGAGTTAACATTTTTTTGTGTGAACGGCAGTGATTTTCACTGTCAAGCCCTTAATTATTTTACCACAGGTTTTAGAAATACGGTTTGTATAATAATTACATAATTTAGTTTGACAGAAATTAAATTTGCAACTCTGTCCTTCCTCTCCTGTTAGAGCCAGTACTTTGATTGCCTCTTGAAAGTGTAGCCCTCTGAAAATAGATTTCTAGTTAGTTGAAATTTTATGAAATCCTGGGAGCAGTGGCTCAGCGTGATTTTGTGTACTTATTGCATTCATTTTTTTTTTTGCTGTTTAAGAGACATTTCTGTTCCTGTGTACCAACTTGTTGCAATGTACCATTTGAACGGAAGGAAGAAGAAAAAAAGCATAAATGACTTCCCCTTTACCCGGTTCCTTTTTTAAGGTTGTTATCAGGAAGTTGTTGAACAGACTTGTATTGCGTTTAGGAAGCAGTATTCAGAACACTAAAGCAAAGACTTTGCCTGCTTTAACCTGAAGTGGCAAGAAGAAGACTTTGGGATCAATTTAGAGCTTCATTCTTGGTGCCTCCATCTTTATGCCAGCTGATGGACTGCCTGCAGAGAAGTAGGAGTAGATTGTTTGACCTCTCACCATTAGTGAGTCAAGTAGGTCAATATTCACATCAAATTAACAGTACTGACCTGCCAGTTACCCTGCAGTCAGCTCCTTTCTACGTAAGTTTTTAACACAGGATGGAGTGAAAAAGCATACAGTTGCTATGCATTTGAATGACAGGGACACATTTGTTCTTGTACGCTTGACTTGATTCTTCTTTTGAACAGAAGTTCTCCCACAGGTGCCCAATATGAGGGAGTGAGGATAAAAAGTTACTTATCCTAGTTTGCTTTAGAAAGGTTTGGGATTATGCAAAGTGAATTGAAATGCAGATGCATAACACTTTGAAAAACGAATAGCAATCATTTGTTTTCATTCAACTGTTACTACTCCTGGTGTGGCTTTTACTGTCACGTTTACTTGACGTTTGTGTTTTGATTACAACAGTTTTCCATATAAATTTCCAGCGGTTTTGATTTACAGTTTTAAAACAAACAGGTTTCTAGTCTAGAATTGAAAAGGGATTGTATTTTAATTCTCTGTTAATACTACTCATCTTGAGTTGGGTAAGGTAGCATGGAAATTCTGTTTCTTCCTTTCATATTCTGCAAAGTGGGATTTGTAACAATTCTCATGTTTTTTGTTATATATTTAACTTGAATTTTTAGCCGCTAGTCCTTGCGAAGATGGAGAATTGGCACTGAATGTAATTTTCATAATATGTGATTCTGGTGGGTGGCTTTATACATTCTGGGATAGATTTAAGTAAAAGTAGTGCAGTTGAACAGGACTTTGCATTCAGAGGCCCTTACAGTACATGTATTTCCTTGCAGCCATTCAAACACAGAGCTTCCTATGTATATCTGTCCACATACTGGCCCATCCTGCCTATACATAGAGAAACTTCTTTTACTACTGAAGGAGTTTTCTTACTTATGTTATTACTAGAAAAAAAAATAGAGATATGACAAACAAAATTATTGTTCCAGTTGCTTAATGAGAGAAAAAGTTCTCCTGCTCATAGCTGCTGCTTTGGAATGGTTCCTAAGGCAGTTTTGGAAGATGTGGCAGGCACATTGGTCTGCCCAACTCAATTCTAATATGCCATTACAAAGTAAAAGATGAAGAGAAAATGAGAAATCTTATCTAAGTATCTAAAATTCTTCAAAACAACATTTGTATGTTGTTCCTTAATTGTTTTTGTCTTGCACTTGACTGTTACCTAGGCTGCATACATGGTATTAAACTGTTGTGAATTTACCACAGTTCCTTTATGTGTTTCTTTACCATGTTATAGTGTAGGATTTGTTTTACTTTGCCTAACTGTTCAAAGTGTTTGTACTAATGTAAACCCATCCTTTTTTTTTATTTTTACCAAGATCTGCTTGTGATATTTCTAATGGGATAGACAATCAAGTACCTTCAAACTCTGTAGTACAGAGTGCGTTCTGCACAGAAGCTATTAATGGAGACAGCTCACCATCTCCTACTCATGTTGCAGCCAGACCCAAAAATACACCAGTACCAAAACCACTTGCAGCTCAGCCCATCAACAGCACTGGTAAGAATGGGAGCGTTATGAGACCATGTACCGTAAGGCTTTTTTGTCTAGTTGAAATGAATCTGAAGTTGAATCACTTTTTTCTGTACATTTTTTTGTTAGATTTCAAAAATACTGAAAGGATGTTTCTGGGCTTGAATTTATAATCTTGTGTTTTCACTTCCATGATTTTTTCTGGAGTAGGTCCATTCTTCAGTCTACCAACTTTCACACTTCCCTTTGAATTCTCATCTTGGATGAAGAAAGATGTAAAGCATCCAAATCTCCCTTCCCTATCCCAGATGACTAAACCATATTATGAGTTGTCAGGAGGAAAACTTAGATTTCTTTCACAGAATTAATTAGAATAACTATAGTTAGGTTTCTTTTGCTATTGGATAAATCTGCTGTTCAGTGCTGTCAGGGAATCACAGAATCATCTAGGTTGGAAGAGACCTCCAAGATCACCTAGTCCAACCTCTGACCTAACACTAACAAGTCCTCCACTAAACCGTATCACTAAGCTCTACATCTAAATGTTTTTTAAAGACCTCCAGGGTTGGTGATTCAACCACTTCCCTGGGCAGCCCATCCCAATGCCTAACAACCCTTTCAGTAAAGAAGTTTTTCCTAATATCCAACCTAAACCTCCCCTGGTGCAACTTTAGCCCATTCCCCCTCGTCCTGTCACCAGGAACTATTGTGCTTTTAGTTGAAATGTGTTGAAGATTCTTTTTGCCTTCCGTTTTTTTAAAAAAATACTTGTTTCAGAACAGATGTTGGCAAATAGTAAATCTCATTTTCTTCTTACACATAAAAACTTTGATACTGGTTATGATTAGAGGTAACATTCAGTAAAGTAAAAGAAGTGAAAAGCAGATATTTTTCATTATTTTTGTTCTTCGGAGAGAGCTTTGCATCTAATCATGACTGTGCTTTCTGTCTTTCCTCAGCTGAGTGACTGGGATTAGAGTGATAGCAGAGCAAAAATGTACTCTTAAATAGGAAGAGGCAAGCTGTTAATAAACAGGAGAATGGAGACTGTCAAGCTTCCTGTAATAGAGTGGGAAATGTGGGATGGTAGGAAGATGACAGAAATAATTATAAACTTTAAAAGGTAGTAATTAAATCAGGTCTTCTTTGAAGTGTATCTCTATTTAGAGAACTTGAACTCAATTCCTTTCTCTTTTCAGTTGAAGGCCAAAGAGCATATGTATTATTTAAGTGTTGTTCCCTTTTTAGGGGGAGAGATACAATAGCTGAGAGATCCATTTTAAATTGGTATTCGGATAGTGTAATTGCAGAAATAATTGATTTGTTCAAATAGTAATATTGATGAAACCATACTACTGAGCTTGCACTAAGTTACTGTTATAACAGTTTTCAACTACTGTACCCGTTGGTGGAGACTTTTTTGAGGCAAGATGCAGAATGAGTCTTCAGCATTTATTGATGACACAGTTTTTGTTTTTTTTTTTTCTTCTCACCATTGTGCTTAGCAGGATTGTCATTTTATGTGATGTTGCCAGAATTGCTTTTTCAGATCTAAATATTGAGGTAATCAGCTGATATAATGTTTTATAGATCTGTTTTGGAGATCAGCTTACTAAAAGAGACAACAATTTGTCAATTAATTTGATCTCTGACTTCATTCTGGAATCTCGTAGATCCTTTCAAGTAGATGAATTGAAATTACTTTTTTAATGAAAGCTGAAACTTCAGCTGGCATTTTTTCCTATTTAAATAAAGCCGTTGCTAGTTAAAACAGACATTTGAAGAAAACTGATCAGGTTGTCTGTAGTTGCAATTTTTTTTTATCTCATGCTTTATAGTTGCTTGAACTAATACGGAGTCTTGATGTATCTTGGTGTTGGTTAACCTGTTCTGTGTGAGCTGGAAGTAGTGATATATTGCTCTGGAATAGTTTTGTTCATAAAGCAGTGCCTTTACAGATCTTACAAATCGGCTGCTGCCTGTAAAATCATGCTCATCATTATGCATGTGAAGAAGCATATGTGGCCCAGTGATAATTCCTTAAAGAAATTGGCTTGCTAATTGGAATATATTACTGATTTCTATTCTGTTGCTTGTAATTTTTTGACCTGCTTTTGTGTGTGTGCATGTGCACGTGTTTTAGAGGAAAATGAGATTTACAATTTGCCAATATCTGTTCTTACTTTCTGGGAAAGCAAGAAATTGCTGACATTACAGAGTAAGTAGTATGTAGAGTCTAGCTATTTTTTTATTTGTAAGGGTTCTATACAGAATTAAAATAAGTAAACTCTAAAGTGGTGTTCCATCATTTTATAGGTACTAATCTATGGTTAATTTTTGTACATTTCTATCAATAAGGCTACGAATATAGAGCAATTGTAGTATTTTGGCCTCAGAATTGTAAGCTGATTGTATGCTATCAGTTACAAAATTTCTTGAAGTTTCTGTTACATATTATATTTGGTCTTGAAGGAAAATATTTCCAACTCCAGAAGAGGTACGAACTGAGAAGCTTAAATAGAATTGTCACTGATGTTAGCCTGCGTTTTCTGCACCCCTAGTTGTGGCTGATTTTGCATTGCTTTAAATAAGGACCTTGACTTTTAATGGGGGTCCTCTGACTACTGTACCTGATTTCTCTTGTCTGAGGCAAGGTCATGTGCTGAGATACTGTTCTGTTAAGCTCTGCAGATGATTGGTATTGATGTATTACTAGCCAATTGGGCTTGGGAGTACTTATGCTGTCTTAGCCCCTTTTTTCCTGCCAAATCCATGTCTGCTTTAAACCTGTTATGAGATTATGCTTGCTTGAGTTGGATGACATTTGTGTTGTTCTTAAAAAGACAGAAATCAATTCACTTTTATTCTAAAATAATTTTCTTAAGTCTTTGACCTATATAAATTACAAGTGTCGTGGGTCTGACTGGGATGGAGTTTGTATGCTGCTGTATTTTAGATTTGTGACCAAAATAAAGTTGATAACACAGTTTTTAGCTGTGGCTGAACAGTGTTAGCACAGAGTTAAGGCCTTATCTGTTTCTTACTCTGCCTCCCCCAGGCCAGTAAATAGATTGGGAGTATGCATGAGGTTGGGAGGGGACACAACCAGGTAGATGACCTGAATCAACCGAAGAGATATTCCATGCCTGTAATGTTATGCTCAGCAATAAAAAAGGAGATGAGGAAGTCTAGAGAGGTTAACCATCTTTTTGCTTGGGAACTGGCTGGGCATCAGTCTACCTATGGGAGGTGGTGAATGATTGCCTTTACATCGCTTGTTTTGTTTTGTTGTCTTTCTCTCTTCTTCTGCTTCTTTTTTTATTAATTAATTTTTGCCTTGACCATCAAGTTTTCTTGCTTTTACTCCTCCTTTCCTCTTGTCCCATCACACTGCGGATGGGTGGGAAGTGTGAGCGAATGACTCTGTGGTACTTAGCTAATACTTAGGTATGGTTAGCCACAACAGTTAGCAAAATACAGATTTTTAGGGCTTACTGACCTTGTTGGGGTTGTGAGGAGGAGATTTTTCTAAGCCATACACAGGTGTTTTTTTGCTTAATTGTACAATTCTGTATCTCAACTCTAAAAAAGGGAAAAAAGTGTAAGAACTACCTCTTAGTTTTCTGTATTTCAAATAGTTATTTAGCTCCTAATATTTTTCTTTCATCTCAAGCTAATAAAGATTCTTTTTTGAAGTTCGTACAAGTTCAAAGTTTCAAAGCAAATAAGGTGGTACTGTTTTCTGTGAAGCAGATGTCTACCTTTTGCTAATCTAAAGAATAGAGTGTAAAGTTGAATTGAACAAGATATTCGGAACGAAGGTATTACCTTTGCTGGAAGTATAGAGAGTGGCTTGCAGATTGTACGTTTTAATTACAGCTTTAACTGAGGCAGGTGCACTGTGACTTTTTTGTCATTAGGCAAAAATGCTGCTTATGGCACGTAGGTATGAATTAAACGTGTTCCTTTCTTTGTTTCAACATAGCTTGCTCTACAAGTAGATCATTAAAAAAGTAAAACTCATCAGAATATGATATGCAAATGTTCTTATTTCCCATTTCTCAGTTAATGGTGAGTCATCTGCCTCTGCACCAGAAGCTGGTAATTCTTCTGTCTCCGAGGCAGTGGTAGGTTCAGCAGAAGCTCCCATGTCTACAGATTGCACTAACACTACAGTAGAACCTCAGTCAACAGCAGAAGCAGCTAGTTGTTCCGAAAGCCACGTTTCTACGTTACCTGTTGTGTCTGCTGGACTAGAAGATACAGCTACAACAGACTGTGCTCAACCTAATGCCAGAAACAGTATAGCAGCAGATGCAGCAAAACCAAGGGAATCCTCCTCAACCTCAAGTGCATCCGGAGAGCCTGTAAGACAGCAGCCTGGTAATGCCAGTACAGAACCTTTGCCACCAGGGTATGTAGGATTGATTTTAACACTGTAATTGTGTTTGGTCTGAATGTGTATATAAAGAAACAGCAGTTTAATTCCATATGGAGATTGCCAAATGCATATCAGCTATCTGAGAAGGGATTATTTGATCTAAAATGGGGTTTGTACTGTGCTGCTATAATTGGCTAGTAGCTCATGCCCCAGAAATTAGCAACTGATCACTGATTTGATGAGACAGTAATATGATCTAAATAGAGGAACTCTTGGGCATTATGGATGTGAAAGCTTTTCATTTGATCTATTCAAACTTATTTGGGTTATAATTCTTTGCTCCTTTGGTTCTTAAATTATAAGAATGTAGTAGCAACTAAGATACAGAGAAGTGAAAATGAGTAAAATAGTCTACAAATACTTGTAGGTGCTTGCAGTGTAGGAATGTAACCAGTAATGTTAAAAACACAGATTTAAAGTGTGTGTATATGCTCAGAATAACTAGAAACTGTTAATTCTATGAAACTGTTTGAGACTACTGCTGTAGTCCTAAACCTTAAGAGCAAAATTAAAGATATGCTTAAATGTTAAATAAAAATATAACACATGTTCAAATACATATATCAATCTTAAACAAACACACCAGCAAAAAAAAAAAAAGCTTTCATGTTTGGGTGAAAAGATGTTTTCAGTAACTAATTGAGGATACTGACATTTCTGTGATATTCTAAATATTAACTATTTTAACATTTTTTTTGAACACAGAAGTAGTTTATTGCCCAAAGCATATATACATTATGCCATTGCAGCTGATCTTTCTGGGAGCCTGTCTTGTATCTGCTTCCTCTGAAACAGGTTCAGTAAGTAATTAGGGACAGTTCACTTGAGTTTCTGCATTTGGATGAACATGGAAACAGGAATCTAAAAAGACAGAAGTACAGTATGTACTTTGTAGGGAAAATATTACAGGGTACTTAATTTTCATGTGTTTTGACAGTGGAAGCTCAGGTGGGAATTGCTGTAGTTATTTCCCCTCCCCACTTTTTTTCTTAGTTATTTGCTTTCCTATTGACAGGATCATAAGTACCAGGCATAGTGCACGCTATGGCCAAATGCATTTCTTCTTCCCTGACTGTATTCTCCTTCCTTCCCTCCCCAAATCTAGTGGAGCCTCTGTTATGTTTAGCCTAATAACTCTGAAACATGCTTTTGCTCCTCTTTTATCACCTCATAGTCTTGGCATTTAACCTCTTGAACTGCAGAAAGCATTTCTAGGAGTTTTATAGGATACTTTGTAATAGTGAAGAAGTGCACATCAAATTCTATGAGTAGCAAGCATATTTTTAGGAGCTAATTAATTACATTTTTAAGAAAAACATACATCTAACACAAGCAAGGACTTCAGTTCATTGTCTAACATTAATCCAGTTTTCCTCTCCCATTTATAAGTGGCACGTATTGTATTACAGCAGTCCTCAAGAGCATGAAACTTGAATTGCTTGTAGTGTTTGTTCTTCTATCCATCTTCATTGTAAGAGCTTTGCAGCTAAAACTGAAGAAGTAATCCCCAGTGATATCAGATACAGAATTTACCAGAACAGGAAATAGGAACACGGGGAAAATTATCTGATAGCGTGCATTTCAGGTTCACTCTGAAAGATCCTGTTGTTTGTTGGATATAGGGAACAATGCTTCAAAATGTAGATTACTTTTTTTTTTTTGTGAGAGGCAAGTACTTGAAAATGCAAAGAATGTGTCTAAACTTTCTGAATTTAGTTATTTTAGCATACAGACTGTGTGCAGTTAATTACTTGGCTTTGTTTTCAGATACCTTAAATAGAATTTGGAAATATTTGTGAATATTGATGTATGATCATTTTATGTACCAAGTCCCTTAAAGAAGTTTTTATGGTGATACCAGTTCAAGCAGGAAGTAAATGATTTTTATTCTAATGTGAGTTGTCTTTGGTGTTTCAGAATGAGCTTTGGATCTTCAATAGCAAAGACCTTTTTTTGCTTAGTGAGAAATAATTATCAAAGAAGTGTTTTCACCTTGACTTATATGAAAGTCTTTTTTGTCTTGAAGATGGGAGCAAAGAAAGGATCCTCATGGTAGAACCTATTATGTTGATCACAACACACGAACTACAACATGGGAAAGACCACAGCCCTTACCTCCTGGGTAATGTAGACTTTTTTTTTTATTATTTAAATCTGGTAATGGTACTATTTTTATGTTGTTGTTTGGTTGGTGCAAGAACAACTACAGTCTTATTTTTAGTAAGCATCTCATTGAAAATGTATCATATATATTAAGAAACCTTAACTTTCAGTTGGCTTAGAACTGTGTTAATTTGCATAAGAATATTGGTGTATATATATGTCTCTCATTCTGATGACTTGTTCAAATGTAGCTGCTAAATCGTGTTTTTCTTCCTTTAAAATGTAAGCATTAAATAATGAACGCTTTACCACCCTTATTTAGATGGCACAACTAGTTGTAGTGCTGTCGTTCCTGACTTCTGATTCTCAGAAAATAAGGTTGTTTATTTTGTGTGTGTGAAACCTGCCAACTTGTTCACGGTCACAGGAAATTGCAAAGTTAAAACTGAGGTGACAGAAAGAGCTGAGGATGCTATTTCCTGCAGTCTGTTTGCTCAGTGTATTTGTTCTTCTACCAATGAAGCTGGGGAGCTGCATACTTCAGAAATTAAAAACATGACTGTCACTCTCAATTGTTCATTCAAATACTATCTAGGAACTTAGCAAAAAGAGAAAATTAGTTATGCGATGGTATTGGAAAACTTAGCTGTTAATATTTGTGTTTCTCGGTAGCTGGGAAAGAAGAGTTGATGATCGTGGAAGAGTTTACTATGTGGACCATAACACCAGAACAACAACATGGCAGCGACCAACAATGGAGTCAGTCAGGAACTTTGAGCAATGGCAATCTCAGCGTAATCAACTGCAGGGAGCTATGCAACAATTTAACCAACGATACCTCTATTCGGTAACTTTTGCATAAAATTTAGAAATGAATAGAGATATAGGTATACTTTCTGTTTCATTTTTCTAAAATGCTTTAATAACCATTCAACCGTATGTGTTATATTTCTCATCAATAATTCAACTCCTGATTCTGTTCACAAAGTTTATAAAAATCATCCTTAAAGAAAAAAGTACTCCCTTCTGAATCTCCTTCCTAACATGAGCCTTGACTGTAGTAAAAGGTAAAAGTAGAGCACTCCCTTAACTGAAAAGGAGTGTAAAAGCTGGGTTTTGGACATTTTGAATATTAAATGGCATTCAAAACTTCCTTAGTGATTAGGAGTCTCTCATCAGTACAGGTGTGGTAATTCTGTTACTTTGAGCTCATTTTGAAGCTAAGTCACCTGGTTCATTTCTGGAATTTCTAATACAGCTTTGCATTTTGCTCAGATCGTTGCTCACTTAACTGTTGGAAGAAAGTATTGTGAGTAACTTCAAAGAAGATATTTCTTGAGACAGATTTTTTTTATTTCTAACGAGATAAATGGGATAGTTGTTTTTTCTGCAGTTAAAGATGGTGCCTGCAGGTCACTGTTACTCTAAACACTTTATTGTAACTGTTCAGTCTCTTAAGTCTCTAGGATTGGATCTTAATTTAATTAATGATAAATTAATTCAATTGAGTTGAATAAATTCAACTCAAAGCTGGAGTGCTTTGAGAAGAAACCGCTGTGGTATAAGTCTGAATCAGCATCATTTTGACTTCTGGACTAGGACTCTATACATCTGGATACTTAACTTTCCTTTGAATTTGATAGACCTCGGACATCTCAGAAAACTCGCACTTTTCCTGACCCTGAGATTTATTTGGTTTTGAGCTAGATTTATTCTCTCACAGTACAGAATATATTTATATGTATATTTATTTAGGTGATCATTCTTTCTTGATTTAATGATAACTCTTGCTGAAAATCCTGGACTCATTTCTCAGCATGTCCTTTCTGACTTAAAATCATCAAATTAGAATTTGTCAGACAGAATATGCTTGAAGAAAAAGAAAAGATAATTGGACTGCTTGCATCCTATTTGCATCTCCTTACAGTTCAATTTTTTAAGTAGTGTATCAGTTGCCTACCCAAACCTCAAATTTTGGGGGGGAAGAAAAATTGAAATGATGTTGAAGAGAATGTGAATTCAGGTTTTTTGTTGTTATTTTTTTAATTTAAGTGCTGCTGTATACATTTCTTTTAGAATTGTTGTGGTCAAACCACAGGTAACTTCCTCTGGTGACGCATCAGAGCTCTGCCTATATAGCAGTTTATAAGTGAGAAAGTGAGATTATAATGTATTTTTTGGAAAAAGAAGTGAATTAATCCTCTTAATAAATAATTGAATATTTCAGCTACCTTGAATGGTCAAAGCTAAACCGTATGAAGAAATTAAAGTGGATAGAGTATAGTTATTATAATTACTTTTACTTTTTCTATTATGTTCTTCTCAGTGGTACTTCTCTCAAACTGGGGACTTGAATTATCTTGCTTTTGATTTATATGCATTTCTTTCTAGCTTCATTCTCCTTTGTTGTGTTGTCGTAACAGTAGGTAGTCCTTTTGTTTTTTTTATCGTCTATTTTATGGAATGTAGCAGTGCTTGTATTACTACTTACAGACTTAGTATTAGTTTATCCTTGTCCAAATCCATTGTTACTTGCACCCAGTTGTAGAGTAGCTCTACCTGGAAAGACTACTTAGATATTTCAAGATATTTAATACGAGAGAAGTTGCTTCAGACTTCTTGCTTCAAGTTTTTATCTCTTAATAGGCACATAACTAGTTACTAGTTGCAGTGTAATTTGCTGAAGTTACTGATTTTTGATACATTTAACATCCTGCAACTATATGCATTCAAATGAACTAAACAAAAAAAAAAGGAAGAAATATCCGTATGTGGGAAAATACTTACATAAAATGAATACCTATCCAAAGTAGGTGTTTAAAAAAAAAAAAGCTTGGGAAAACTAACATAACTTTCTTTAAAAAACGCCACTCACTTATTGTACAAGTACTAAATGATAGCTGTTAGAAACATTCGAATGTTATGGTCTGTTTACTTATAAACATAGTGTTAGCTAGATAGAACAGCCTTCTTCATCCTGCAGATGGTTACCTCATATCCATTTGAAAGCTCAAAGCATGCTGATGTGTAAAAGTATCTTTGAATGTCATTGACTGTTTTCTAAGGATGGACGTTCATTATTAAATCAGAATACAAGACACTGCTTGTTTACTATTTTAACATCTTAGTTTTAATATGCAGCATATAGTGCAGTACCATGTAGAAATATGAATTAGATCAGAGAGAGACTAGATACTAGAAATAATGTGACATATTAATGAATGCTTTACGTGGGTTAATATACTGTGCTGCTTTTGTTATTGAATGTGGCTCATTGAAATGGGGCCACTGCCTAGCGTTACAGTTTGTTCTGTAAGTGTGCATTAGCCAGCAGCGACATATAAACCTTTGGGCCTATTATGAAGATCAGAAAACTCTGAATCATACCACCATTCACATCTTTGGCAGATAGCATTTTTTGTTCTGTGCTATTCTTCCTATACTCACCACAGAGACGTCTTTGGTTATAGGGCCATTGTGACTGTATAGATTCCAAAAGCAGAAAAGGCTAAGTGTGTTTGTTGATGAGATGGTGGTAATTCTCTCTTCACATCTAATGTGAAGAGAGCCTGATCTTGATCCATTGCATTTTCTCCTGATCCTTGCTCTGTTTATATTTCATAGGAAAACATGAAAAATACTGTAGCTTTTCTTGCCTGAATTTGGTGTTTGTAAACTCTTAAATGGATTTGAGATTTTTGTATTGCTAATGCTATTGAAAACCAAAGCAGTGTTAGCAGTAAGGTGATCCTTAAGATACCCTTTGGAAAACGTAGATTGGTTTCCACTTACCAAAATTTAATTGTGCACAAAAGAACAGTAACACGTAACTATATAGGTGAATCTTCCATCCAAAAAGTTATAGGGGGTGATGCTTTTGATTATAAGTTAGAGCATGGATCCTGCAGTCTGAGGGATTTCTGCCTTTTATATTCTCTTTATTCCTTACTTTATATTCCTGGGAGCTACTGGGAGACTTTTGCAAGGTTACAGTTTATTAGAAGTTTAGCATAGTTTTTCATAATAATTTGATCTTTAAAAAAAATAATTATTTTTCCCCTTTTAACCTTACTGTATGTTAGTATAATTTTAAACATCTGAACACTTTAATGGAATGCGACTGTTTTTCCAAAGAAAAACAAAGTTTGAAAACAGCTAAACACCCAGAAAAGACATCTGCTATTAAGGAACCAAAAAACCCCCTATATTGGCAGTAGTCATTGTGCTTTCACACTTAATTTCAAATGTTAATTAATGGTAAAGCATATTCTTAAACAAGAAGCACTGCTTATATGTGTTTTCATAAAACTGTTGTGAACTGTACATCTTCAAGATCACTGGCTCTCTCAGGTTTTCTCTAGGAAGGGAAGGGATGGTATGTGGCATTGGAAACAGTGGAGGCAAGTGCACAAGTCATATATTATCACGTAATTATGCTTTTCCGTAAAAACAGACTAAAAATGGCATGGTGTTCAGAATGCACAGTCTTCAGAACTCATGGTAATCTTGAAACACATTATGGGAAAGAAAGGTGAATAATACTTGCCTAACTGAATGTCCTCTTGTTTATAAATAGGCTTCAATGTTATCAGCAGAAAATGATCCACTTGGGCCTTTGCCACCAGGCTGGGGTAAGTTAATAAGCTGTTGATTTCAGGAAAGAACAGTTAAAGAAATTTGGAATGCAATTGTTGTATAGTTTATTTTTGGTTTTGTTTGCCTTTTTTTCTTTTTTCCCATAGAAAGGAGAGTGGATTCAAATGATAGGGTGTATTTTGTAAATCATAACACAAAGACAACACAATGGGAAGACCCTCGAACTCAAGGGTAGGTGTGTAAATTGACTGCACAGATAAAAAGATCTTGCTTAACTGTTATTTTAAATGTCATGACGTGGGGGGAAAAAGTACTCTCTGCAATTTTTTTCTGCAGTTTACAAAATGAGGACCCGCTTCCAGAGGGCTGGGAAATCAGATATACTAGAGAAGGTGTGCGATACTTCGTTGATCACAATACTAGAACCACCACCTTCAACGATCCTCGTACCGGGAAGTCTTCTGTGTAAGTGAGAAATTAAGCGTAGTCTTTACTGTTTTAACTTGTTACAGTTTAATGATGAAGTTCTTCTCATATGGGAAAACAATCTATGTTTAGCTAGAGTTGAGCAGTAAATTGAGAGCAAATCATTGTCCTGTAAATCAATTTTTAACCTTTAATTGTCATTTTTTTCTTTGCCACACTTCACCGTAGTGCTGTAATGCTGTAATGTTAAATGGTTTTTATTTATACACTGTTCAGATAACAAGATTGTATTGGCACTATAAATTGAGAGGGGAAATAAGGTAAACTTGTAAATTCAACCAATACAACTAATAGACAAATTTTTAAAGGAAACAGGAAATGATTGTTAGGAGTATTGCTTATAGTTATATATTCTGTGGCAATATTAATGCCTAAGCAAGCTAATTCTGAATACTTCTCCACATTTTACATGCAAACCTTCTTTTTTTTCTTTTTTTTTTTTTTCAATTGGTTAGTCAGAAGCATTGACCCAACTGATGGGTAGCTGTCTTAATGTTTTGTGTAGAGCTTACTGGATTTACCTTTGATGTGTTGATGTCTTCTTTTTCCAAGAGCCTATAGATTAGTGTTCCATAAATTTCTTCATAGTTCGCAAGCACCTGAAGCCTTCGTTGTTGATCCTTGATTTTTTGTTGATCTTTGGTGACTATGATGTGACTGAGATCATATTGCAGTCTTTCACTTTAGCTGTCTTTCCTTTTAGGTGTCTTTCCTTTAGCTGTCTTCTAATTTTTACAAAATTGATAGGAATTTGAAATCCTCAAAATCTCTACCTTTTTTCCAAATTTGGTAAATTGGCTATTGTCTTTAATAACAACAACAAAATAGGTGTGTGTTGCACAGCCAACGAATGGAAGACTGGTCAACTGAACCATCAGCTGCTTTTTGTTTCCTTGGAAAGCTATATAAAAAAGAAGTCAGGGCATATATTAAGAATTTCCATTTGTGATTGTGTCTTATGATCGCAGTTTTTAATGTATTATTATTGAAATCTGCAAGCTGTTGTTTAGTGTTGAATGTGCTGTTTGACGTCTGTGTATTTAATGCATCTCAAATATGTTCCCTTACAGAAATAAAGGGCCACAGATTGCTTACGAGCGTAGCTTTAGGTGGAAACTTGCTCATTTCCGTTACTTGTGTCAGGTACTGATTAAGTAATTGTTTACTTTTTGAAAGTATTTGAATTTACAGTTATAGTTTCTGCCTTTTAACATTATTACCTTATGATTACAGTCGAATGCACTGCCAAGCCATGTGAAAATCAATGTATCCAGACAGACTTTGTTTGAGGATTCCTTCCAGCAAGTAAGGCTGCAAAAATTGTTGTCTTTATGTTTATTCAGAAAAAACATAAGAACAAAAATAGCCATACCTAGTTCAGACTAACAGTCCTTCAAGCACAGTAATCTTCCTCTGGTATTAGCCAAAGGTGGGGTTTTAGGGAGGACTGTAAGAAAAGAAGTAATGTATATGTTAACTCTAACAAATAATTTTTAGCTCCCAACTGTTTACAATTCAAATGTTTTCTGAACTGGGTGTGTGGTTTCTGGCTATTTAATAATCATCAGTGGATTTCTGTTTTGTGACCTTGTCTGTGCTTTTCTTATTAACTTTTTTACATCTACTGCAGCCTGTGGTAAAGATTTCCAAAACTGAACCACATCGCGTACCATATTAACCTAAGCACATCATATTTGCTTTTCTCTTTTTTTTCATGTGTATATGTATACATTACAATATGTTTATCTTCTCCAATTAAAACTGGTGCTCTGCTTTGCCCTTCAAAGGTTAAATCTGTGTAATTGATGCTTATATTGAGCTTCAATCTGTAGCCAGTATATGTTCCCTCCTTTTTTCTTCGTAACAATCAAAATGCTTGTTGTATTTGTTCCTTCGAAACATCTTGAGAAGGATTCTCCATAACCAAGCAGTATATTATTAATGGGAGCAGTACGCTTATTTTGGATTAGAGGAAATCATGTTATTTGTCTAAAACCAAAAATCTGTAATATGTCAGATGAAAAGCCTTTTAGGCCATTTTCCTTTGGGAGTGGCTGGTAATGTATACCTTTGTAAGAGTATAAGAACAGGGCAACCATTTAGTGATAATTTCCCCTACTTGCCAGCAGTGTGCTGCTAATTTTGAGTCAGAGTTCGTATTTTTTGTATTCAGTTCATTGATTCAATGTTTCATGAGTTGAGCTAATTGCTTTTCACATCTGTGTAAACATTTGGCATATGTGGGATATCTGTATCAATTAAATAAAATCTGAATTTGAAGGAGCAGTTGCATTGAAAGTGTATCATCTATAGTTTATTAAAAATTTTGATTCTTTTAATAGATAATGGCATTAAAACCCTATGATTTGAGGAGAAGATTATATGTTATATTCAGAGGAGAAGAAGGACTGGATTATGGTGGCTTGGCAAGGTAAAAGAAGATTTATTTAACATAGGTGTTTGGTTTTTATTAGCACTCTAACCTTGATTTCTAATGTCATTCTGTTAGCCAAGTAACTGCTTGCTTTTGCAGTGTCACCCTGGTTACTTCTTTAGCTCACGATAATGTATTAAGGAGGTAAAACTGGCAGCACTGGCAATATTACGGGTTATGACCTTGTGTTAGAAAAACTGTGGTCTCAGTTGTTAAGTTCTTTGACAAAGACTGATGCTTAAATTGGCTTCTTTTTTTTTCTTTTTTTTTTTTAATGCCAATTAATTGCTCTTGACTGAATTATTTCAGGATGTTTCTACCAGACAGTTCATCTTGGAAATTGAGATAGTGGAAAAATAAATTATTTTGGTTACTTAGAGAAAGTTAAACAAGAAAATACCAGATTGGGGCTGATACAAGCAGACAAGACGTAAACAAGAAGAGAGTAGTGTAGGAATAAGGTAACAGTAGGGAACTGTGTAGGCTGTACAGGAATGTGCAACAACTAGAGCACAAGTTTTTATAGAATCTGAAGTGTAGAAAAAAGGTGTAACAGGAAAATCATAGACAAAGTGTGTTCTGTTCTCCATATAGAGGATAACCGACCACTCGTTACTGCTGCGAATTACTTGACTGAAATGTTACCTTTTGGATAAAAATTTCAGTACTACTGCAGATCCATGGAACTAGACATAGCCATAGGTGAACTTTCCTTTTTGTTTGTTTGTTTTAAATGTAAACATGTTCTGTTCTGGTTTTGTTCTGTTTTTATGTAGATTACTGTGTTAAAATTAAGTTCAGTTAAAATGAATAGCATTTTCAAGTAAGGAAATCTGCTTCCGATGTTTGAGCTTCTTTGGATTAGTGGGTACTTATGCTTCTGAATTACAATAGTGCATAGGCTTTTTGGGTAGACTGTGCTTTTTGCTTTGCATGCTTTTGTTTTGTTTTGTTTGGTGTTCCTATCATGTTGACTTTAGGCGTAAGATGGGAACCAGGAGAGTTCAAGTAATCTGTTCCAGAGAAACAATGTTTTCCAGAGAAGTAATGTTAGAATAATTTAACTGAAGAGTATTAGTCACAACAGATAGCAGAATATTAAAAAAAAAAAAAAAAAAAGTAGTATACTTTCATAGTTTTAGTAGTAAGTTTTACCCAAGATTTTGAATGTGAAACGAAGAAACATCAAGGATCTCATTGTAATTTAGCTGAGAATTCTTAAGTGATACTGAGTGTGTGTACTGACTTGCTAATGTAATACTGCATTAATACAAATATAGAAAGCTGATGCACCTGATTTATCATCTTGTCTCTTAGCAGGCTAAACTCTGTGTGTTCCCTCCAGATGTTTACCTTCTGTTTAGCAGGACCAACCTGATACTTTATACTGTGGCTAGTTCTGGCTGTTAACATGAAAAATATATTGCTTCTATGAACTTCTTGCTGATGACTAAGTTCTTTGAATCCTCCCGTGCTATCTGGCTTTCATCTAATTTAAATGCTTATTAAATTCGATATTGCTATACAAAGTTAATATAATTGCCTCAGTACAAAACTTGCATAGAATTCTTGTGCTTATTAAAAGATGCACAAAACTCAATAGGGTAATGGTATCCTAGCTGCCTTTCTCTGTTTCTTTACTTTTTTTTCTTTCTAAAAGGCCTTTGGGTTGGAAGCATACAGTAGCAAGTCACGATCCATGACTTGAGTTTCATAGAACTGTTACGAGAAACACCCCTGTAGGTTTCTCATTTTTATTCCCTGATGTAAATGTAAATGTAGGGATAGAAAAGATATCTGTTAAATGTGACAGCTGAAGGGCATTCAGAATATAATTCTGTTCCTGCCATTATTACAGGACAGACTTCAGAGTTTTTGCAGCTTTCCCCTAGGCCTGGTTATTCAGTTTCAAGCATTTAGGGTCTGATACTAAAATTCCTGAGTACATATGACAACAGCTACAGTACTTGGTTATATTAAAAATGCTATAAAGTGACAAGTATTCTAAAAATCAGCTATCCTGACACTGAAATACCAGATTCTATTATAATTTCAGGTCAGTTGAGTTGAAAGATCTGAAACCGGTGAATAAAATGGATTAGTTAAACCCCAGCAAAAACGTATTTTCACGTTGTTGTGTCCTATTGGCTTAACTGATGCATGATAATTTGTTAAATTGCTGTAACTTGGTATATGTTCTGCTGTCAGATTGGGAAAGGAAATACGGTGTTTTGTTTTTATTTTACCTAGGTTGTTTATATTTTTTTTTGAATAGAAATTCGAGTTGTATGCAGTAAAAGCAGGCATAATGAGGATAAATTGTGTGTACTGGTTGAGGCAAGGATTCTGTAAGCAAAAAAGTTACCAGTGTGCAGCTAAAACCTATCGATGAGAGTGTTCAAGGTGACAACAGTCATTTATAAACTTTGGAAACTGTGACTGTGTAACTTTATAGATTTTAATTATGGATTTCTTTTATATTTAAGAAGTGTATAATGCCTTATCTTTTCTGTGATTGTAATACAGCTCTGTTTATATAATTTTTCTAAATTTGCATATGACCGTTTTGCTAATTTACCTAAGGGTAATGGTGATAAACATTTGTATCTGATGGTTTTTATGTGTACAAATGTTTTTCTTTCCTTAGAGAATGGTTTTTCTTGCTTTCCCATGAAGTACTGAACCCTATGTACTGCCTATTTGAATATGCTGGCAAGAGCAACTATTGCCTGCAGATCAATCCAGCATCAACAATCAATCCTGACCATCTTTCATATTTCTGTTTCATTGGGCGCTTTATTGCCATGGTAGGTTAGCTTTTTAAGGTTATTTTTTGCTGTAGCTGTACATTTATTCCTGAATAGTATTTGTTTTTCTGTTTTTTAAAGGTTATATTAATCCAAGGAAATGGAAGATTAAGTCATGTAAGGTTATTGACCCAAAACATTTCCTGAGAGTTAAGTCTCTTAACCACTGAATTTTCCTGGGATGGTGATACAAGAGAATATGACATTCAATATAACATTTTATTGTTATCAATTAGTTGTGTGTAGTTCATGCAGACTGTTGTTTGATTGTATGAATATTGATGTTCTGAAAAATGTGACTAGTATTTTCCTTAAAAAGGCTCTTCAGTTAGAAATGCTTTGCAGTACAGTGAGTCTTAAATGAAACATACTTATTTGGATACAAAGGTCTCATACTGGGGAGAGCAGAAACTTGCAGGGAGCTGATAGCATCCTGATTCACTGCCATCACGTTTCTCTTAAACTGAAAACTGAAGAGGCATATTGTATCATTTCTTCTTCTGGTATCACTGAGCCAAGTGTCTGTGTGTCTTGCTATACCACGGCACATTTCTTTCCTTCTATCTAGTGATACAATCTTCTTTCTATGTGATCATCATGATGTCTACAGGTAATCCCCAGGGACTTCCCAGAAATGGTGAATAGCGACACCAAAAAGAGTAGATAAGGGTTGTTTTTTTTTTTTCAGATTTCATAGAGCGGCTTGGGTTGGAAGGAACCTCAAAGATCATCTTATTCAAACCCCTCTGCCATAGGCATAGTGAAGATACTGTTGTCTTTTCCTGTTGCTCAGGCTTTTTGCATGAAATCAGAACAAGTATGAGTGAAGTGTAACTGGAAAAATACTTTCAGAGTTAAGACAAGTTAGGTTGGGGGTGTTTCTTTGTTTTTGTTTTGTTTTTGTTGTAGTTTCTTCTTGACACATAAGTTTGTTTTGTTTTGATGGTAACACCTTCAGTTTCGAAGATCTTATGGCCAGGTTCCCCATTTCTGTGCTGCCACGGAAATTGGTTTCATTGTGCTAACACTTTTAATAGGCTGCCTTTTTATTCATTTTAGAACCCTCAGGAAGCTATAATGCCACAGAGGTATTGAAATAACCATAGACATTTTCATCTGAAACTGGGTTAAATGGAAGAATGCATATCTTATATTACTTTGTGTACTCTATTAATTGTGTTGCTCTATAACAAAAAGCTGTTAAATGGGATTAACTGTTTCAACTTATGTTTTGCTCTAAGATTACTATAGCTATTAAATGAGATGATTTAAGAGCCTACTTCTGAAAAAAAAAAAAACAAAACAGGAAGTCATATGGCTGGATGCCACACTCAACATTTAATGTGTCTCTTTCTATCAGTTCACTCTCCTCTGAGAATTCTAGACTAGTTTAAAAATAAGTAACCAAATAAAGGCCTTCAAGGGAAGCTTTTTAATCTCTCCTAAAGCAGAAGAAAATGCATGCTAGCGTAATCTGGAGAGGGGAAATTGGAATGTGTGTGGGGGGGGGGAAAGGAACATTGCCTTTTTCTGGACAAAATGGACTGTTACACTGGCTTTTCTGCTGATGGAATTTAGGTGTAGGGAGAGACGAGCAATAAATGCAATATTGTGGCTTATGTTTCGAATGATTTTTAAGAGGTATTTTAGTGAAGACAAACTGGATAAGGATGAGGAAAACTAATGTTTGCACAGTAGTAGCTGTGCTCTATTAGCTTTCAGAAGCACTGAGTCTGTATAAAGGCTAATACTCTGTGCGTGCATGCACGCATAGTATTATGCTTCAGGACTGCAAACTAGATCACACCCTTTGAGTGTGAGGGGTGAGACAAGTGTGACTTTTTGTTTTTCGGTTTGATTTTTGGTATAGAAGAAAATATCATTTCTAGTTCTGTTACCTATAAAGAATGTGATTCCAAAAGCTGTTTTAGAAACTTTCTGTGTTTGCTCTTTAAATTGTTTTACAAGCTGCAGTAGCATTGAATAAAGGATGGTTTTGCAGGATTTATGCATGTAGTGAAAAAGGTCAGTAGTACTCATGTAAGCTCAAATAATATGCTCAAGTAAGATCAAATAACACTTGGCACACATACCAACCCACATAATAAAGAGGAAAGTTAGTAATTTCCTCTTTTCATAGGCTGTATTCTTTATGAGAAATTTTTTTCATCAAAGGAAATCTAAGTCATAGTGACAACATATGTTTGGATAAACTTTGCCATATGTATAATCATATTATATTTTTATATATTTTATGTATGTGCTCATAATCATATTTATGTCTTCTCACTAAATGTAGTGGTTTGTTCTTTTTAAGTACCAAGCTGCTACTGCTATTTTTTTTTATTATTTGAAGGAGAAAGGAAAAGTAAATTTAGCAATTCAATAAAAGTCAAACAGACTTTTTTTCTGTTCAACAGGCATTGTTTCATGGGAAATTTATTGACACTGGTTTTTCTCTGCCTTTCTACAAACGAATGCTGAGCAAGAAACTTACTATTAAGGATCTAGAATCTATTGATACTGAATTTTACAACTCCCTGATTTGGATAAGGTTTGTAGTTTTCTTTTTCCTGAAGTTTTATAAATTTTTCTGTTTTAGTCTCCATTGTAATTTTTTCTTTTTTTTTCTTTTTTCATTCCCTCAGAGATAATAACATTGAAGAGTGTAACTTGGAAATGTATTTCTGTGTGGATATGGAGCTCTTAGGAAAAGTAACCTCACATGAGCTGAAATCAGGAGGTTCAAATATCTTGGTAACTGAAGAGAACAAAGAAGAATATATTGGGTAGGAAGGCATAGATGTTGAAAAGTATTTCATGTTACTTCTGTTGCTCTAGTCTTTCTTTACTGTGTGTATATATATATTTTTTCCTTTTCAATCATTATGTAATTCTTGATTCTTGGGACTATTATTGAAATGGTATCTTGGTAGATTTTGCTCTTTCCTTTTTCTCTTCCCTCCCCTCCTTCTACCCTCCATGCTACCATACCCCCTGCCAAAAAAAAAAAAAAAAAAGGAAAAAAAAGGAAAGACGTTAAAAGACCCGTTAGAGAGATGAGGATCTGTGTTATTACATGCACAATGAGAAAACAGCTGGCACTGAAAATGAGCAAACCTATTTTAAGTAAGTAGGTAACAAATCCAGATAGAGGGAAGATGTATTTGACAGATGATTTCAAAATTGTTTAGTACTTGGCTGTCACTGTGGTAACTGATATTCAGAATCATGAATAATGTGGTGTGACTTAAACTGTTTTTTCTTTGTTTTGTTGTACTGCTCTTTCCTGCTTCCCTCCTAATCCTTACAACTGCCTTCTTTCTGAACCTGTATTTCTGATCCAGCTATTCAGAGTGATCTCAAAAGCACATGTACAGAGATCCTCTTCAGTTATACAGCATATGTTCCATGCTGCATATACAGTTCCCACTTTAAATTAGCAGTCTTTAGTTTTGCAGTGAAATAGTTTCTTTAGTATGCATTTTTACTATATTTACTGCCACTTTTTTAATATTCAGAAATGGCTTGACCGTTGTAGTAGAAACTTAAAAAAAATGCATTACCTTTTCCTTCCTCTGAATCGTAGCATAAATCAGATGTTCAGAGTAGAAAATGACTGCTCCTTGTTGAAGTCTGAAATAATCTTATGCTGGAAGTATCGGACAACTGTAGTTATAGATATTCTAAGCAGTGGTATTTCTTACTGTTCTCTGCCTACACAAATATTTTAAATTGGTGGAAATTGTTCTTTTCTTTTGAAATGCTAGGACTATGAGCTTTTTAAGCTAAAGCAATTTTTTCCAGTAACAAATCATAATGCCCAAGTACCATCTTTGTCATGAAAAAACTGCTCAATTTAGGTGAGTGAAAGGTTTATAATATTTTCATTTTTTTTAAACTGGAACAGTAACCTAAATACATCCTGCTATCGTTACCGTCATTTGTGTTTGAAGATTTTAATAACATGAGCATGCTAAGTCCTTTATAGTCTATGGAATCATGCAGTGTAAGAAAGCAAAATTTGAGGGAATTTTACCTCACCGGACTGCATACGTAATCATGCATGTTTGAACTCCTTTATGTTGAGTGCTAACTGATCTTTAATTTACATTTGTTTTCTTCCATCCCAGGCTAATGGCTGAGTGGCGGTTTTCTCGGGGAGTTAGAGAACAAACCAAAGCTTTTCTTGATGGTTTTAACGAAGTTGTTCCTCTACAGTGGCTACATTACTTTGATGAAAAGGAGCTGGAGGTGAGGCTTTCTTTTCAACATTTTTACATTTTGCAAAGGTAATACATATGTAATGACTACGTGGATAGGCCAGCTTGAATCTCTCATCTGTGTCATACTACGTTTGAGAGCTTGTGGAACATGGAGAATTTAATGGGAGAGGTGTGGGGGTAAATCACAATGGCAAGCCAGTATCTTTATTGCATCTGTGTTTTGTGTAGTCCAGTAGATGTGAATTTTAGATTACATCTTCAGTTTTGAATTGTGTTTTGCAAGCTTCTATGAAAGAAACACAATATGAGATAACAGATTGATGAGTTAGTTTTAGAAAATTTCTTTCTCTGTAGTAAGTGAGTAGAATTGCCTTTTTAACAGTTGGTACAGGAATTGATTCTGGTGTATGTTGGTTGCTGAGTTTCATGTACATAATCTAGGGTAGGTTCTAGGGTTCAGGACACTCAGGACTGAAAGCTGTAGCAATGAACAAGGTTCAATATTAAATTTTCTAGATCTTCAGTATATAACCTAAAGGCTAATAACAAGTATTAGTTGCATGCACCATGTTTAATTAACCTCTGCCTGACCTTTGCTCTTACTGTTGGGGTTGTGGTTTGGAACAAGGACAAAAGGTTTTGTAGGGGTAGGTTTATTTATTTCTGAGAGACCAGACAAAGGTGCCCGTATATAATGAGCAGTGTTCTGTTAGCAGTTTAAGTTAAATGGGAGTATTCCCTAAAAAGGGCTTAGATCTATTTTATATTAGTTACCTTACTGTTCAGTTTTTAGGAGGCTTTGCTGTTAGCATGTTCAGCTTTTATTGCTTCTATTGGTAAATATTTTGCAAACTTGCCCTTCACAGTGTATTTTATCTTTACTAGCAGTAGCAGCAATGTTATCATCATCATCATCTTGGAATATGAGGCAAGGTTTTAATGGAAAAGATAATATCCTCCTTAATATAAAACTTCCTTTCATGGGAAAGGTTGTAGCTTCTATTATTGAATTATTAGTCAGAAGAAACTTAATTTCTTCTGGTATGCTGGCTTTTAGAACACTTAAGAACATAAACAATTTTGGAGTTCTGTAAACTTAAAATAATCTGATTGTAGCGTAAAATGGAAAAAAAAAAAAAAAGAAAAAAGCCAGACATACAATCATAGACTGGCTTGCTTGTGCTAGAAGGGATTTTAAAGATCATCCTGTTGCAACCCCCCTGCCAGGACACCAGCCACCAGACCAGGTTGCTCACAGCCCCATCCAACCTGGCCTTGAACACCTCCAGGGATGGGGCATCCACAGCTTCTCTGGGCAACCTGTTCCAGTGCCTCACCACGCTCTGAGTGAAGAATTTCCTCCTAACATCAAATCTAACTCTCCTCTTTTAGTTTAAAACCATTCCCCCTTGTACTATCATTATCTGCCTGAGAAAAAATTGCTCTCCATCTTTTTTTATAAGCCCCCAGTCCTTTGTTTGGAACAAGAACCTCCATTTTTGTTAGCATGTCTCATACAATATACAAAATAAAATTGTAATTTAAGTGTATAGATAGGTATATTAATTCTCTTTTCTAGGTTATGCTTTGTGGTATGCAAGAGGTTGATTTAGCAGACTGGCAAAGGAACACTGTTTATCGTCATTATACAAGGAACAGCAAGCAGATCATATGGTTTTGGCAGGTATATCAATCAGTAAAATTTCTTTGGGGTTTTGTTCTGTTTTCTTACACAAATGACACATGGAGTGGAGAGATGCCATCTCTCTGAAGTCTCGCTCTTACTCCTTTTTTTCTTTTCAGAGAAGGAAAGGAGGAATTCTTGGGGAACATACTATAGGGTGGGAAATGGCAGGGAGATACCTGCATCATACGTGGATAGCTGAATCAAATACTTTTTTTTATCTATCTTGTCCTTCTTATTGCTATATATTACATATTACATATTATATATTATATTACAGTCGAGCTTTTTTGCATTGTTAGCAGTGATATATACCTTCTAATGTCCTTCTCTGTATTACATATGTACATCTGAAATGCCACATACTATTTATGATAATTGTCATATTGTGCCAGTCTAGTACTGACTGATTATAACTTGCATCTTAATGGAGTTGGCGAAGAATTAGTTCCAGAAAAAGAAACAAACAAAAAAAACCAACAGGCTCTCTCCCAGTTGCTATGAATTTCCCTTAAGAGAAGTCGCAAGGGGGCATTTCCTGTCTCATGGTAAATCATGATTTTAGGGATGCTTTTGACAAAGTTACTGTAAAAAATTATGCAGATCAATTATTTCCTATCTTCTCTGCATGATCAGTAATGTAAGATCTCATGATAGGATTTCTCAGAAAAAAGTAATTAAGATTCTTTCAGTAATAAGCTTCTTATTCAGAAGTTCAAGCAACTTGAATATGGTTTCAGCATTTACACAGCACAAATACTCATTTTCTTATCCATGTTTTTGAGTAAATATACTAGCTGTATTGATCCCCCCTCTCAAATTGAGATAGTTTCGCCTCTCTTTCCTTCCTCTTCACCTTCCCAGTAAATTACCATACAAAGTGCTATAGCTGTTAAGGATGGTGTTCTTTCTCACTGAGACTGCCACATGCAGGGAATACTTAAAAGACATGCAGGGAATACTTAAAAGTCTTGAAATACCCAGAGTCTGTGACTAGACTGTTGCCATGTTTAATCAAAATGGCAGTAGTCCTCATATAAAGTATTAGCATGTTTTATATTTTAGTGTAGAATAAAATAAAGATTCTTCTTATTTGCTGATAGCTGGTGCCAGCTTTCATGTTGTAAGTCAGTAGTGCATGTAATCTGAAATGGCTGTCTTCTTCCCCCACCTTCAGTTTGCTGAAATCAAGAAAGATGAACTCTTCTCAAGGTGTCTTTTAAAATGGAATTACACATTTTCAATGATCTTGTAGATTTTTGGTTTTTCTCCATCTATGTCCAAGATTTTTATTAAGTAATTTGAATTTCTGTGCCTAGTTTGTAAAAGAGACAGACAATGAGGTTCGCATGAGACTTCTGCAGTTTGTCACTGGCACTTGTCGATTACCTCTGGGTGGATTTGCTGAACTTATGGGTAAGTGGAAGATGACTAAAATTTTTAGACCGTTACTGTTCCATTTGCAAATCAATCATGCTGTAAGTGTACAGATGCCGGGTACTTCATGTACATCAGCTTGATTCTAGAAGGGCTTTTTATATCAGAAATCCTGATGAATAACTTATAAATGATTAGGGAAACTAGCTTGTTTCTATTAGCAGTGTGTTCACATTCATGTGACAATAAGCTCTGTCTGCTCTATCTGAATTGTCTTATGTCATACATATATCTTGAGTACTATTTCAGAGGAACAGATTGCACTTCTTTTAATCCTCTTTTCTAGGAAGTAATGGTCCTCAGAAATTCTGCATTGAAAAAGTTGGTAAGGAAACGTGGTTACCAAGAAGTCACACTTGGTAAGTTCTTACATGTAAACTTTCTGTACCCTTTAGTGATTCTCTGTTCTGGTCTTGCATTTAACAAATCAAATGAAATCTAATTTGAATCTGTTATTTATCTTCAGCTTCAGCTTCTTTGATTGCTCTAACATGCCAGCATTGAAAACTCTCCTGGTTCCCTTACTCTTAAATTTTGCTACTGCATTGTACGCCATTTGTCACTCTCAGATCTAGCAGAAGTCTAATGTCCTCATATAGAACTGTGAGGTGTTTCTTCATTTTAAATAATACTAAATAACCGAACAAAAGTCATGTTGATATCAGGTTTATACAGTTACTGGAGATGCTTTTTATACTGTAACATTATAAAAGGTCAACATACAGTCATGGGAGAAAGTAGTGTCAAAGAAATCACAGGAAATGTTGACGGCCGTGATGCAAACCAAGAGTCAGTTACCTTGCTGAGTTGCTTGTTACAGATCTCACTCCCTTTTCCTGCTAGGCTTCAGACTTTTGTCTTGACTATTACTCCAAACTGGTACAGTGATCACTTTCCTATATATACTGTGTGCAAATGAAACATGCCTTACTTTGGCAACCCTGTGATCGCAGAATCATAGAATCATTCAGGTTGGAAAAGACCTCTAAGATCAACTTGTCCAACCGTTAACCTCGTACTGACAAGACTACCACTGAGCCATGCTACTAAGTTCTACATCTACATGTTTCTTGAAGACCTCCAGGGATGGTGACTCCTATTCCAATGCTGCACAATTCTTTCAGAAAAGAATTTATTCTAATATCCAACCTAAGTGATGGTGATATGCCATCACCACCTAAAGTATGGTGATATTAATATTCACCATACTTCTAAAGTGCTGCAGGGAATCGTCTGTTTTACCATTTTCTGCACTTTTTTTTTTTTTTAAGTGGTATGTGTAAAAATTAAACATCCCTCTTTGTCCAAGATAACTTTGGGTAAGACACAGAGTGAAACAGAATTGTGGCAGAAGCCTTTTAGAGCAAAGCTGAAGGAAAAAATAAAACCTATTTCTAGGCATGTGCAGGAAGAAGACTATTCTTTTTCATGCTTCTGCTGGAATTTGGAGATGTATCAAATTAGTATGATGTTCAGTTTCATGGTGAACATTTCCCTGAGTATTACAGTTCTCTGTATCTCGAACTTTAGCCGTCAAAGATTCTGTTTATCTGATGTGATACCAGCCTTTTTTTTCTTGAAGTATTGCTCTAAAACTTTGTTATTACTGTTCACAGAAATGTCATGATATCGCACCGATTGACTCTTCTTAATTTCTAATTGTTAGATCAGAACATTGTAAACTTCTACTAAGGAAGCAATTTCTGTAGTATTCTGTGTGGGATTTAGATGAACTTAACACAGTTCTTTCTTTTTTTTTTTCTGCTCAGTTTCAATCGTTTGGATTTGCCACCCTATAAAAGCTATGAACAACTGAAAGAGAAGCTGCTCTTTGCCATTGAAGAAACAGAGGGATTTGGTCAAGAGTAGAAGTGGCTTCTAGTCTAAAAGAAGATCTTACATATTAAAAGGCCCAGCCAACTAAAATTGCACACTTAATTGTATATAAGCTTTTTGTTCTGTACAGTGATCTTTCTGGAACTCTAAAAGTATAATTGTTCTCCGTTCTTCCACAAAGATATGCAAAACAGTTCAGCCTTTTCTACTTTTATTTATTGCCCTTCCAAAAGACCAGAAAAATCCCTCATAAATTTTGAAAGCAGACAAGAGACTTATTTAAAATATATATTAAAAATATAAATATATATACTAATAAGCTCTAGTTTTATAGAGCTTTAAGTGTATGAAAAGTTGCAGCCATTTAAAAGGGCCTGGATTTGCTTTATCTTGGCTTTATTATTTAGAAAAATGTTTAAACTGCTCTGTGTTCTCTCTTAAGAAACATCTCCAAGTTTGTTTTATTGCATGGCTGTTCTAAAAGGTGTTAAAGGCTTAGGCCAAACGTATCCTAAATATGTAGAAAGATGCTGCTGGTATTTGAGATGACAGAATACGATGTTCTGTCAGTTTAATTTTTTTAAATACGTAAATAGCTGATATATCCCTCTCTACTACACTGATGTAGCCAAGGTCATGAATAAAGCCTTTATTACTTGCACAAGAGTCATGTACAATAAGTTGAACGTGATTTAATGTTGAAAGGAATTGGTGCCACTGTTCTGACTTATTGTAGGAGCTGAACAGAATATTTTAATTCGTTTGAGCAGCATTGAAATTTGTTTACATATTACCTTGGGTTATTACCACGAGGATGTTAGGTAATCTTCAAAGAAAAAAATAATAATAAAAGAGAAACTATTACACATTATCTCCTTGGTCTGGTGTCTTACAGGTGTGTGTTTTTTTTTTTTTTTTTTTACTTTTTCAATCTGTATTCTTTTCACAACTTCACAGAGTATATTAATGTAAACTGAGATATAAGGGTCTACAAAAGGTAATGTGAACTTTGCTGCTTTCTATGCTCAAGTTCAGTTTCAGTTATTGGATCTAGTAAACCCAAATAAAATAAAGTTATATAAGCTTTGCACAGTTAAAAGTATTTTAAAGTATTAAATACTCTTATTCCTCTTAAGTTCCTGTAGAAATTCAGATGTACCTGAATTAAGTATGTTTAAAGCCTGTCATTCTTTTATGTAGACCAAGTTTCTCCTAAGTACACAGTAATAAAAAGTGATTTTTTTTGGTGTTGAGGGCATTTGCTGAACTGCAAAGATATTTAAAAAAAGTTACCACACTTTATTCATGTGAATTATATTAAATGCTACTTTTTAGCAAACTGTGCTTCCCTATTATAGAGTAAAAATGTTTAAAATTACCATTTGTATTATGCTTTAATATTAACTGTAAATTCCATTACATTTAACTTATACAGAATTTTGTACACACATGAAAATGATTTCTTAGACTATGATTAAAAACATTTCTGTAACATATCATATTGCACTGTTAAAAGTGTACATGCAGAAAAAAAATAGCTATATCTGTTCTTTTATCTTTCCAATACAGCAACTGAATTCTGCCAAAATTTTATTTTTCTACATATCAGATTCTCCTGAGGCTTTGTATTCCAAATGCACAGTTTGCTGTGGAGCTGTTACCTGTACGGAACCTTGATAGCAGCGGTACTGCAACTGGCCCAACAGACTGCTAGCTTGTGTTAACTTCCCATAAGAGGTTCAACAACTGCCATTTGAAGGTTTTTCATACTACACCAAATATCTTCTGCAAAGCCATTTTCATAAATATTACTTTCAAGTGTAAATCCACCTAAATTATGGTTTATGCTGGTTAGAATGGAGGAAGCTTTAAAAAAAAAAAGTCAAAGGCAGCGCAACAGAAGTGTGTGTGGCTCGCCTAAAAGACAGTTAAGAGGGCTAAATGTCGTTGAACTTTATGAATTTGCACTAATGAATGACTTGGTAACCCACTACCAACTGCTGAACTTTGTGAATCTGTGAGTAAGCGAATAATAATAATAAAAAAGACAGCACATCACAAGAATGTAGTTTCTTTATTGCTTTGGTAACTTCAGCTGTCTCGTGACTGTTAATTTTTCATGTGGGTAACAGTGAGCAAGGGAAAAATAAAACCCCGTGTCCTTCTCAGCACGATCTATTAGTTGGCTTCAAAGACTCACTACAAGCATGGCTCAAGAAGCAAAAGAACAATCTGTGTACTTGTGCACGTGTATGCAGTTAACTTGGATATCCAGAGCTGAGACTTCCAGTAATACTGCATTGCCATTTCTTTTCCATCTGTGTTGCCCATAGTTCAGCTGCGCTTAGACCAGGGAGGAAGAGGCATCTGAAGAGCAGGCAAGCAGCAAAGGCTTGGGCTCAGACACTGACATGGAAATACTACTGGAGGGAGCTGTGCTATAGTTCACAGGTGCTGTGTGTTCCTTTCTTCCTGCAAGGAAGTCAGCAACTGCTTTCTTCTAAACAACCAATGATCTTCACTTGGTACCCAGATCACTTTCCTTTGTGCAGGTACTGGTGTCTATAACAGAAAAAGCACAGACAGTGCTGCTGCAACAAGGCTACCAGAAGTGGCTTTGGGCATGCAGATAATTTCAGTGTCCAAGAGTCTCTCTGAAGCACTATGCATCATCCACCCCTGGATTTTGAAATACTAGTTACTTCATTTTGGTGCTATACTAATAGAAAAGTAGGGATTATTTTAATATAGTGGAGAAGATAATCCTCTAAGTAGTTTCATCACCTGAAACTAGAATTAGAATATTAGACTGACTCTCAGCTGTGTTTTTTTTTTTAATAACTGACTAGCCATTAGCTTGGCTTGTTAGTTAAGCAATTTATGCCCTTCATATTCCTGCTATCCTCCTATAGATCCTTTTCATAGTAAAACGCTAGGTATTTATATTTGTTCTAGATTGTTAGACTTTCTATTGGCAATACCTTGCACTATTGACTACTGTATGTTTTTTCATTATATGGTCCTAACCTATGATCTTAGGTTAATTTCTTCTTCTGGTTAAAATTCCTGCTAAAATTATAGCATGAACAAGAAGTTTAACTTTCTCTCTACAAATAAACTACTCCTTAATGGTCTGCAAAACTGTAGTGCCCAGCCCTTTTGAGCCCTTCTGTACTGGGAATGCGCATTCCTCCTGTTGTCAGAGTCTGGGGCAAGGTTGGCCACTAAAGTCTCAGAATTTATATGCTCTCAAAATGTGAACAATACAATTTCATATTTCATAGAAATTTTCTCCCTGCAAATGCTACAGCCAGTCGTAAAAGGATTTTTAAGTTTTCCCTGCTTTACAAAACCACAGCACTTCTTGCAAAGTCAAACACCACCATTTCAGTGTATTGGCATTGAGGTTGCTTGTATAGAAGAATCTGTAATGAACCTTAATCAGAAAACTGTAGCAGTATCTAATAATGTTAGCATATGGTATATTACTCTTGAAGGCTATTTCACCACACAGAATAATGCTCTAGAAAAAAATAGCAGCCTTAAAACTATGTCATGGTCCTGTATCTCCTTTCCTTACAAGTTATGCTAGTCCCTAACTTGCAGCTGAAGTGTAAAAACTTGCTTCCCCCCACTATATACCCTGCTTGTCCTTGAAGACCTTTATTGCCACATTTATTCTCACATAAGTAAACAGAATCACATAATAAAACAGATTTCCCAGTTGACAATTTAATTGAAACAATAGAAAGAAATAGCAAATTTAGGCTATATATTTTATTAACAGCTTCAAAAAAGCAATAGTAGTATTTAAGGTCCTTTTCCTATGCTGTTCACACCTGAGGTACTGAATTCCCAGTATCTTGTTTCTTGTTATATAGAATTAAGCAACTCCAAAGCTTCTTTCTGTACCTGAAATACATAAATAGAACAACACAGTGTAGTTACAGGCTTTTCTAGCAGAACTTGTCATGCAAGCACCTTAACGTCTCAGCACAGTTCTGTAGTTTTGTTACTCTCCTAAGACTAGCCAGTTTCCTTCCCCTATTAAAGATGCTCAACAATTTTAACATGAATGTTAATAAAACCTCTTCACCCAGTCCCTTCAGTATAATTAACTTACATGTTAATTATAATAGTAAGTTTATTTGGGCTGAATACAGCAGATGAGCTCTTGATTTGCTACAGCCTTAGCTTACTGAGCCTTACTGAGTTATCCTATTCCTGGCCATAACCAACCAACCAAGCTGGAGTTTTCAAAACTCTGAATGGCAGCTAAGTGTGAATAGTATCTTAACCTAGGGATTCTGGGTAAACTAATAAATTTTGAAGATGATCGCAGACATCAGTATTAAATAAAGAATACAAAACTTCTGGCCTTCACAGAGCAAGCAGTTCAGGCGATGCAAGCCAGATACTATGGATAGTCAGAGATGAGAAGAGTCCAGAATACCTACTTCTGCCAATCTCTGTCAAACACAGAAACAAGAATTCCAATTTCTTCGCCCAGGCCACTTTCCTTCTTGCTGGACTGCACTGTCTAGTTCCCATGTTTGTGACACCTGTGATTTTGGCATTTTACACAGCGACCCACAGAACGGAGAGAATACAACCTCAGTTTAGCAGCTGTGCAGCGCTTTAGGAGATAGATAAGGAAACATCTTTGCACCAGGAGGCAGCAGCAGAGTAGTTTAACAACCTGGCTACCACACAAAAGCCACTACTGGCTCTTTTTGTCTGGCTTCTGAAGGCAGGAAGGCTTTTGTCATCATTGGTTTCACATCTGCATCCAGACACCAATTTGTTCGGCAATTACTAAGTATGGAACAGTTTTATATAGACTGGAGACTACTACACCTTTAGGCTATTGAGCTCCTATAAAAACTGCAAAAAAATGGAAGAACTTTTATTTGTTTCTACTGAAAGATATTGCTGAAGAAGCTCACTCCTTCTAGGAGAAACAGCTTGAACCTTACTGGAGAATTCACGGAGGAAAAACTCGACTAGTGTTTCTTCTGAGGTGTGAAATGCAAAATCCTTCTAAAGTACTTCTTACAGCTAGGACGTTCAGAACATGACAGCACATTTACACGTTCTCTGTAACAGTTGAAGCATGATCTCACACTGCTGCTTTATGCTAAATGACTTTTAGGTCAATCAACCGTAAGAAAAATAAACTAGAAATTAGTCCTGATGCTAACAGAATTACTTGCTCACTGAAGAAGTCTGCAATTTCTGTGGTTTACACTGAATACAGCATTAGGTCTGCACAAGGCTAATGAACTACCCTCCCGGAAGCACACTATGTATACATTTAAGTAGGCAGCAGATACCTACCTGTCCACACTAGGATCCTGAGCAGTTCAAAAGGGTAATTAAGTGCCTATTTATTGTCTGCTAGCACAGATTTGCTGTCAGAGACATTGCTTCCATTTGTCGCAATTCATGCACTCTGAATCTTTCCCTGCACTGTTAAGCTTTACAGATCTAGCAAGTTTTTGATGCACCCATGCATTTCTCTTCCTCCGGCTCATGATTCCATGAAGGGGGTGTTTTTTAGCTGTTCCAAAATATGATTTCCACCTGTCCAGTTTTAGGCCTATGAAAAGTGACTCTGTGCTCACACAGACAGAGGTTAGCTCAGGTGCCTGCCTTAACTTGAGCAACACAGTTGAGAATGGGTTGCTGATAGCACCACAAAAACATCGCGAAGAAGAAAGAACAGTTTTTTATTAACAGAATATTTCCAACCACTGTATTCAGAGGCAGTCACCAAGATACTAAAATTTTTTGGTGCCTGGGTGTAATCCTGGAATATAGAGCAAATTGTAGTTCAGCATCTGAGGCATTCCATCACCGTGATGTGACATGTTGGTTACTGTGTGTGGTTGCATTATTCAATCCTTAGCTTCTTACCTGTTTGTCCTCTTCGGTATGTGCAGGATAATCCTTTGCTTTGCTTAACCACAGAAGAGCCATCTTTTTATTGTTTAACTTCAAATATGCCTTCCCCAAAAAGAGCAAATTTTTGCTGTAGAAATTTGGGTCAGCTGTATAGAGACAGAAGAAAAGCTTTGAATAAGCACATCTGAACAACCAGCATACTATCAAAGCCATGATATAATACCACTCCTTTAAATGCTTATTTCAGAAAAGATTAATAGTTTTTGGCCTTAGAACAGATGGAACCCAATGTAAAACTACTTCGCTTTCTAGAATGTGGTTTCCTATAGTTATGTTAGCTAGCAGTGTATTAATTTATATGCTAAATGAAACTAGATTCCTCACAATGAGCAAAGCAGTAAGTTTATGCATAAGAAACAGCTTCACTTTGCGATTTGTATTCTCTTCTGGACCCAGTAGGTGCAACAAGCAATGCAACCAGCTTAGAAAGTATAGGCAAGGAAATAAAAAGGCACATTTCCTAGATTCAGACCATGTACATACAGATCATTTTAGCTTAGCTTTTGCTACACAGGAAGAAAACTTAAAATTGTTTGTACCCAAGTTTAACTTTTCCTTTTTTAAGGAGAGATTTAAGATGCTTTTATAAAACATACTTTGCCCATCAACCTTTATTAAAGACCAGTCTTGCGTACTGTTAATACTCATTACAGCACAAGCTTTCTCTGCATTTGGATCTAAGGTCAGGATTCAAAATGCTGACAATCATTTTTTGCACATTTTGTGCAATAATAGAGTACACAAAGGCAGGTAAATTCCTGCCTGAGGAAAAAGTGTAGTTTGGTAAAAATGACAGAGACTGACAGCAGCAATGCTGCCTGCTCCTATCTCTTCTTCTAGCAGGTGGACCCACTCTGTAGGAATACATTAACTTCAATAATAAGCTCTAGCTCTGACTGTGATTAGCATACTACTCTATTAAAAAATAAAAATGGAATTACTAGACATGTACATAGAATGTGAATATGCAAACATGAGCTATAATGATACTTTCAGAAATACTGCAAAACTTGCTAGATTTTTTAGTCACTGTCTATTATTCTGTCCTTACAGTTTAAATTCCAGCAAGCAAATTTCATAGCTGCACAAAAGAACACAGAGGTGGACCACTAACATCACTCAAAAAAAAAAAGTAAAAAAAAAAGTAAAAAAAAAAGTCAAATACAGGTAAATATATGAAGGTGTTTTGGAGGCACATTTTGAGATTAATTCTACCATCCCAGTTCACAGATGCACTACTTGATACAAAGGAAAAGATGGACAATATACCTTTCCATCAAACCTCATTGATACAACTGTATAGAAACCTTTCACAGAACATTGTCTTCTCATATCTTTCAGCTTATCAGCTTTGCTTGGGGCTTCCCTCTTGGGAAAATAATAGCTACATATTTTCTTTTATAAGAGGACAGTTTTATGGCTATTTGGATAGGTACTCTGATCCAAATAGCTTCTGAAATCAAAAAACGTGCCTTCTCTGTCATTGTATTGAAAATACAGGGGACTTTTAAACTTTAAGAAGAAACTAGAAAGACTGAGATAGAAATCCCACTTTTGCTTGCTTCTTTGCCCTGCAATAGTACATTCCAGTTGAATGCCTTGGGGAAATGTATGTTGTTAGTAATAGGGTAAAAAAAAAAAAAAAAATTAGAAAAAAAGAAAAAAGATATACTCACAGAATGGTTGAGTTTGGAAGGGACCTCTGGAGGTCATCTGGTCCAACTCCTGCTCAGATATGGACACCTAGAGCCCTGGACCTTGTCCAGGCGGCTTCTGAAGGTCTCCCAGGAGGGAGACTGCACTACCTCACTAGGCAACCTGTGCCATGCTCAGTCACCCACCCGCACAGTAAATAAAGTGTTGCCTGATGTTTAGACTGAAACCTTTGGTTGCAGTTTGTGCCCATTTCCTCTTGTCCTGGCACTGGGCACCACTGCAAAAAGCCTGGCTCTGTCTTCCTTTCACCCTGCCATCTGTACTTACAGCCATTGACGAGATCCCCTCAGAACAGGAGCATCCCCAGGTTGTTCAGCCCTAGGGTCCTCCAGCTCCTTGATCATCTTGGTGGCCTGCCCCTCCTCTGGACTCCCTGCAGTACGGCCGCGTCTCTCTCGCACCGGGGTGCCGCGACTGGGACCCAGTACTGCAGGTGTGGCCCTTCAGCAACGCCGAGTAGAGAAGGGATCACCCGGCCGGCAGCCTGGCGGCACTCGGCCCGGCACAGGGCACGTCGCTGACTCGAAAGTACTCTTCCCTGACCGGGAATCGAACCCGGGCCGCGGCGGTGAGAGCGCCGAATCCTAACCACTAGACCACCAGGGAGCGCGATAGCGGCTCTCTCTGTGCCGATAATACGCGTGTGACACACTCTGAGCTTCTCTGAGACGCCTCACTGCCTAGCAGTCCAATACACTACCACTAGAGCTGATACCATTTACCATAGGCTACTAAAAGAAGCTAAAGGTTTATGCACGACAACCTGCAGTAGATGATAGCATTCTACCTACAAAGAGCTACAAGAATTACCTTCCTCTGCCATGTGGAAGTAACGCAGAGCCTGCAAAAGAGAAGGTTGTCTTCTTTAAAACGGACCATGGTAAACTGAACACAGCCGTCAAACTAAAGTACTATGCATGTTCAACATAGCTGGACACCTACGTCCTCCTAGCCATCATTTTATTTCTGTTAATTTAGCATGTTACAGATTGCTCTCATTCAATGTACAACCAGATTTGACCTCTTTTCCACAGAACTACTTATCCAGCTATTTTCCTGCCTCTATCACTGTTTATTGTTCCACTGTAGGTATAGTACCTCCTGTTTGTCCCTAGCAAGTTTGATGGTATATTTCCAATCTCCAACTCAACAAGACCATTTTGAATTTCATTTCTACCTTCCGCAGTCCCTTCAAGCCAGTTCTCATGTATAAATTTAATAGACAAAACAAGGTTTATCGTTCACGTAATTAATACTGACAAATACTTCAGAGAGACCTGAGTCCTACAGAACACCAGGCAGTATCTTCCTACTTGAAGATAAACCTTTATGAAATACACACACATTTTTCAACTAGTTTCACATACTGCATCTCGGAAATTTCACTTATCTCTTCTTAATGTTACCAGCTGGAGGGAAAATACTACCAGAGAATTTAAAGTGTGCATGTATCTACAAAGCAGTTTTTGTATTGAAACTGCGTAAGTCTTATCAGTATGGCTCAACTACTGACTCTGGGACAAGTCTGCTTCTTTAGCTGCTTTAAGCGCTCTACACAAGTTGATATTGGGATTGGTAAGATTCTGCAGTATTTGAAATCCTAGCTGACATTCTGTATTCTTCCAAAAGTGATTTTCAGCAAAACTTAAAAGCTTGACATTCCATTAAAAAAGTTTTCTCTCTTTTTCAAACAGATCTTCAACTGCTTTTTGTGTTAACAGCAAGCAACCTTCTACAATTACTTTCTAGTGACTCACTCACCCCTCACAACTTAAAAGAACAACAGATTGTGAGCCAGGAATGTTGTTGTTCTAATAGAAAACAAAGATTACAATGGCTGCCAGAGGATGAGAAAAAAGGTATTTGTTAGTGGTAAGTAACAAATCAAGCTGCTACATTTTGCATTTAAATTAGTAGAAGTATATCAACAGCTCTGCAGGGGAAATAATCTATGAAACATTTTCTTATTGTACCTCTTGATAAGTGGAAGTTGGAGGTGTTGCAAATAGCATTGCAGCTATTTTTCGTTGGTACCATGGCATTTCAGCAAAGGAATAACACCTGGAGCAAAAGGAAACATTTATTAACACCCTTCACATTTCTCCTTTGAACGAACATTCTCAGACCTGGGATATCATGACTGGTTGTTGCCAAGAGTCACAACACCCACAGTCACACTGCAAGTTCTATAAACAGGTTCTTACAACTCCACAACATAATTGCAAGGTGTTTGAAATTGCTGCAAAGTTTGGCTAAAGAGGTTTTGGTGTGTCTTCTACTGGGAACTTTTATTACATTAGGCTGGAGACAGTTATTAAACATGAGACAGCCTTTCAGCTTGCAGTATTTTAACAATTAATCAGCATTTTATATTGTTCTAAAATATATGCAACAATACAGCACAACTGAGTAATGTCACTGCCTTACCTCAACATTACCTCGTTTTTCCTCAATTATTAATACACAAAAGCAGATGTGCAGCACATTCCTGAAAGACTCTGATCTATACGAATGAAAGTAAACCTAAGAATCAAACTACTGTGTTCTAAGCTATGCCATTCTACTGTTTTCCTATCTACTGAATAACAAAGGTAATTAGTCACCTTTCTTAGAGACAGTGAAAGAATTAAATATTTAAGTATTTCAAATACATAGAACACTCCAGGTCTAACATTAAACAGCACTATTCACTTTTATTACTCTCACACAATGATGATAACAATGATGATAAAAATGTTTTATTCACTGTGTAAAGCAGAACACACAGGAGGAGGTGAAAGATTAATGAGTGCAAATATGAAAGTGTTTGGGGGCAAGGAGAGGAGCAGAGCATGGAAAACAAACTAAGTTGAAAGTTTGCCATCAGACGTGCCTTATCAGAAATGCCAATAAGAGAGGTTCAGTCCAGTAAATACTAGGAAAAGAAATGAGAATAATACTCAAGAATTGACCGATATGAAATTCCAGTTTCAGATGAAGATGCTCTGGGGCTCAGTAATGAATATATGTAATCATACAACATAGGGATATTTTAGTACCCAAAATAACAATCCTCAAATTTCTTATCTTTCTATTTTTCCTTAGGAACAATGTTTAAAATACCTTTCCAGAACAGGCTTCCTATCTCAAAAGTGACATTGAGGCTCATTCAGTTGGGAGTATACACATCTGCCTAAACATCTGGACTACTGCAGGGGTTAGGTCATGTAGGAATAAGTAACACTGAGATACTGAAAATTTGAAATAAGACTTCTGATATTCAGCAGTCCAGAAAAGCCACAGAAAAAGTAGCTGTGATTTTTAGGATTTCTTTTCAAATCCTTTGGCTTTATTTATTTGCAACCTCTCAGTCTCATAGTAGAGATTTCCTGTAAAACATCTGGCAGAGGCCAAAGGCACTACATTATATAACCAGAAATGCTATCTGGAATCTCTCAATAACGAGTAAAAGATACTGTGTTCAACCAAATTGCTTCCACAGAAAATGCTGTTAGTATGAAAAGCTGCATTTCCAGTCCTTTGCCTGCATTGTAACGGTAATTCTTAGTACAAATTTAACTGAGCAGTAAATTCAATGTCAAAGATTTTGGTAATGCACATGTAGTCACAAGCTGCATTTACTTCAATGTAACTTTTAAAATACAGTATCATGACAGATAATAGAGGCAGTATTTTATGAACAGGTATCACATTTGATTGCTTTTCATGATACACAGACTGTATTAAGTTGCAGCCATCAGTGAAATTCAGTGTAGGTTCAGTGTTGAATTTTGTCTCCATTCACACTAGTCTGAACAAAATGACTTGCATGTTATGGAGATAAAGGTCTGGAAAATAAGTTTTTAATAGTTCAATACAGTGAAACAAAGAAATTCAACGAACGAATATTTTTTCATCTTTTTGAACTGTGTAAGAATTAACAGCCAGACGTTTTCAAGGCATGACCTCCTGTGCCATTCAATAGGTTTCCATGCTTGAATCAACTAATTGCAAGCCACTGAATTATTTTAAGCATTTCTGCAATTCACATAGTCTACTTCTATTCTGGCATTTTTCTTTGCCATATTCTGGCATATATTCTAGCACGTCTCTTTGCCACGTGTTAAGTTTTGTTTAAAATGCATCTTACCAAATGCCCATAAGATGAATTGATGTTGCATCTTTTGGATTCAGTTCAATGGCTCTCTAGTGCAAGTGGAAAAAACAAACAAACAAACATAAAGATGTAAAAGTTTATTCTGTCACATCTGGCTTAAAATACATTAAACAATAAAGAAACATTGACTTGTTGTTCTACTACTAATTAAACCACACTAACTGTGTGTAGAATTTCAAGGACACAGTATTTATTCAGTGCACAACTGAATCGGCTCACCTCCAAAAAACTGAAGACACTGACAGATTTCTAAGCACTCACGGTTAACAGGTCAGTAAGAGTTTCACATGAGACTTGACGTGTTCAGACTCTGATATAATTTCTGGTGATACAAAGTTAGTCAGCAGTCCTTTATCTTCTCCAGTACTTGTCCTTTACTGGTACACAATCCACACTTATAAGGATGGCCACACACCCATTTCTCAATAGCACAGCTATATTTTATCTAGTCCTAAGAGATGGCAAAAGCACTTCAGCTATTTCAAGACTCTTCTATAGAGACTTAGTTTACAGCAGGAGCTAATTTGTATCCCATGTTGCTTTGGAATCCCACACTGTCACAATAACCCCCAAAATCAAATTGTGACCAGGAGATTTGAACAGAAGTACGTTTGCAAGTTTTCACCAACAGCCAGTTCATAATTGTCAAAAAAATCTATGCATTGGACACATTACAGCTATCATATGCAAAGAAAAAATCAACCAACCAAACAACCATTTACATTACCTGAAAATGCTCTTTGATAACAAAGGCATTTGCAATTTTAACCTTGATTCCTTCATAATCTCCAATATCACTGATACAAATGGCATACCACTGTAATTCGAAGTACAAAAATAAAACCTTTAATAAAGCACTATAGTACTAGTAAAAAAAATACAACAACAAAAAAACCACAACACAGAACAGCCGCCACCACCACCACCAAGCAAGAAATATTTGTTATGAACAGTTCTAGCAGCGTCAGAGCAACCTGCTAGTCTGCACAGATAAGGGAATCGACGTCCACCTCTTATCCGAGATGCCAACACAATTAACTATATTTTGTTACCTCTCTGCCTGAGAGAAGCAGCACACAAAAATTACTGAAATGAAGCCAAAGCCTGAAGTCTTTCCAATGAAACTCTATAGAGCTACAACTGCACACAGAGACAGCATGCTGGATGTGTGGCATGTAAAATGTTTTTCAGAAAAGATCAGTTGTAATCAATGTGATCTGTGATCTGTCACCTGTTTCCATGGTCCTGCACACATTAAACCAATTTCTGTATCCTGTGTACAGGAAATTTAGCTGCAAAAGTCTGACTCTGATCTTAGAAACAAATCAGTGAGAATTAGAAGCAAGAGAGTGAAAATTAGAGTGGGAATCATGCATTCTTAACGGAAAAGTTAAATTATGCTGAAGTTTGCTGAAACAGCACAATGACATTTGTTCCAGTTTTCACTGGCAGATATCAAGGAACAAGATTTCAGTTGAGTTATTTTGCTTGGCTCACCTTGTGTGCTGCAAAATTTGATTCATTTTTTTCAAGTGCCTTTTTTGCATACTCAAGGGCATCATACACCAGTTGTCTTTTCTCCTCTGCAGAAGTACTACTTAGCTGAGCTAAGTCTCGTGATGCTCGTGCCAGCCGCCACAGTAACTCTGCATCCTCACTAGTTATGAACAGAAACACAAATATTTTAAAGTAACAATGGCAACAAAGCTAGCAAAGGTCTCCAATAAGTCTCTCAATATGTATCTCAAGTGGGTTATAATATCATCTGCCATACTATGCTGTATACAACTTCAAGGTAACAAACAACACATGAAAGCCTGCCATTATACACTGTCTGAGGATACCTGTCTGAAATGCATTTCAGAGGTTTTTGCCGTCTGGTCATAAAACATTCCACTCCCCTCTACAAATGGGAGTACCAAAGTCAAAACTACCAGAAAGCAAAAATATTAGAAAACATACCTGAGTCACTGCTAGACTCAGAATACCCATCAAAGCCAGTTTTCTTTTCTGGAGTCAAACTGAGTCATGCTCGGTGCATAGCACAGTCCTGCTGTCATTAATGGAGTAACACAGAACTAGCAGACTAATTTTTCAGCCACATCACAAAAATGTTAACTACAGCTACAGGGGATCATTACTTCTCACAGAGTAAGAAGCATTGTTATACACTTAGGAGCAAGGTTACAGCTTGCTTACAGCACCGTGTCCCTTGAAGGCCAGGACCTTCCTTTAACTTCCCAGCCTTTGTACTTGTGCCTCTCTCAAGAACCAAAAAGCAAAAACAAAAAAACAAAGCAAACCATCTGAAAACGACTGAATAGTTAACTTCCTCCAGAAGTGTTCTAGGAGATGCCTCGTTTCCAAAGGAAAGGACTCTTAATTTATCTATGCATTTTCTGCTTTTTCCTTAAGCAGCCTGTTTGTTCACTTATCTGAAATGTTTTGCGTAGCTAGGACAGAACTGCATTAGTATGGAGCTTTTTCTGTTCACACTCAAATCCTAACAGGAGACAAATGAAAACAGAAAGGAACAGCTGGTAAGCAATTAAAAAAAGGCTCAAAAATTGTCAGTGCCTAAATTCTAGATACTGTGGTCATTACAGTAATGTGTAGACATGCTGTGACTTTTTCCACAATTTTTTTTTTTAAAGAATTTTTAAAGTAATAAACTAAACATACCTAAAACCTCCCTGCAGGAATGAAAGACTTAAATGTTAACCCTCAGATTCTACAGCTGCACTCAGCTAAAAATCAGTACTTTTGTCATTCATTTTTGCATGGGGAAGAAAAAGATCAAGAATCCTTTCCTACTTAAATAAAGATGAAAGCCAGGTTCCCCAGCATAGCACAACAAGAATATTAGTTGAAAACTGGTATAAAAGAACACATTAAAAAAAAAAAAGTAATGTGCAGATATTCAATTCAGTCAAGTACCTATCTTTATGCTGAACCAGCAACCGATACAGCTTTTCAGTTTCTCCACTCCCGTACAGGTAGTCTGCTTGCTCTATAACTTCTGCCACTTAAGAAAGAATGAGAATTGTGGAAACAGACAAATAAATTGCATGTAATTAGGATATTAAGGTATAAACAAAATGTTTCAGAGCAAGTCAGTCTAACTGAAACACAAAGAACAAGTTACTTGATTTTTAGGCCATCGTTCTGAACAACAACTTTCATACACGGCAGACTCAGATAAGCTATTTGCAATGAACAAGTAGGAAGAGATACAGTGCTGAATACATGCCTCTCTGTCATGGAATTGGGGAGTGGGCTTGAGCAACAAAGCGACCTGTGGATGCTTAATGGATTTAACACTCAAAAATGTCTTTCTTAAAGCATCAGACACTGGAAGCAATTTGTTTTCTTCGTAAAAATAGCAGAAAAGGATAATGAAAAACCTTCGCTAGTATACGTACAGAATTTAATTGTAATAATCTTAAAAAAAATGAATTTTGTTAAAATATTCTTGGTTCTCAATACAGTTCCATAGTTTTGCCAAAGACAATCACAGATTGAGTACGGCTCATTACCTTACTCAACAAGCCAAAATGAAACATCGGTCAAGGATTTTCTGACTGAAGCTCTTCAGATTTGAAAAATCAGCGTTGGCTTTTTATCAATTTATTAGCTAAGTATTCATTGTACTTACAGCATTTAAATTCTTCTAGAGAATATTTTAAAACCCCGACAACAGCAATGGAGGAATATGATTTCCGCAACTGGCTGAACATAATGTAGTAATATATACGTATATAGTACACAAAACAGTATTCCACAGACATATCAAACAATTCACAATACAGGATTCTAGCAGGAGAACAGACGGAATTAGGGAAAAAAATGGCAGCAGGTAGATCATTCTATTGAAGTATACAAAGGTATAAGAGCAAAACTCTGAGTTTATTCTTCTACCAACATTAAATATGAAAAAATGACACTAAGTAAAACGTCTCGCCTAATTTCATTTAGAATTTTCAGCTACTCTATCACCTCCTTGGTGTTACTCCTTGGTCTGTGATCAAACTTTTATGTGAAAACATAAGCTCAATCCACGCTTCGTAAAAGTTACATTTATAAACTTTATTTTTCAAGTTATCTACTGAATATAATAATCCTATTTCACAACATAGTTTTATTTATAGAAGAAAAAAAAACACTGAAGACTACTAAATACAAAAGTCTTATATTCAGCTTTAAAAGCTCCTAGAATATAAATCACTGACGATTACGGCATTCTGGATGTCTTTTTAACCTTGTCATCTCTAAATGCCTTCTATCAACAATTTCAAAGATACAATAATGGTCTACATGGACTTTGGATTTAAGTGTCTAAAATAAGCCTCATAGTGCATATTCAGCATTAAAGTAACTTCAGTGAATTACGTTTGCTTCCTGAGACAACCTGAACAGCACTGTCAGTACTGTCATATCTAATAACTGAATGGTCAGAATTCAACATTCCAAACAAACTATTAGCTAAGTGTTTTATGTAAATTATAAGATTTTTACTTCTTTTTAGTGTAACAAAGACACAGGGTATTTCTCACTTTTGTTTGAAACACAATCTCAGCACTACTTGACTACATTAAATGAGAATTCCATGGTATTCATATAGAAAATCTCAATTAACTAGAATTCCAGAAATTGATTAGAGCTTGGTCTGTGTTCCCAACTGAACCTTATCTTTCTCAATGAGTTACTTAAAGCTTGGGTGACAAACTAGGTATCATACACCTTGTGCACTGATCTCATCCTCTCTATGTTATCAGATTAATTTGCTTTCAGTGACAATAAACTCCTTATTAAACTGCTACCACACTTTAAATCCCTGAACTAATTCAAAACCCTGCCAGAGAAATGTCCTGCACACAGCCTGAGTGGACAACCTCAAAAGCATTACACCACTTTCCTACATAATCCTGGCAGTAAAAACCCTATGCTTCACATTAGAGCGACCCATTTGAGAACATTACCTTTGAAGCTTGCATGAACCTCAGCAAAACCAGAAACCAGCTTGGAAGCTTCATAAACCAAGAAGGACCCCGCTGAGAGCGCAACCCCCCTTTTAAGTCTTTTTCTAAGCACCTGCACGGGATCATAAAATGTGCGTTAATAAACGTCGTTTCTCTGAATTATTGTTTTTTCTCATCTCTGGTACCACAGTTATATTTCAGGTTCACAGCCCACACCCCCCCCCACCGGCTGAGGTGTCCCGGGGAGGACGAGGACAGGCAGGGCCCGCTGCCCCCGGCTACCTGGCTCCGGCCGGGCCCTCCCCAGCCCCGCGGGCCTCCCGTGACGACCCCCGCCCGCCCTAGCAGCGTGCGGGCGCAGCGGCAGCCGAGGCTCCGCGGCAGCAGCGCCGCCATGACGCCGGCCGCCGCCATTTCACACCTCCGCCGGCGGGGGCGGTGCTGGCGGCGGGGCCGGCCGGGGCGAGACGAGGCCGAGGCCGGCCCATTCCGCCGGGGGGAGCCGCGCATGCTCTCCCTCGGTGGCCTCGGGGTGGAGCGGGGCTGCTCGGTGCGGGCGTGGCGGAGCCGCCGCGGGGCGAGGGAGCCGCCGCGCGTTGCCGCAGGTGAGGGGCTGGCGGCGGGGAGGGGGTCGCGGCTGCTCCGGTAGGGACCGGGTTCGGGCACCGCGCTGCCGCCCGGGTGGGGCCCCTGCGGGCAGGGCTCCGCTCCCCGGCTACGGGCGGCGGCTGGGGTAACCGAGGGCTGTTGTGAGCCGTCCCCGGGGGTGGCTGCTGCGCTCCTGCCGCAGGAGAGCGGCCCCGGAGCAGCCTCCTGCGAGCACTGAGCCGCCTGCCCCAGGCAGGGAAGCCCCGTCAGTGCCGCCCGCCTGAACTTGTGAGGGCTGCGGGCCGGCTTGGGGTGCTCAGAAACTCGCCTTCACCCCTCGGAGAGGAGACTGGCAGGAGTCATCGGCTGTCCTTAAAGAAAGTGACAACAAGCAAGGCGTCCGGTTCCCGCGGAGTTATTGTTGTTCAAGTGGTTTTGGCTTATTTTTCCGCCTTGCTGTTGCGTGACGTGTAAGGCTCGCCTTAGCTGGCATGCTTCTGGTCAGTTTACTTCCACACTAGGGCAAAACTGAAGTATGAAAGCTGTCCGCTTGTGCCACTGCCGTCACGTATTCAAAGGGCATTAAGAGTCCTCAAGCCAATATACATCCCCCTGCCTTCAAAACTACATCTTGCGTTCATTTTCTTTGGAGTTGTATGTCTCCAAAAGTTCAAAACATTTCAGTGGTCGTACAACGAAGCGTGTTTAATGCAAGTGATTGGAGTCAGACTTACTCCTAGGTGTTTTCTTTTTTTCAGTTGAGGTTTTAAATTGTTAACTTAGATCACACATATAGACTTTATTTTCTAAGTCTATGTAATCACAGAGATGATTTATTTTTTTCAGAATAGTCAGAACTCCATGCAAGCATTATTCATCGGAAGAATAAAAAGGTAAAAAGATGTGTAAAGGAGCAAGAAGAACTAGACAGAAGTCTTTATTTTCCTGTCTTAATGTTAGGGACAATGCTGTTTTTCTAGTATGCGTGTTTGTATTAAATATGTAAGAATTAATTAGTACAAATCCATTCTGTGTGACTGTTAAACTAATTTTAATTGAGCTATTGAAGGCAAATGCCCTTAAGACTGCAGGTAAGCTGTGGTAGCTGTTTTGTACAGACAACATGAAGACCCATCTTGTAGGTGTAAATGTGGCATAACTTATCTAATGCTAAAATCTCAACTCCACAGCTGAGTTAGCTTAATATTGTTACCTGGGGTGGAGTTTTTTTCTCTGTTCTGCTTTAGAGTAAGGTAAATGCTGTCATTACCATGGTTTCCTTTAAGAAATACCCATTGTTTAAGGAAAAAGTTACATGTTAAGATAAATTATTTTTTTTTCCTTTCCGTATTGATTAAGTTAATTTTTTAGACACAGTCAGGATGACTTCCAACATAAGTAATACATGATCAAGTTAGTATCTGTGAATATTAGTTCCTTCTAAACCCAGCAGAGTTATTTCTCTTGGTCAATTGGGCTAAGGTTAACAGCCACTTCCAGCATCACATTTGACATTGTGGTGTGGCTTGCTAAAACAACCAAAGGAAACTTTTTTTTAACTTCTCATCTACATGTTCTATGTTCACTTTCTTCACTTGGTGTTTAGTTTTACTTTACATGTGATGCTTTTGCTCAGGGATTTAAGAGTGGCATTACTCAGTGATTGAAAGATGTGTGAACGTAGGGGTTTTGGTGCTGGCTTGCTGAGTCTTAATTTCTGTTAGTCTTGATAGAACAGTCTTTTGGATAGTGATAATAGTGAAATAGTGATTTAGGTCATACTTTCTTCTACGATTGAAAGAAGATTATATCCTGTAGATCCTTCTTATCTTGTGGCTGGATCTGGTGCACATATTAACTCACTGCTGTGTCCAAGGCATGGTTAGGAGCAAGATGAAATAGTTGCCAGTTGTGGTTTGTGGCAACTTTCTTCTGGTACTTTTCACATCCAGGAGGGTTATCAGCAAGTCCTGATGGTAGGTGAGTAGCATGTGTGCAGTAATCTAATGGTTCCAGGAAGCAGTATATTTGCTGTCTTTGTGTGTTCAGGGCTACTCCCTAGGAATATGAAGAGCAGGCACCTGTGATGCCTCCCAGGGACAATGAATACAGAGTGCAAGTAGCTGGTATGATACAAATTGAAGGACAGAAGACCGGAGAGCTGTTGGTTGTCCTACAGGAGGATTTGAAATATATCCATGCTATAGTAAGGTATAATTCTCTGACTGGCAGTTTGAAGTTAGTGCTGTTGCTTGTAGTGAGATAGTAAATGATGTGTTGGACCAGTGTGGTGTAGTGTTTCTATTGATTTTTCTTAGAGAACCTTTGGCAGCGTGATGAATACAACTTAATGATAGATTTTTATATATAGGAACCACCTACCAATAGTTGCCTGACTTGTTACACCAGTGTGCTACCAGTCCAGTGGATACACATTTGAACTACCTGATTGTGATGAATCTTTTATAAATAGATGATTCATCGCACATAGAGAAAACAGTGTCTCCCTCATGCCTCAGATTTCTTAAATATTAGCTCTTATTTTTTTCTGTGCATAATCTCCAGTTAAATGAGCTGTGTGGTCATTGTGGTTTTATCAGCATAATATCACTTGTTCCATTAAGAATGATATAGTTCCTCCGTGCATTCGAAGTGGCAAGTGCGAGGAAGATAGAACTCACACTCAAGGTTTTGTGCAACTCTTAGAATACTTGGTGAATGATTCAAGCTGAGGTGAGTTACTTTTGATCTGCTTCTATTATTCAACTTGTCAGCACATCAGCTAACGCAACAGAAGAGTTTTATCAGCTGTGTTGTCTGTAAAGAAAGGAAAACAGCGGTGGAAATTCAGATTTGGAGGTATGATTTTTAGAGAAACCTCTAATTTTCAAATGCAGTTCATAACCTGAAATTAGGTTATGAAATGGTCCTAGCCTTTGCAACTTTATATGAAATGGCAACTCCTGTGAGGTGCTTTGTTTTTTTTTTTTTAAGAATTGAAGGGTTACATTGAGTTTATTTGAAATACACATCTATACATATGTGTTCTGGTATGATAAGCGATTGTAACACTGTTAGCCTGCTTTGGGGGCAAACGTATCTGTATCTGTCACGGTTTCATTGTCAGCTTCTTGCAGCAGTTGTGGCATTTTCTGGGAATATGTTGTTGTTCTGTGTGCATATGCAACAAGTACGAAAAGGTGTCAGAGGACCACACTGATTATGGATTGAGCAGGTTATATTTGTCAGATGGATGTTGTCTCACAGGTTGTTTTCATTAAATTCCTGTTTTATTCATCTTTGTGCCATCTCTTTGTTGTAACCCTCCTTGTAAAGGGCTGTTGCAGGAAGTGCTGTCATTGCTTGGTGAGAGACGCAATAGAAGAGGTTCCAAGGAATGCAGGCGTAGAGATCTTCACCACAAAAAAAAATATATATATTTGCAGGAGATGGTATCTTAATCCTGTCTGAAAGAACGGAGACTGAAAAATTGCATATACTGAATGTTCAGGGCAGTAAAGCTTCATACTCGTTATTTCAGATTAGGGTTTGTTCACGACTTTGATACAATATGTCTGTATAATTAATTTCCATGTTATTGTCTTCCCAAGCTTATGGGAAATGCTTAATAATCCAAGGAGAATCAGAGTACTACTTTCATAAGATATTTTTCAGTCTAATATCCAGCTTATGTAAAATGCTTCATTGCTGTAGTACCTAGAAGTTTCAGTGAACAGGAATAGACTTTATTAGCAAGTTCTGAGATGTCTCCCCTGTTTTTTGTGTCTGTCTGGGCTCTGTAGCAACAAAATACGGAGCTTTGGTCTGCTGTCATTAGTAGTTCACAGCAGCTAGGAAATGCTCTGCCAGCGATAGCTTGTTCACATCAGAACAAGTTTGAGACTTGTGACTAAAGGCAGCAAAGCCAAACCCAGCTATAGCAGTGTTCACTTCATTAGTCCTTTTGCCTTGCTATAGTTAGGTATTTCTGCTTATCAGATTGGATAGCACCTGCTCTAACGAACACACCTGAATTCACCGCTGCGCTGCCCTGGAAGTAGCACTTGGGCAAGTCTGTGCTCTCCTCCAGTATTGCAGCATTGACATGATTGCTGCAGTCTGAGAGTACTGAAGTGCTCTGTTAGAAGATGATCCTGATAAGAGAGCTGTTGCTTTCCAGGTGGAATGCCCTGCTTACATTTCCTGTTCACAAGGAACTGGGTCATTTGGCGGACACCACTTGTCTTTGTTAGAATCACTGGGGGAATTCAGGGAACATCACGATCAGTGGAACTGCAAGACAAGGCTAGTCCTTGACTTGCTGTTTTGCTTTGATAATGACAGCCCAAGCAGAAACACCTGCAATATATTTAGTTGAGCTAATCATGCTCTTGAATGCCCTAGGCGTTTCATAGGGTCAGGAATCAGCATCTCCCTTGTGACTGTACACTGCTGCAGTTCAGAGTCTGGATGTCGCAAGCTCTGCTGAATTGTTCAGTAATTCAGTCTCCCCTCATCCAGCATTATCAGTGGTTTTTAAGAGCCTGCTACACTCCTGCGGTCACAAAATCCATGCCAATAAAAAGGACAATCTCGTCACTGTCATCTGGCCCCATCCCAGTAAGCTTTTAGCTTGCTTCGTGCTGTACCCTACCTGGAGGACAAACGTCAGATAGATTGAGAAAGGCTGAGGTTTGGGTTATATTTGGCTGATGGGGAGTTACTTTCATAACAACAGCTAATTGCATAAATAAGTCTCTTGTTACGTGATGTAACTTACTGGCAGTCAAGGCTCATTTTACCAGATCCCAAACAGTATCATCTGTTTGTGTAAAGTTATTCCAGTATCCCAAATCTGCAAGTAGTCCAGTCATGAAATATTGAAATATTTTGCATCTGGCTTGCCTACTAGATCTGGTAGTTTGTTGTGGAATGGCATTTTGAGAGGTAATAATACATTAGTGCAGCTGTGATTCCTTATTTCCACCATCCTGAAGAGACTGCAGTTTGCCAGACTCTGTGTCCCAACAGGTTTTCAAAACGACAGCATGTAAGTGGCAGTGACTCCGTTCCACGAAGGTGTTTGTCCTCTTGGGAATCCCCCCACCCGAACCTGTTCTGGAAGTTTTCAGCTAACACAGGCTTTCAGACACGAGGAGAATTGGGTGGAGCAGAGATATTCTTGCTTTTATGCAGCATGGGATTACGAGGATTCACACAAGGCGCGCAGAGCTCTAACAGCTGCCACTGTTTAAAAGACTTTTGGTTCATGTGGACATGCAGAGCATGTGTACCCTTTGCAAGTTATGCGCTGACTGCAATGTTGCAAGGGAATTACTTGTTTTCTATGTGTTTTCACTACTGTAAATACTGTTTTGGGTTAATGAGATATGACTTTTTCCTCACTAGTGGTATATTATTAACTTTTAATGTTTATAACCTAAAAATCAGGTCGTATACAGCTATTTACTATGAAACGTATGAGCCTTACATTATTATGGATAATCATGTTGTCTTTTTCAAATAGCAGAATTATTTCTTGAAATACATTGAAATGTTACAGACTTCTTCAGTTATAAAAATAATGATTTCTAATATTTTCAATCTCTGGGGAAAGTGACTTGCATTATTTTCATCTTGCATTTTGTAAAACTGGGAAACAAAAAGACTAAATCTCAGGATTTGGGAAGTTATGTTTTTATTTCTAGGTTTCAAGTTGAGTGTCCTCTGCTCAGGTAAACATGTTCTTGTTAGAAGCTGTCTTTTAGCTTTACTATGGACGCAATTACTAGGTCTTGAACAAGAACACTTGTATTTTGGGGCAGGGAAGCAGGCTTTTTAATTCTTCCCCTCTCTGTATGTTAAAGGATGCTTTTTGCACCATGCCTCTTTTTCTAAATCTGTTCTGTTCTCTCACTATATGTGTACTGGGGAGACAGTGACATGTGGAGGAGGAGAGGAAGTCACAAAATCATGTGAGAAAGTACTTGTGGCATGAGAGAACTGGGACATGCTCGCACAGGCTAAAAAGAGAAATCTGACCAGATTTGTAGGTTGACTGAGTGCTGTCCATTTACAAATGATTATGGAAAGATTGCTTAACCAAAGATACGTGGGTAAGGGTCCTTTCCCAAGATCCAGGTTAAGGAGTCTCAGTGAAGTTAGGGCAAGAAAATCTTGAGAGTTTTGGGAAGTAGGTCTCAGTCCAAGTGTGAATTCTGTTACATCTCATGAAAACCCTTTCTACTTGCTGCTGTAGCATCGGTGGGTATTAGAGCATCGTTTTGTCAGCAGAAGGTTGTTTTTCTGGAAGCAGCCAGTAAGGAGTCATGCTCTGCTCCGCACTGGGCAAAGCCACTAGCTGTTAATGAGCTCTGTCTGGCAGCCAGGAAAGCAATAGAGAATGGAAAATACCAGTATAAAAAGAAGCAGGAAAAAAGGGGCAGACAGCTTTTTAAAAGTATGCTTTCTAAGCCTAGAAAACATCAATTTAAAAACTGTTCTCTATGTTTGGAACTCAGAGCCTTGTTGTTGTTGTTGTTTTTTTTTTCCCCTCAAGGACAATGACTGAAACTTGATAAAATCTTGGGAGTTCAAGCTGCTCAGATGGAATCACGTATAGGTGTTTGGGAGGTGCGGGAGGATTTCCATAAGTCTGATGTGCTTCTTAGAAGTCACGTATGTGAGTGAATGTTTGAGTGGTTCCTTTACAAACTATTTGTATTGACTTCAGTTAGTAGTGGTCCCTAAAGGGTCCATCTCTAAGGTAGCAAAGCAGGGATGGAGAGGCAACATACAGAGTGTGCCCTAGTGGAATACAAGAAGCCTCAGGAAAGCTCCCTCAGACTACATTGTTTTCCTTCTCCCATTTTCAGTTCATTGGTCCTCTTTTCCATCATCATCATTTCCCTTTTTGCATGTAAAAAAAAAAAAAAGAACTTCTTTTTCAGTAAAAGTCATATAAATGTAGTGAAAGAAAAAGGGCTGAACACAGTTTCAGGGGCACTATACTATAAGTGATGCAAGTAAACTGGCTAGATGGAAGCAGATGCTTTTCCTTTCTTATTCTGTGTTGTGTCTTGTGCATTTTCACGGTAAGTTAACCCAGTGGGATGCCGTGTCTGGACTGTGGACTTGCTCTACAGAAGAACCTGAAGCTAAAGAGGTTTAGGAACTTCCAAGACAGTCTGATTGCGGACAGCTGGGGAATTCTTAGTTTCTGAATCAAGGCTTACCTCCCAGGGAGGTGCTGGAAATGATGAACTGTAATTCTTGAAGAGTAAAATCAAGAGTTTCATTATATAGACAATATCTATTGCTCAGACCTAGTTTGGCTTGAAAATTATTGTTAGGCCACAGTGGACTTCAGAATTGATAATGAAGATGTTTCTTTGTTTATATCTGCTGATACAGTTTTTGCAGTTCCAGTAGAGAATGATGGAGAAACTTCAGAGGAAACATGAGAAAGCTTTCATTTTTTTAACGGAACCTCCAGAAAGAATGCTTCCTCCTTATTCTTAGTTGTTACTTGACCTCAAAATTTTTTATCCTTATTATTAAAATTATCATTGTTCTTAAAGATTTACTAAGCAAGATTGCTTACTCTTGTTCCCCATTTAACTCCTTTTCCAATCCTGCCATGCTATCACTTCAGCATGTTGTTACAAAGGTTTATTGGGGGAGTATTTAATATTTTTTCTAATTCATTGAATTATTATTAGTATCTACATTATGAGATACTGGCATTCATGTGGGTTTTACAGGATGAGATTTAGAGTATGTGAAATTTTATTGTCAGCAGTCCAAACCACTGTGCTGTCTTTGTGGCATATCCTGTTTTGCATTTGGTTCCTCAAGCATTCTAAGAAACTTGATCTTGTTTCTTATTGCAGACTTTGAAATGAAGTTTTATCCCAGTGTGGCAAAGCCAAGAATATGGTGGTAATGCTGTAATCTTGGTACCTCATAAATTTTTAAAATGGTATTTAGTGCCTTGAATTATGTTCTTGACAAGCAAATGTTTCAAGTGATCAACCAGAGAATTATGACAATCACAGTATTTGCTTTTTAATCCGTTTTAAAAATGATTTCTATTGTTGTTTTCTAGCTTAACAAATGGCGGCGCAGTGTGTGACAAAGGTGGAGCTGACTATTGCATGCACTAATCTCTTGGATAAAGATGTTGGTTCCAAGTCAGACCCCCTGTGTGTGCTTCTCCAGAACACAAGTGGTCAGCAGTGGTATGAGGTACGACGTGATTGCTTTCATAAATCTGCTAAAAACGCAATCTAGCTTGTTGGACCTTTTAAAACACTGGAGCACAGAACTTCATTAAAATAGTTCAAGTATATGCTAGCACCTTTTGAATACTTTTCATTAGATTATGTCTATAATAAGAGTGCAAATAGCACGCTAGTAATTGTTTTCTAATAAATACTTACACCTGGTCTAACTTACCACTGTTTTCCCCAGCCAGGACAGACAGAACCCTTCAAGGTGCTTAAATTTGCTTTTATAAATACAGTACTCCAAAACTATGGACTCATCCTTGATTTGACAATATGCATTTTTTGTATCATGTTATGTTCTTGTCTGGGAGTAGATAAGATACTCCTTACAGGGAACCAAGAAAAACAGGACTTCATCAATCTCTGACTTACAGCTTACAGCAATGGATTTTGTAATTTACTGTGGTTAGTTGTATTTGATGAAAAGTTTGTTGGATGATACGGCTTTATACTAAGAAGCACTTCTGAAAGCCTTTAGTAATGTTACCTGATTTAGGTGCTTATTGTAGTTTGTTGGTGACATTTTGAGTAAAGTGGTATCTTTTTACCTGCAGGTCGATCGCACAGAAAGAATTAAGAATTCCTTGAACCCAAAGTTTTCAAAGAAATTTCTAATTGATTACTATTTTGAGCTTGTTCAGAAACTTAAATTTGGAATATATGACATTGATAACAAAACCTTTGATCTGAGTGATGATGACTTCCTGGGAGAATTTGAATGTACACTGGGGCAGGTAAGTATGCAGGATATTTCTCTTAGAATTAAGAAAATGTAAGTTGAAGCAAATCATTAACCACTTTTATCTTAAACTTATTTATTACTATGTTCTATTATAGGTGGGGTGCTCTTATGGTGAATAGGTTTCCTTCTTTTTCCCCCCAAGCACGAGTTCAGTAATGCTCTTATTTGCAAAAGGTTTTGAGATGCTGCCTTAAAATGTGCTCTAGAATGATGACTGGATTGCTGTCTGAAAGTGGCCTATCAGTGAGCACGAAGTAGTAATTGATATTTACTTAGTTTAAAACTCTAATTAATTTTACTGTTAATGCTACTGCAGTTAGGAAGCTTTTTTTATCTTAAAAGATCCTTCAAAGGCATTTCTTCTTAGGAGAGTCTTCCTGGGATTCCTCTTCCTGTGCCCAATGTCTCAAGTGTCATTTTTTTTCAAGTTCATTGTGAAGACAAGCATTGTGAAATGAAATTCATTAACAATTTAATAATTCATTCTTCAAGTGAAGAAATACATGTAGAATGAATAGAGACACTTCTGAGAAACCATTACCTGAAAAGGCTAAAATAAAGTCTGCTAGAAACGCTGTAGGGGGAGAAGTGATGCTTGTTTGCATGACAAACACATTGTGTTCATAAATCTGTTTAGTGAAGCTGTGAAGGGTGACTTGCATGTGTTCGAATGGTGTGTATGAAAAACATACATACTTCACTATCTCGTTTCATTCGTTTGAAAATCTATTAAATTGATCTAATAATCCTTGACACTCAAATTTTATCTTGGCAGATAGTTTCTAGCAAGACTATAACAAAACCATTAGTACTTAAAAATGGCAGACCTGCTGGAAGAGGAAGTATTACGGTAAGACAGTAACTCACTTCAGCAATTATATTTAAATATTGTTTTGTTTTATTTATTTATTCTGTGGCTTTAACACAGTGGGTCTCACCTACAGTGCCATGAAGAATGTTATGTAGTGTTTTCTTCTCTAGAAATACTCTTTTGTCATCCAAAAGGAGAGTTGCCCAGCTTCTGCAAATATAAGACTCATTGCATCTGTCCAGATAATTGGGGCTACAGTAAAGCATCTGATGCGCTGCTATTTGAGCTGTATCTTTAACTGTCAGTGTCATCATTGTGGTTAATCCTGATACCTAAACAAATTGTCACTCTCTTTGCCCTGTTTTTTACTGGTTCATTTCTGAACAAATGTGACCTTTTAAAATGGAACTGTTGTAGGAGTATTTTGAGCAGTATGAGAAAACAATGTAATTTCTGAATACAAATTTTTTTTATCTAGATTACAGCAGAAGAAGTGAAGGATAACAGAGTGGTTGTATTCGAAGTAGAAGCAAGGAAATTGGACAATAAGGTACTTAAGTGATTGCTATTTCTGTGGTAAAGCAGCAGAATCAATTTTGTCAGAAGACAAAACAGCAAAATGCTGTCTTATTTTCTGCTGATGTGATTACATCCATTAAGATTTTGCTTACACTAAAAAAAATCGAAGGAAGATAGCTTCAGAGTAACTTCATTGACTACATTCAAACGAATTTTGATAAATTTCTAAACTAGATGAGTATATAGTAGGGATATTCTGTGAACAGCACTCTTCCATTTAATTGTAAGTCTTTACGTTTAATTACAAAGATAAGGGAGTTTGGGTATATTCATAGGCTTGAATGTTTGTGTAACTGTTTACCAGTTAGTGCTCTAAAAAAATGGTAAAAAAAAAAGTGCATTTAGTCTATGAATCTGTTATGTTAAATAACTTGGGTCTGGTTAAAATGATTGTATTTAGAAAAACTTCTTAAAACAAAAATTTAATATAATTTTAATATTTAACTTTATAAAAATTTAATTATTTTAAAATTATTTATTTTTAAATTGAAAATAATTTAAAACTTTAATTCAGTAAAGCTAATGTTGACTGAATTTTAATCCATCAATTTAATGATATTTTTGAATTGGATCAAATTCTTAATATACTTATATATCATAGTACTACTGTAAGTATTCATTTTCTTGAACTTCATCTTAAGTTGAAGGGCATTCCCTGTTCTTTCTCTTTCACGGGTGGTAAAAGAAAATATGATATTATAAATTATATCTGATAAATATAATAAGAAGTGCATTTCTTCATCTAAAATATTTGTTCCCTGAACATTTAGTTTACCTTTTGTTAATCTAAGTGTGTTTTAACTAGCACTTAATCACATTCATGCCACAGGCTGTTCTGGGATAATTACATGTTCTTTAAACACAGGATTTTTTTGGGAAGTCAGATCCTTATCTGGAATTCCACAAGCAAACTGGAGATGGAAACTGGGTGATGGTTCACAGAACAGAGGTAGGATATTTTTTGTCAACAACCTAGAGGTTGAGGTAACTTGATTTCCAGTATGTCACAGCATTAGAGGCACAGAACCTTACAACTAGAAGAAAGAGTGGTCTGGTAGTTAACATGCAGGTGGGTCAATCATTTCAGCTTGACTTTCTTTTATGACAGAAAGATTACTGTACTCCGGTTCTGTTTTTAATGACATCCTATTTTAAATGAAAGAAAAAAAATAACTCTCTGTAATCTAGAAGGCAAATGCTTTGAAAAGGTACTGAATGCAGGCAGATTTAAGTGTTGCTCTGAGGGTAGAATTTGGGCATTCCTGTGACCGTGTTGCCTTTATGTCAGTGTCACCTAGCTGAACTGTTTACTAATTAAAGCAATTATACTGGATGCTTGCATAGCAAGGGCATGCCAAGGATAATGCAGAGTGAGGGGAAAATGCACTGAAGCAGCAGCAGTAGCCTTCCAGCCAGGAGGTACACAGGTTCCATGGCAGCAGCTGGCAGGAGCGGGTTCAGAATGTTTCCCTGCAGTGTAAGCTCAGGCCCTAGTCAAAACTTAGGAGGTGTGCACATTGGAAGGGGTGACCACATTCGTTTTGAGAGTCAGATTCTGAAGAAGTACAAGTCCTTTTTGTGGGAGACTTATAAAAACATTTTCCCTCACAGGGTGTTTCAGCTACGTGAAAAGTATCTTTACCATGAGGATTTTTTCATCTTCAGTATAAATAATGAATCCAGAGTTTGCAGTTCCAACCTACGATTGGCTGAAAGACTAGCTCTTTGTTAGAGTTTGAAAAACTTTTGTGCATTTGTTTGCTTATGTTCATTTATTTGTATTATCTACTGTTTTCAAAATAGGTATTTTTCTCTATGCACCAGTGCTGGAAGTATAAATATTACTATTATTAGATATTATTAAATATTACTTGTTGCGTGTGATTTCTTTTGCTTTGTAAAATCATTATTGGGTATTTCTATTACGGATACTTTCCAATTGACAAATTCTGAAGATCTTTCAGTGGCATACTTAAATATCACTTGTTTACCTTTCAGCTTGAGAGACTGTGTGCAGTAGGGTGTCCTTTTATCATCATGCGCTATTCTTACTTAACTATACCATGAATTTCTTGAGGGAATATTTCCATAAGTGGCATTTCAGAATAAACTCTCGCTGGAGTGAAAAATAATCTCTAGAACACTGCTGTATTCAGAAATTCCAATGTAAACATTTCCCCTATTTTTGGTAATTGTGTGTGTTTAAAAAAATAAAACTATATTTTTAAAATTACTTAAACAATGTCAGTGTATTTGTAGATACAAAGAAATGTAACTTTTGCAGTGTGGTAGCTGAATGGTATAGTAGATCACTGTGCAGTCTGAAAAATAAAGTTGAAAGTTCCCTCTTGGAACTCTTTGGAAGTCCCATATGGAAAGATACCTTTTGGGCAATGAAATTGCATTTTAGGAATGTTTTGTTTGTTTATATCCTCTGTGTTAGGATTTGAACTTCAGGAAGTGAATGACAGCAGAATTAGTCAACAGTTCTGCTTAGAAAAACCAAGATGTGAAGGTATGACCAATTTTGGATCCCTGTTTTCCTCTCTTGTGAACTGTACTACTGTCTTTTATTCTCACAGGTTATTAAAAACAACTTGAATCCTGTTTGGAGGCCCTTTAAAATCTCTCTCAATTCTCTGTGCTACAGTGACATGGATAAGTCAATCAAGGTAGTGTATAAGAAATGTGTATATGAACTAATGTATTTGAAAAAATATATAAAAAATCAGATGTATTATTCTAGTTACATTTTCCTTTTGTTTCAGATTGAATGGGAATTGGTAGAGTTTTTATTATTATTTATTTTAAAGTAACAGATAGAAGCACACTTAAGGGGGGATTGGTGATTAAAAAAAAATATCTTACAATTTCAGTCTCAATGTTGGTCTTTGAAAGTCTGGGAAACCAGTTAAACATAAGTGGCTTTGGAATGTCCAGGTCAGTTTCTCACTTAGATTGTACAGTTTTAATATTGCACCAGCCAATATTGGTGCTGGGAAGATATTATATAGTAAAAGTTGCATGGTAAAGGTTAGAGTATGCTTTGCTCTATGTTAAGTGCAATAAATAACTGATGAAATTCTTAATAGGCTACCTGATGTAATTAATTACACATATTCTTAATATACAAGCTGAGATAACAGATGTGGACGAGATATATCTTGTAGATGCCAGATTAAGCAACTTTTCTCCTCAGATGAATCTGAACTTTCTGTCAGAAGGTCAATCACATCTGTGGAGTCATAGTTTTACTGGGACTGGTCTTTTAACTCTTGCATTTCAAACCTTACCTTGAGTAAACTGTGTTTAACTTCTGAATGTTTTTCTTCAGGGATTTCTTTAGTTTAGGGATGGAATTGTAGCTAAGCAACCAATCAAAATATTATTTATAAGCTAATATGAGCACGTTAGAAACCTGATATTTTAGTATTTGGAAAAAAGCAAAAGCAACAACAAACCACTATACTTTCTGTTCTTCCTCTGGGAAAAAGCAAATGAGAGCATGAACTGCATGTGGCAGGTATTAGTCACATGGCTTGAGGCAGTCCTGGAAAATTCTTAACAGCCACAGGGATGCGGGTGTTACAAGCACCTGTATAGATTTAAATACGTAATTACAGAGCAGACTAATGAACGACTTCACAAGCCCAGAACCTCAGAACCCGCTTTTCCTTGCTGCTTCTTTGTTTTTTCTTTCTGTTCCTTTCGTTTTTCTTTTTCCCTGAAATACCTGTGACAGCTCTTGCTTTGCCATGTATTGTTGTAAACATATTTCTCTTTTTCAGTAAACAGCCCTGCTAAAACTAAGACCATTTATTAAAATAATTCTTTTAAGATGAAGTTATTCTCAACTCTATAGTTGTTTTAATAAAAGCTGTTCTCTGGAATCTTACTTCATACGTGTAGGTTTATCTCCAGAGGAAATAAATTTTAGTTGGGAGTTCTTGTCAGCTCGCAGACAGACAGAGGCTGAATTGCGGCTTCTGGTATGTCTTAACTTAGAAAACCAGTAGCTATCACTTCAAACATTAAAATGCAAACAGAATTGTATCATAATATAAATGAAGAATTAAACAATGCTTTAACACTTTTATACGTGCACAGTTGCATACGTAATGGGCTATTTGTCATAGTAAGTAAAAACAATGGCTTTTCCCTAATGAGTGGCTTTTCATGCATTTAATGGCTTAGTTTGTGTATTTCCAGCAATACACAAACCATGTTGATTGTCTTCTCAATTTATTGCTGCACTCCTTGTGTGTGTGTTTGCAGTCACTGAAGCCTTTCTGTGCCGAAAACGTGAGCCTTTCAACTAGAGCAAGAATGCCTAGTTCTGCTAGGGAAAATTTATATGCAGTTTTACCACATGGTTCCCTGGTGTTATCATGTGTGCAAGAGAGCATACATGGAACAAAAGAAATGTTTCTGTCTTGTCTGGACAAAGTTTTGAAAATTGGGTTAGATCGATCAAATATATCAAGCAAGGCAAACTTGAATCCCTTTAAAAAGAAATAACTTCTCCAACTGTGAACAAGTACTGCAACTTTTGGCTCAAGAAATGACTTCAGTTTTAAATTTCAGCTACCGAAGCACTTGGCTGAGTATTTGATTGGCTTATTTATGGTGTTCAAAAGAATTTACACACCATCTGCCGCCATGAGAATCAGTCTGTTGGTACTGTGAATGAGACTTAAGTTGCTATTCAGTGCATGTGCATGCATTTTATTTATTGGTGCATTTGAAGTGTTGTAGGAGTAGTGCAAACAACAACGTAGAGGCATGCTCTCCACAGTGTAGAATATGCAATGTACACATCATATTTTGTACTTCAACATTACTGCTTGTTTCTGGAAAGTTAATTTCTCTCAGAAGCTCAAATATATGTTAAAGCTGTTTGTTTTTCGTTGTTATTCCTAAATGAAGTGACCAATGCAATTAAACTGTTTCTCAAATATAACAAGTCTTTTTTCAGTGTTGAAAGAAAGATGTGAAAACAGTACTTCAGTTTAAGCCATATATATACATATGTATGTAAATAATATATATATGTTTATTCAGGAAAAAAATTCTTGAGGTTTATGTTTTGATTCCAAATAATGGGAAGTTCTTTCTTAGACTATTGTTTTTTAGTATTTTAATTTGTTTTAATTTATTTTTATATGATTTGATTAATTAAAGTTAACTAGCATGTCTGTGTTGTAAAACTGAAATAAAATATCAGAAGTGAATGGCATATGCAATTCTGAATAGCATATGCAATTATAAATACACAAATTTTTACTTAGGCAATTGGAGAACGTTTGAAGCTTGAGCTTTCAAAAACCGAGGACGTTATGATGAAAGTAATGGTGGTAAAATTGTGCTCACTTAAACTGATAGATTCTCAAACAGAAAAAAAAAAATGCCTATTTTTCCCTTGTTCTGCCTTCTTTGGTGGGATGGGATGTTGAAAAATGAATTGCTCGAATAGGGCAGTCTTACCATTAAACCAGGCAAGAACGTTCATTTTTAGTTGACATTCAGATCCATGAAGTGTGGATCATAAAGACTGTTTAAGTTTTCTAAGCTTAAGGAAAATTCAAGTCCTTTCTAGATTTTTGGCTGAAACTTCATATACTTAAAAATTCTAAGCTATCTTGGAGTTTAATAAAGTAATATTCAAGTATTAATAAAACTCTTCTGATTGCTAACAGATTTGGCGAATTTTTAGCAAGATGCTCAACGGTAAATTTGCTTAAGGCCTCCACAAAATTAAACCTCCAAATCCATGATGACAGTAGAAGGCCTATAGATCATTTTTCTACTCTTCCTAATATCCCCTTGCTCCCAAAATGTAGTTCGATATAATTAATGTTACACGCTAGTCTTGAGACCTGACACTATTTAGTATTCTCAGCTGTCCTCCACTTCAGTGGCAGATCAGCTGGGTAAATTCTTTTACCCAATCATAATCATTAAATGCTTATGCAACCCTGAGACTGCAGCACAAGAAAAAACTCCATGATGTAAGAGTTCCAGGAATGTTTTGGACATTGAGGTTTATGTTAAAATGTCACTGCAGTGCTTATTGCTTTGGTAGGCCCATTTCTGTTGCTAACACTGAATAATGCTTCATTTTAGGTTGAGTGCTATGACTACGATAGTGATGGGTCTCATGATCTCATAGGAAGTTTTCAGACCACGATGTCAAAACTGAAGGAAGCATCTCGATCTTCACCTGTAAGTGTTACGTAGTCTAAGCTGCTTGTATGTTTTCGATAAGCTGTTTTAGTTGTTGTGGAACAAAATTTACATCACTCAGTTTTCTGGTATCTAAGTTAGGCTACAGCTTAACAATATTACTGTAGTTGAGGCTGACTGAGGCTTTACAATGTGAATCTGCTTTCCTATCTTGGTTAGTGTTTTTATAAATGTTATATAACTAAATACCCAACCATCATCACAAATGAATTTCATTAATCATAAAAGCCAAACAAAACAAAAACCAACAAAGAAAACAGAAATCAAACAACTTGAAGTACGGCACTTACTTTAGTGAATATGGAAAAACTTCAACATTTATATTACTACATAGAACTGCACTTAATGTGTTGTGTTAGCTGGCTCTTCTTTAAAGTGAAGTTTCTTTCTGTGTTCTGACAAGCAGTAACAATTTGCAGACCTTGTAATAAACAGTATCCACTTGAAAAAGTGAAAGAAATCATTAGCAACCTTAAGTCTCTGCTTTTATGGACGTGTATGTTGCCAAAATATTTTACCATTTTTCCTTTAATTCTGAAAACCTGCAGAATTGCTCCCGAATTGAAGATGAGATAGATATATTGACTGCCTGCTTACACTTTTTTTGACATCCTGAGTGTTGTATTTTTACTAAATTCTTCAGAGCTGTTGATAATGAGAGCCTTTAACTGTAGCTTTTTTGATTGTTGCTTAGAGCCTTGCCATGCTTTTTTTTTGTTGATGTCTGTTCCTGAATTCATTTTTAATTAGAGGGTTCAGTTTAATGCCTATTAATGGCTTGTATTGTTTGCAAGGAATTTTGGTTAGTGTTTATTAGACACATTGTGCATTTATTGGCAATTTGGAGCTCTTAAGTGTTTTTTTCACTTTCTAGATTTTCAGGAGCCAGATGCTGTCAATTTCGCTTTCCATGCTGTTATTGATGTCACTTGCACTTTTCTTAGAGAGCAGTATCATAAATTGAACACACTTAGCAGGGTTCTGTACATTCACATATTCAAATGTGTTTTTGGAAAGAACTGTGATTGTCATTTCCCAAGCAGTGTGAAGCATGGTTATGTGGAGGCTGTCTGAGAATACAAATACCTGTTTTCATTTTTCCCCTAGTAGCATAATAGATGAAATCTATTTTGAATTAAAAAAATATATATATTTTAAGTGATAATCTTCCTGTGCTGTTTTTGGAAATGCTTTAGGACAGTTGTTTTCGTGAGAACGATGGCTGCGCCTGTTCATAGTAACTTATCTCTGTGTCAGTAAGGTTGGACAAAGATATAAGACAGTACAAGTAATGTGCTGAAGGATTCTTCTACTTTTAAAAGGAGCTAATCCGTAATCCCATGTGATCTCATTTATTTGATAAGGTCTGTAAAATATTTCCAATATATGTTGGCATTTGAGTTTGTATGTTCCAAGTGTGTTCTTCAGCTATTCCCACAATTTTGACATCAGCTGTCTTTGTGGAAGATTCCTTTTCTAAGAAATGTAAAGAAGAGGCATTTAGACTTCTCAAGTGCTAACATTGTTAATGCATTCTGTCCCTTTTTTTTCCTTGATATTAATTGCAAGATCACTTTTTTTAAACTTTAACTTAAACCAAAGCAGTGGACCCTGTTTCTGGCAGAGAGTCTGAAGGCACAACTGGGATATCTGCTCAGACTTATTTATGCACCAAACATGCTGGATTATGCCGTAGCGACTGCATGATGGCACTGCCGCCTTTACCTAGCTAGCTGCTGATCCTGCTTTGTGGTTAAGGTATTGGTTTAGTTAATGAAGCCTGAAGAAATGATTTGTGGAAAGCTTAAACATATACCTTCTATTTCATTATGTTACTGCCACTGCTGCTGGGAAAAGTGATGGTTTGCCTGAATTGCTATGCCTTTACTAAAAATGTTGTTGGTAGGATCCTCAGAGAGAAAATGGTACGGATATACACAGTTGCCTAAACAAAATTTTTTGTAATCTTCTGTGTAAGAGAGGATTATCAGTTTCTTGATGGGAAGATGATGGGATTTTTCTTTCTGATTTTGGGCAGGCTGGGTTTACTTTGGTTTGATAGTAAAACAAATAACAAATGCGTTTTAATACAAGCCAAAAGTATGGGTCCTAGAATGAAAATTTTTTTGAATGCGTCCCATAAATTATATTTATGTTTTGTTGTTTTCTTTTGCATCCATGCAGGTTGAATTTGAGTGCATCAATGAAAAGAAAAGACAGAAGAAAAAAAACTATAAAAACTCTGGCATTGTGAGCGTTAAGCACTGTGAGGTCAGTAACATGTTATAGTATGACTTTGCTTTTAAGTGTTTAACCTTCTCCTAGTAATATCTTCATTCTCAAACTGTAAGAAACTTCACAATGACTGAAAGTGACAGACATAATAAACATTATGAGTACTCATATAAGGAGAGAGATTTACATGTGAATCACACCTGTCCTTGACTGCCCGTCTCCCGCCCCCCCAAACCCCCTTGAAGTTGCTGTCTATATGGAGAAGGTTGCTTTACCAGTTTGTAAGGCGGTTCCTAACTTACTGTTTTATGGTGAATCACAATCTGCTAAGTTTATTTATAAAACGACATATTAAGACAGTGGTGCTTTTGGAGCTGCAACATTGTCTGCCTGTTATGTTGTAAGAGCCCTGATTCTGATGCAGAGTAGCTGGTGGTATGTACTGTAAGTATCCTCGCTCCAGTGGGAGACACATCGATAGAGTTAAAGTAGTGATTTTAATGGGTAAAGATAAGAAATCTGGAACCCCAAAAGTTGCTTCTGTAATATTTATTGTTCTCCCTTCCAAAAAAAAAAAGTTAATTTCCATCTTTGACTTTTTTTTTTAGATCATAGTAGAATGCACATTCCTGGATTACATCATGGGTGGGTGTCAGCTGAATTTCACAGTAAGTTAAATCATTTATATAAAATAACTCTTGAATTTTTGGAGCAAACTGAACTTTATCATTGATTGCCTGCGCTCTTTATTTGATTGTGTTTTTATTTTGTTCTTTGGTGTGGAGGGTTAAATCTTGGCTGGCCACCAGGCCATAATCTCACTCCCCTCCTTAGGAGGGCAGGGGGAGAAAATAAGATGGAAAAGTTTGTGGGTCAAGCTAAAGACGGAGAGAGAGCTCACTGATTACAGTCATGGGTAAAACAGACTTGACTTGGGGAAGGTTTGTTTAATTATTACCAACTGAAAATATGGTAGGGTAGCGATAAACATAAATAAAACTAAAAAAATACCTGCCAACCACTCACCTCCCCCTGCTGCAAACACCTTGCCATGTAAACCAAATGCAAGGGGGGGAGAAGCCATTTTGCAAGTCTTAACTAGTTTTTTAGGAAAAACCTTCTTTACTCCTGGTACAAAGGTCTGAACCTTTGGTTATTTTCAGTAGGAACTGGCAGAGCTGTGTGGAAGGAAACCAGGGAGAAATATACAGTTCTTTGGTGTTCAGATATAATTCATGGTTGTTTTTTTTCATAATAGATGTCATGAGAAGCTTTCATGTTGTGTCTGGCTTCTAAGTTGTATAATTCGTAAACCTAAATGCTGCACAAATAGCAGTAAAATGTCTTCACCCTAGTAACATGTCTCATCACCAATACAGAGAAGATGACCTTTTGAGGTCAGAGAGAGAACTATTTCTAGGCATCTCTTGGGTCTGCCTAGTTGTATGTCTGACAGCAAAGATGTGTATGGCAAGAAACAGGAGTTAACTTTCACAACTGTTGAAGAGCTGTTGTGAATAGTAACTTAAAGTAAATACAGGCAAAACCTGACAGATGAAAGTAATTTCAATGCTTCCAAGAAATACAGAGCTTCTGCTGGTTTTGTGGTGGCATTGATTTAAGAAGGCTAAGATTCCAAGAAACTTGGATCTTAATTATTGTGCCTGTTAAATATTTTTTTTGTAACAACATTTTATAACTCTTTTGTGGTTTTCACTTTAGCTTTGTCAGAGATTAGAAGCATAATTTCACCTCTAACAGCAGTTCATTGTAAATACTCTATTTGACAGGTGGGGATAGACTTTACAGGCTCGAATGGAGACCCACGCTCTCCAGACTCCCTTCATTACCTCAGCCCTAATGGAGTTAATGAATACCTAACAGCCATTTGGTCTGTAGGGATGGTCATTCAGGATTATGATACGTAAGTTTTAATTTTTTATTTAAATATTTTTAAAAGTATGTATAGATTTTTGTGGTAGCCAGTATTGAAGATGATAACATAAATAAAAACGAAAGTTCTGAGCTGAATGTAGAGCTAAAAAAAGACTTGGTAATCACTGCACGATCACATAATCACAAGCAGAATCTTGTGTTTACAGCAGGACAAGTAAGGCTTTTCATTTGTGATGTAAAGAGCAGCATTGATTTAAATAACTGCTCAATTTTTTGCTGATTTGATGTTAAAGAATGGTTTTGGTCCTAGAAACAGTTACAGGGGGAAGTTCCACCTAATTTTGCCTCGTAGTTCTTAATGATCAAAAGTATTTTTAATAATCAAAAGCAGCAATGATTAACTAAACTTAGTGAACTATGGTAGCTTTTAAAGGAAAGCACTTGCTTCATTTTCTTGAAAATTGCTTTTTTAGAGATAAGATGTTTCCAGCCTTTGGATTTGGTGCACAGATTCCTCCTTCCTTTCAGGTAATGGAATATGTAATTCTACTACATAAAACAATTAAAAGCGTTTACTTCAGGAGAGGATTGTATATACCATCCTGACGATGTCTTTTGTGTATTAACAGGTGTCACATGAGTTCCCATTGAATTTTAACCCATCAAACCCATTCTGTAATGGTAAGTCCAAAGTAACATCAGACTTAGAGAATAAAATATCTTACATGAAAAGATTAAAAAAAAAAAAAATTTGAAACATGAACTGTGAAGCATGTTGCTCCAATTAAATAGACGAGATTAGTCATGTAGCAGAAAACAATTTCATAATGTATATCTTAGTTATTAGAAATAATATTTGGTCTCTCTTCTGAAATTATCTGGGAAAACAGATTTTAACAACTAGGGCCCAGTGCAGGTAAACTGGGAACAGTTCTCTCATGTTGTCATGCAACTTCTAATCCAAATCAGGAGTAAGAGAGAATGTCTAGTTTGAGTATGATGCTGCTAGAGCCTGTTCAGTATGGCCTCTCTGATCATGTTCCTAACTACTACCAGATGCCAGCTGAAGAGAACTGTTGCAATTCAGCTACATATACTTCTGTACAGTATTTGGCCTTTCTATTCTTGTTGTAAAGCCAAGCACGTTAAGCATTGGTCAAGCTGAAGGCCTCAATTGGTTATAAATCATTTGTTTTCATCATAGGAATCAAAGGATCATCATGGTAGGTTTTAAATCTTTGCATCATTATTTAAAATAACTGATACATAGTGTTTTTAGGAAGATTGAGTGCATCAAAATATCCTAATTCTAATATGCAAAAATTAGGTTGAAACTATTTATGTTCTCTAGGAATCCAAGGCATTGTTGATGCATATCGGGCTTGTCTTCCTCAAGTGAAGTTATATGGGCCAACCAATTTTTCTCCAATTATAAATCATGTGGCAAGATTTGCTGCTGCAGCTACACAGCAGCAAACAGCATCTGTAAGTTCTTTACCATAGTGTGCATATTTTTTTCTTTCCATTCTGGCTTATACTGTTTTTCTTTTAAGCTTGTAAGTGTACCTGTTTTGACAGCTGGCCATTTACCCTGTGATTTGGTGCTTGATACCTTTGAAGCTAGATAAAAGCTAACTTATTCTTGCAGATTGTGCACAAAGATTCTTTCATAAATTAACAGAGCAAACTCATCAGAGTTGAAATACTAGCTTAAAAATGTATGGCATCTTTATGGCATCTTCTGTTCAATGCCCTTGCTGTGCTTTACAGTTATTAAAGTCTAATTAAAGCCTTTGAATATATAGAATCATAAAATCATTTAGGCTGGAAAACACCTTCAACATCACCAATTCCCACCATCAACCTGACCTACCAAGTCCCATCACTAAGCCATGCCCCTTAGTGCAATGTCCCCATATCTTTTAAATACCTCCAGAGATTCAAGCTCTATCCTGGGCAGACTCTTTCAATCCTCAAACACCCTCTCTGTGAAGAATTATTCCTAATGCCCAGTCTAAACCCCTCCTGGTGCAACCTGAAACTGTTTCCCTGCATCCTATCACTCTATCACTTGGAGAAGAGAATGACAGCCTCCTTGCTGCAACCTCCTTTCAGGTAGTTGTGGGAAGTGATGAGGTTTCCTCATCAGAGTCCTATTCTCAAGACTATAAATAATCATAGAATGGCTTGGGTTGGAAGGGACAGTAATGATCATCTAGTTCCAAGCCCCCTGCCATGGGCAGGAGTGCCAACAACCACATCAGGTTGCCCAGGTCCTTGTCAACCTCGTCTTGAATACCTCCAGGGATGGGGCATCCACAGCTTCTCTGGACAATCAGTTCCAGTGCCTCACCACACTCTGAATAATTTCCTCCCAATATTTAATCTGCATCTCCCCTCTTTTAGTTTAAAACCATTCCCCCTTGTCCTCTCATTATCTGTCTGAGTAAAAAGTTGCTCTCTATCTTTTTTATAAGCCCCCCTTTAAGTATTGAAAAGCTGCAATGAACGCACCCTGGAGTCTTCTCTTGTTCAGGCTGAACATCCCCAGCTCTCTCAGCCTTTCTTCATAGCCTTTCACTGCTCCAGCCCTCTCATTATCATAGTCCTCCTCAGGACCTGCTCTAATAGCCCCACATCCTTCTTGTTTGGGAGGCCCCAGACCTGCATACAGCACTCCAAGTGCAGCCTCACAAGGGCAGAGCAGAGGGGAAGTCACCTCCCTTGACCTGCTGGTCACTCCTTGTTTGATGCAGTTGGCCTTCTGGACTGCAAGCGCACTGCTGGCTCATGTCGAGCCTTTCATCCACCAGAACCCCCAAGTCTTTTTCTGCAGAGCTGCTCTCAATGAGTTCTCCCAGTCTGTACTCCTGTCTGGGATTTCCCCGACCCAGGTGTAGCACCTTGGTCTTAGACTTCTTGAACCTCATTAGGCTTACATGAGCCCATTTCTCAAGCTTGTCCAGGTCCCTTTGGATGGCATTCCTTCCTTCTGTTGTATCAACTGCACCGCTCGGCCTGGTGTCATCTGCAAACCTGTTGAGGGTGCACTCAATCCCACTGTCCATGTCAGTGATAAAGGTTATAAACGATACTGGTCCCAAGACAGACCCTTGAGGGACAACACTCATCACCGGCCTCCCCCTGGACATAGACCCATTGACCACCACTCTCTTGGGTACAGCCTTCACGCCAGTTCCTTATCCACTGAATGGTCCACCCTTCAAATCCATTTCTGTCCAATTTGGAGATCAGAGTGTCATGTAGGACCATGTTAAAGGCCTTATGGGAGTCTAGGCAGACAACGTCAACTGGTCTTCCCTTGTCAATTGATGCAGTTACTCAATCATAGAAGGCCATCGGGTTGGTCAGGCATGATTTGCCCTTGGTGAAGCCATGCTGGCTGTCCTGGATCACATCCTTGTCTTGCACATGCCTTGACATTGCTTCCAGGAGGATCTGTTTCATGATCTTGCCAGGCACAGAGGTGAGGCTCATCAGTCTGTAGCTTGCCGTGTCTTCATTTTTACCGTTTGTAAAAATAGTAGTGATGTTTCCCTTTTTCCAGTCACCAGGGATTTTGCCCTACCACCATGACTTCGAATATGATGGAGAGAGGCTTGGCAGCTCCATCAGCCAGTTCCCTCAGAACCTTGGGATGTGTGTCATCGGGCACGCGTGTACTTGTATGCCTGATGTACTTGTACGTGCAGACTTGTAACTGTTGAGTTTCATCAGGTTATCTGGATCCTGCTCTTTGCTTATAGTGGGAAGGACTTTGCTCCCCCCAGCTCTCGCCTACAGGTTTGGGGTCTTGAGAGACATGGGAAGCCTGACTGGCAGCGAAGACTGAGGCAAAGAAGTTGTTGAGCACCTCAGCCTTCTCCATGTTTGTCGTTACGAGTTCTCCCTTCTCATTTATTGGAGGGGGTACACTCTCCCCGGCCTTTCTTTTCTGACCAATGTACCTGTAGAATCCCTTCTTGTTATTTTTTGCATCCCTTCCCAAGTTCAGTTCCATCTGTGCCTTGGCTTTCCTGATCCCATCCCTGCACATCTGGACAGCATCCCTGTAAACAGAACAACCCCAGTTCCATCAGCTCTCCTCATGAGTCTTGTTCTCTGGTCCCTTCACCAGCTCGTATCTTTTCTCTTCACCCACTTGAGCAACTTAATATCTTGTATTGAGAGGCCCAAAACTGAATACTATATTTGAGGTGCTATCTCACCAGTGCTGCATATAAGGGGACAATCACTTCCCTAGTCCTGCTGGCCACACTATTTCTGATACAAGCAAGGATGCCATTGGCCTTCTTGGCCACCTGAGCACACTGCTGGCACACATTCAGCTGGCTGTTGATCGGCGCCTCCAGGTCCTTTTCTGCCAGGCAACTTTCTAGCCACTCTTCCACAAGATTGTAGTGCTGCTTCAGGTTGTTATGACTCAAGTCATATATTAGAGTGACTTAGTGAGGAAACTAGACCTTGTTTCACATCAGGTAGCTGAGAGAGCAAATCAACTCAAGATAGTCAGAAAATGGTAGGTGTAGCTCCTGGAATGTAGGTACCAACTTAAGTGATGAACTGTCCTTACTATAAAAATTTAGGTGCTGTATGCACTCCCCACCTTGCTCCCTCTTACATGTCATGTGTGAGATGCTGAATTAGGAAATATGAAGAGCAAGTCTTGAGTATCGTATAATTTAGGTAATACTCCATACAAGTTCAGCCAATCTGAAGCCATGCATATCCTAACTCATTGATCATAGCAAATGTTTCTCTCAGACATCATAGAAAATCAGAAAATAAAATTAGCTATTTTTGCATATAATTGTACCTGTGAAAACCAGTTTGGAAAAGAGCTGTGGATTTTCATATACAAAGAAATTTGGAAGGTTTGCCTTGATGGTCTTTCAGTCGCAACTGTCATCAATACATGTGTTAGGAAAGTATTAGAAACCTCTTGACCTTTTTTTGAGTGCAATATGCCTAGCAATTTCCTTTTTTCTACCTGAAAGGATGTATGAAGAAATTTTGCTGCCTTGCCATTTAACGCTTATTATAGATTTTTTATTTCTCCTAGAACGGGAGAAGTGTAAGGAGAGAGGAATAAATCCAGTGTGATATGTACTGTCATGCTGTTGGTCATAGCTTTCTGATCATGGTGGTTCTGTGTAGGCATCGTGCTGGAGTGGGGAGGAATAGAGTGGGTTGAAGCAATGACAAAAGGTGGTACTTGAACAGAGGAGAAAAGGGAATAGCAATTACTTTGGAGGCATCTGTAGAAAGATGGGAATACAAGTACTGAAGAGAGACTAATAATATTGGGAGTACCTCTGAAACTGAAATTCATGCTGTCCAGTAATTATCTGAAATAAACCAAGTGAAAGAAGATCCCAAGTTCAAAAAGTATTTGATGTTTTCCAAACTTTGTAGTTCTAGTTTGTTCATGGTACTTCAATCCGAGACAGAAGGTAGGAAGCCAACTTTTAAAGGTCCTGGCAGTATCATGGAAGAAACTCAAGTGGTACTTGACTAAATTACCAAAGTGCTGTAAGGTGGTCTCAGATGCCTTGCTAATGAACTTCAGAAAGCAGCTAGAAGACACAGTTAAAGGAATTTAAAATTGTCATGCTGTTTTTCAGAAGAAAAAATAGTGTTTTAATCTACATTTAGATTTTAGGAATACACCGAGTAAATGAGGGGTGGTTCTATTTCTCTTGGTATCACTCTTTTTCTAATCCATTCTTATCTGGATGAAGCAAAGGGTAGCATTTCATAAAGCTGTCAATAGACCAGAAAGGAAACAAAAGCAAGTTTCACAAATATATTCTGTCCAAAACCCCAGTAAACTGCCTTCTATACCAGCACAAATACTTGGAAAATAGGTTAGCTGTTGGTTTGTCTGGGGATTTAGAGAGTAAAGGAAGGAGGACAGCGTTATTTTTTTGGGGGGGGGGGGGGGGGGGGGGGGGGGATGTTGAAAGATTACTTCTTTTAAAAGATTTTGCTGTCCATGTAAATATCTTCGGACTGTACAGAAGAAGTCTGAGCAAAACACACATTTGTACACTAGAGTAAGTGAAATGAATGTGTTTAAAGTCAGAACAGTATATAGGCTGTGTGCATTTTCTAAGCACACATACCTACATGTTGTCTATTTTTCTGTCGTAACACAGTGTTTATTGATTTGACAGCAATACTTTATTCTTCTGATCATAACGGATGGTGTGATAACGGACCTTGATCAAACTCGAACTGCCATAGTTAATGCTTCAAAATTGCCCATGTCCATTATCATTGTTGGTGTTGGAGGAGCAGACTTTGATGCTATGGAGTTTCTTGATGGTGACAATGGAGTTCTTAGGTCTTCATCAGGAGAACCAGCTGTCAGAGACATTGTCCAGTTTGTGCCATTTAGGAAGTTCCAAAATGTAAGTAATCTGAATGATGTGCTAAATAAATGCTGCACAGGTATGCTGGGTTTGCTAGAATATCCAACGTACAGTCCTGAGCCTTTTCATTGTCCCTAAAAGGAACTCTGGAGTCTGAGATACATATTTATCAAATGCTGAAAAACTCCTGACTTCAGTATCTGTAGAATTTCTATTAGGTGAGCTGATTCATATTTAAAAAAACTCCACTCTTGGTTTGAGCACTGCATTTCTGACAAGTTGTTACAGGAGAATGGCCTTTTTAAATCTCCCTCAGACTTGATTAAACAAATGGATGTGTTTTTCATTTGGGAGGAAGAAGTTACTTTTTCTTTTTTTTTCCCTTTGGAAAAGTGTTTTTTCTAGTGGATGTATCCATTTGTAAATGGGGGTTACTGTCACATTTTAGTGTGGTGTTAAAATTCAAACCTAAGTTGGAAAGGTGGTCTTTATTAGAAATTGTGTGTGGCCACAGCAGTGGTCAATGATATGTGAAAGAATGGAGTCTTGTACAACCCCCAAAAATATGCACAGGCTTTGCAGTTTGGTGTAAAAGTCATATCTCTGGAAGAAGTAGGTTTAAAAAATAAAAAATCAAATTTCTTCAGGATGGGGAAGATAAGATCGGTGCAAATTACTCTGAAGATTCATTATTTTGATTGCCATCCCGTTATGATCTAATTTTATCTAGTTTCTTAAATATTTGCCATGTTAATTATACTCTTTATACCTTTTTTCTCTTTGTATTTTTATTTCTTTTTTTGATGAGAGTTCTTTGTTTAATTCTAGTGCAACTATATCAATATAGAGTATGTTTATTGAATAATGTACTTGAAAGTAGATTAATTAGGTTCAATACTCAGTATAAAACTAGTCAAATACTTTCAGATTCTAGAAAAAGAAGCAGGTTTTTTTGATGGATATTTTGCCTTGGAGGAAAAACAGTAGAACAGGGAAGCTTCTATCTATCCTGTAAGGGCACTGTAAATTCATCTATAAAGTATCAGACTTTAAATTTTCCTAGTATAAGAGACACTCATTACTTGTCTTAGGATCTAATTTAACAGTTGGTGGAGACTGATACTTGGTATTCTTCATTTTTTTTTTTTCTAAGTCTCCAAAAGAAGCTCTGGCGCAGTGTGTCCTGGCAGAAGTCCCCCAGCAGGTGGTGAACTACTTCAGCACCTACAAATTGCAACCTCCTAAGAATCCTGCTGCAAAGTGAATGGGCTGAGCGGACGAGCTGAGACCCTGTGCCGCCTTTACTTGGTGTACCTACAGACTTTGTTCTTGACATGCTTCTATATACATGTATATGCACACCTCCGTGATAATGCCTGTTAGCTTTTGTCTGCGAGAGTTTGCCAAGTCTGCCTTTTGAGGTCCAAAATTGTTACCGTTTTAATATTCACCATTGATTTGTGGGATAGGGCTTATGTGGGTGTGTTTCATTCTGAAAAGTAATACTGGGGGGGGGGAAAAAAGAGGCTGAATATGCAGAGAGGATGAGGAGAATGATGAGGATTGGAATGGCTGCCTGTTTGATAAATACAGCTAGTGAGAGTGTTCAGTTACTTTAGTGGGAATCAACACCAAGTACTGCGGTTCTCAGTGATCATAAAGCCAGTCTGATGTGGAAAGAGGACTTATCCCCACCAAGCAGATAAAAGTTTGAATATGCTTCAACAAATCTGGAATACTTCAGGGTTCTGTGTCTATGTAAGCTACCGTAAGAAAATTTTGTCACAGTAGTGATACAGTTACATGAGTGCTAGAATCAAATGTAAAAGTCTTCCTTGTATGCATACTTAACATTTGCTACTTCAGTGCCTTTGGTCAGTGCCTGCCATCCAAGGCTATATGAATATGAGGGAAACCTAACATCTCAGAAAAATACTGTTGGCCTATGAAGCTACAGCCATAGAGGTTGTAAGATATGTTTTGAGTGTGATCTGTACTGGAAAACAGGAACTTCAGGTGTTTAGTTTAAGTAAAACAGTCGTATATATGACTGTCTTTAAAGAGCAAGGGCTTACTGTGAAGCGGGAATTCATTTTTTAATTGAAAAAGTTCTGTTTAATAACTGGACATTATCAGAGATGGTTTTTGAAAGTGCTACTTATTTATATTGTTATATTTTGAATCATGAATCTTTCTGATGAGCTCACTAGTGAAAAGTGCCTGCAGAAAACCCATCTTCCTACTGGGAAGGAAGAGGAAACATTAAGAAAGTCTCTAAGCTCAAATCCTATAATCATACTGCTTTTCTAGGGCAGACAATTTGTTATATTTTGTTGGCTTGAGTTTTCACCATTTTTTCTTTGCAATAGACTTTAAAGTGTAAATCACGCTGTATGTGTGTAGTGGACAGACAAAGCTTTCTTGTCTCCCAGCTGCATAGTGCTTGATGAGGATCTGTTCTGATCCTATCAGTGCATGTGGATCTAGAGGTCCCATTTATCATTTCAAAATGCCTGTCCTAAACATTAACTTTGCAGTTTCACATTTGAAGTGGTTTAGAGTTAGACATCTGCTTGATCTGATTTTAGTTGGTCTAGCTGTAGCATGTTACAACAAAATGGAGTAACACTAAATCTAGCATTCTTGTGCACCCAAGATGGCACCAGATCATAGTGGATGTGCTTGCTCTAGCTGCTGGAGCTGCTCTGCTCTCTTTCCACACATATATAATTCTGCCAAAAATCTGAGTTCATATTAACACTGATGGATGGGTATTGAGATTGTTTTACAGGATGTGTAAGATATACCAAATGTTTTGCAGTAGTTGACTCATTACCAGTTCTGAATTAATATGGTATTCTACACTGCCTTTTCCTTGGTGGAAACGGGTCCTAAATAGTTATAGGAGTGGAATACTAAGATTTTGTTTCATATTAAGCCATGCTCTATATTTTAAAATCAAATTCATGTTTTTGATTGTATAGAAATACAGAATCATCTCTTTTCAGTGACATGCAAATGTATTAATACTTGATACATAGTATGTAATGAATTATCATGCTAGATCTGCAACATAAAATTTCCACAATCAAGGAAGTGGGTGGTTACACCGAACCTAAATCACGCTGCTGTAAACTGATAAAATATGATTTTGCACCAGTAAACTGTTTCACAGCCAAGTGGTCCATATAGACAGATGACTAGATGCAGTATTAATGCTTTGTCTGTATTCATTTAAGTGAACACATACTACTGATAGGAATTCAGGATACTACTGAAATTCCTCTGAACTATCTTCCAAAAATATGATGCTGCCTCTGAGTTACATTACAGATTCTTTCTCATGTTGTGGTGGAAGTGCATTTAAATGCTTTCAAGTATGTTAATAAGCATAATTGTGCTAAATATCTGCTGCATATAAAATATCTAAAACTTGGTTTTCGATATTCTTAATATAATTAGAATTTCTGGAGCAGAGAATGCATTCTCTTGTCGCAAAAATGCTCCTGTATTTCTCAAGCTTAGGGAATTAAATAGCATTTCAATGATACCTACTTCTCAATGTGCTCTATACTATGTAGAAGAAAAACGTTTCAGATCTAACAGTGGAAGAATCATTTTCCACATATAACTTCTCTTAGAGGCATACAGCTAACAGCATGTTGAAAAACTTAGAAGCTTCCATGTTAGGCTGAAGCAGTATTCTGAGTCAAGGTATGTACCAAATTGTGAGTCAAGGGGAAGGGGAGTTAGTTTGTTGTTTTGCCATTTTTTTATTTTTACATGCAAAAAATGCCTTACTAGCTTGAGCGTGTCAAGCAAAATATTGTCCAAGTTTTGTCAAGTGAATGTGCTTGTAGGTCACTTGCACCACCTTGTGATAGAAATGATGTATAGCAGTCTTCATAATCGAGCTTTTTGCAATTTAATGTCTTAATATATATACATGTACAGCAGAGAAATAACCCGTGACCAGAGTTTTTTTAAAGTACTTTCTGTATGTATTTCAGTTCAGAAGGTAACTGATTTACAATGCCTATACATTAAAACCGTAATTTCAGTACGCTGCTCTTCTGTCATGTTTTTGTATTCAGCATTTTCCATGAAACAATGAACACTGCTTTTGCGGTTACTGCGATGACTATTCCACAGGCTAAGCAGCTTAGATATATAACAGGTGGTATCAGATTAGAGGGAGAAGTGCCTTTTTACTCAGTGGTTGTGAATGTGCACTGTGTATTTCATAAAGCATAACATACTGTCTTTTATCAAGATATTTTGAAATTGGATGGTTTTAGCAGTGAGTCTTTCATCCTCTTTGCTGTGTTAGTTCCCCTATTGATCCTATTCCATACATTTGTCATCAGTTTTTCCAGGGTGTGTTTTTTTTCTTTACAGGGAATCTGCATTTTAAGTAGAAAGGCATGGAGACTTATTTTAGATTTCAAACTCATTATCCCTTTACCCTTTATGGTTTCTTAAGGTGTAGTGAAGTCTGAGATGCTTTATTGGGAAACTGAGACATACTAGAGACATAGCATTGCATGGTGTGTTTGCTATGCCATACAGAACCTGAGTGAGCTTTGATGCTGAAAGATGCATCATGTAGGTGCTCTAGAGCAGTTCACTCAATTTCTCCACAAATTAAGAATCCATGGGGTAAAATTAGTTTCTGAAAGTAACGCATTTTACACAAGGAGCATGTCTTGAGCTTTCTTGTGCTGCGTGTTGTTCCTTCTGGTGAAAACCCTACAAATAGTTGAGATTTGGCCCCTCGCCACTCCCCAAAATGGAGGGATTCTGGGAAGGGATTCAACAACAGAGAAGAAAGATGTCAGAGAAGACCCAGATGGCTGTCACTTCATGAAGTCTTGACCTTATGCACTAACACTTTTTTGTTTCATTTTGGATCTGAGGAACGCGAGGGCTTTGCATGACTGGATAATTCTGTCTGAATATAATAATAATTCTGTCTGAAGACAGAACTGACAAGCTTCCCTTGCAATCCTAAGCTGTGAAGAACTGTAGCAAAGCAGCAACGTGAGAGATGCTGTGTTGCTGCAGTGTAATGCTTGCTGCTGCAGTTTCAGACCTTACTTTGTAATATATGTCAGTATGTGATTGATGAACTTCAGTATGCCAACAGTGGAAATGTTTGTTTTGAAGACATTACAGCATTTGTGTAGGCAGAAGGGGATTAGATCTTCTGCAGTGAGAACTTAACTCATCAATATCAATATGTTAAAATATGGGGGCTTATGTGCTTTCCCCCCTTCTGTAATGTTTTGAAAACTGTTCCTCAAAAAGTGATGTAAGAACCATGTATTATAATGAATTCATAGATCCTTACTACTCACAGAAGGCCTTACTTATGAGGTAGTTCAGCGGTATTTCTAATTTTGATATTGTACAGAGATGCTCCTGGACGTGCAATAGACAAATAGGTCTTTATGATGTCATGCAAAAGAAAGAGGTAAGATGCACCTTTTTTCTTACATATCAAATAGCAAGTGATACACAAATGACGATGTGTGGCAGTTAACCTTTGATCTCACTGATAATATGACGCAAATGACACAACTTTCTTTTTGAGAGAGATGTGGCTATCAGCTGTGTCACAGAATGTTTGGAATATGCAGCATATGGAATAAGTCATCTAGCTTTTACCCAGGCAAAGCTCCCACTGATTCTGGTTGGGCTGCCAGCTTTGACTATGACTGGGGGAAGTTCAAAGGCATTATAGGACAGGCCTAACAGAACATGTAGCCCACAGGAACATATATAGCCTGCAAAGGGATTTTTTTTCACTTTGGCACAATATTTTTCTTATATCTTGGCTGGCTGGTCAGCTGAGGAACTGTGAAACCTGCCCTTAGGATTTCTTTGCTGTTTTCTGGAGAATGGTTTTAGTTCCCAGTACTGTTCTTCCAGTGGGGACTGAGAGTGGATAGGGACAGAGAAGAGAGACACACTCAGGAATAAAAGGATTTTCAGGGTTATTGGGAAGGGGGTTAACCACAGCAGTGTTGTGTTTTTTTTAAGGTGTTTGTGTGTATCATCAAAACCATCTCTTAAGTGTAAAAATGCAAGTACTTGAGAATTAAGCTTAAAACACAACTTCGGGCTTTTATTTAGAACTGCATCCCATTCTGTGTTGAGCTGATGCAGAAGGTTGAGTTTGGCAGCTCCTTGTTAAAGCTGTAGCCCTCTCAGCTGCGGCACTGGATAAAGGATTTACTTTAGTTCATAGGTATGATGAAGCTCAGCCCCTGTAAGGTTGCTTGGTACCATCAGCTGAGGGCTGTGATAGAAGTGAACAACTGGAGCAGTCAACCTGTTGGTTGGAGTTGTGTAGCACAGAACCAGAAAGTGTAAATCCTGCTTTTTGTAAAACAGACTTTGTTTCTGAAGTGGTCACTAGATAGCAAGTTCTAAAGTTAGCCTGTAGCAACTGCTCGCTTTTTAAAGAGAAAGATTAATGCCCAATCCCTTGAGAAGATGAAATGTGTAAATCAGCAACCAAAAGTTAAAGGTCACTCCTCAGGGTGTTGCGGGAGAATATCTTCTCTATTTTTATTCACCAGAATCAATACAGACAACTGAAACAAATGCTTTTGCAAGTTGGCAGTATTTATGTGATCTGCTTCCCCATTGCGTATGTTGTGAATATTTATCTTGCTTTTGTTTTTTTAAACAGTTTTTTAATGATACCTGAACACAGCATCACAGCTTTCTGCACTCAGCCATACTGATCACAAAAGCACGTCACTGATTAGAAGTATAAGGGGAGGGGAGAGAAAGATCGACAGAAACGTAAGTAACCTCAGCAATAATAGTGCAGTAACAAGAAAAAGGACAACTATGGGAAACCAGAAAAGAAAATAGAAAAGAACAGACATGAAAACTAAGAGCAAACTGACAACCATGAAAAACAGTAAGAAAGAAAGAATAAACAGAAGAGGGAAAAGGAGAAGCAGGAACACGACGGAGTAAGAGAGAATGGAGAGCATGGATCAACCAAGAAATAAGTTGTCCTGAAATCCAGTCGGATGTCTAATTCCTATTACACCAGGAGTTCTCTCTTCAGGCTCAAGGTTCAGAGGTAGGTATACAAATCTGCCCAGTTGCCTCAGGAGAGGAGGGAAGGAAGAAGATGAGCTGGGATAGGTTCTTTCTTGAGTAGCCTCTACTTTTATATTTTCTACCCAAAAGCCAAGTCACGCTAGCCCTCTGAATTCAGCAAAACGCAGCCCAAAGCACCATCTATTTCCTTTTCTTCTCTTTAGCTTCAACTTTAAGGATCTCTCCTTCCCCTGCTGTAGGTGATGGAGACATACTAATGATCAGAGACTCATTAGTGGTTCCTCTGTGCATAACTGCAGGTGGTTTAGGCTTAGTGTCTGCATTCGGCTCTTCCTTTTGTGCAGGGGGTGCAGATGAGGCTGCAGGCTCAGGGAGTTTCTTCTCCTCTGGTTCGGGTTTCTTCTCCTCTTGTTCAGGTTTCTCTGTTTCAGCTTCATTTTCCTAGAATCGAGAATTTAAATGTTTTCTAGTGCTGCAGAACAAATTCGGGAAGTAGTTCTGCATATGCAGTGGTAAGGCACAGCACGGATGCTGTAATTAATGGGATGCAATGTATGTAAGCCTGCATTCAGCAGCTGAAAATTTTGTGAAAAATGCTATTTCAAGATCAGAATGTCAACAACAAAACCCAGGAGAAGCTTGTGGGTACTGATAGTATCTGCTTCTCATGAATTCATCAGGATGAAACAGGCACACTTTGGGGCACACAACCTTTCCTCAAATTTTACCTTCCTTTTTTGCACTTATACTAGTATAGAAAGAAAAAGTGTTACATAAACCTCAACATATTCCCCAGTGTCCCAATTCCTTGTCCAAGCTTATTTGCTCTAAAGTTCATAAATACACATTAAATTGAGTGAAGTTTCTGCTTCGATCATGGTGTTGTTGTAATTCATTTAAGCAAGTTTTGTATTTTACTTAAAAGAAGGAAAGCGTAAACATATCCAGATCAACCATAAAAGCCAGAAAAGGATTCTGCCACCTCTGGGCAAGAATTTAGAACTGAGCAGGTTCTTACTAATGGGAACGTTTCTCAGAACAGAGTATAATGTGGGAATTACTTTTATGAGAAAACTTGTTTCAGTTGATTAAGTGTACTATATTACATATTTAATCAGATTTAGCTGTGTGGTCTTAACTTGAAATTTTGTCCTCAGAATTTGTTATAAGCAAAGTTCTGACTTTGAATTGGAAAGTTTGCTGTGTGCTTGAGTCAGCTGGAGCAGATTACTGTGTTAGGCTATTCCTACATTTACTGTTCTTTACATAAGATTAGAAGATCAGATGCTTTTAGTGTCCTTGTAAGGTCTATTTTATCCTTACTTTCCTAGATGATCTTTGTTTGCTTGCTTTTCTTTGCTTTTGTTTTTCTCTGTTCTGCACAGAGTCCAGGTCCAGGAAGATTTGAGCCAAATTTTAGAATTAGTGTTTACAGAGATTAAGTACCATGATTATATCTCAGCTACTGGGATTTTCTGCTGTTGATTGCAGTAAAACTATGTTTTTATTTATTCTGTTTGCCCAAGCCCTCCCAGAATATCTCCCTTACTCTCTCCAGCACTTAAAATAATCTGTTCTGTTTCCTGTGGCATTACCTGAATGTCTCGTTCTCTCTTCAGCTGCAGCAGCTTGGCAAGACCTGCTTTTCCTTTACCTCCAAGCATCGCTTTAAACAATTTTGGAGTTTCCTGTTTCTGCCCAAAAAGACCAGCCAAGCCCCGTGGTTGTTGCACTGGTGGTCCAGGAGCAGGCTTCCCCTTCTCCTTCAGCAGCACCCTGGAGACAGGAAAGAATGAGAACACACAGCAGTGCAGTGAAACCTAGAAAAGTTCCCGCAAAACTAAAATGTCACATTCTTGGATGAACACCTGACACCTTTTCCAGCCAATTTTTTTTTTTATCCCAGATCCAGTGGCAAGAGCAAAGCTGATAAGGCTTTTACTTGCTTTGGTAGCATTTAGTAAGCTGCAGTCTGCTGTTTTAATTTGGAGTTCCTTTCCTGTTTGCTGTAGTCTAAACTAGTGCAGGCTCAAATTAAAGTATCACAAGGTACCTGAGGTAGAAGTCTCTTACCTGACTTTCTAGACACAAATCAAGAGCATTTATTTCTCTATTTGGAGTTTAGCTGATGCTTGTGTACGTAATAATTAACCAAACTTTCAGCATGGCACATCTCTCATAGGTTAGGTTAGGGTGGGCAAGAAAGCAGGAGAAGGTGGTGTAGGACAGAGAATCAGAAATGTGTTGATGATTGTACCATTGTTTAGAAAGAAGCTGGAAGTCAGAAAGGTGATTGCTGGTGACCATCAGTCAGTGGATTTGTTCTGCCTTTCTACCTTCTGGTGCTGGTTTTGACAACCAGCCTCTCTGAAGACCCCAGATGTGAAAACAGTTGGACAAGATCTGCGCATCTGCATTGTTTGGTGCCATGGGCATCACATTGGACTATTTAGGGGTCCGTCACTGGGTCTGGAAGCCAAGTATGTATGCTATTGGTCTTCAGTAAATCTGGATTCCAGAGCTGTTGAGAGACTTTTGCTTTTCTCAGCGTTCATTACTGTCACAGGCTGTCCCCAGTGACTAGCTGACATGTCCTGCTCGACTTCAGGTAGAATTTAAGCTCTTCAACATTTTTGGCTAGTAGGCTTTTTATACTGCCAGATATAAAGGGTCAGATTCAGTTTTCCTTTCATTCTTGTTCTACCTCATCCTGTGAGCTGGGAGTGCCATGGACAAGAGTTCAACAGACTGTTTTGGGGAAATTTCCTGCAGATTTGACACTTACACTTTTCAGATGGCAATCAGCCCATTCTGCATTTAGGTCCCGTGTTCCTCAGGGATGTAATGATTCTCAGGGCGCTGTCATTTGATAACCAGAGTTGCTGAAACAAGCTGAATGCAGTCATTTGCTAGCACTTGCGTAAGCAAAATGTCATGCCTATCCTAGCATTCTCCGGTGGAATTTGAAGTCTGGGAACATTCTTCCAACCTTTGATACCAATGCAAGGCAACAGCTAAGAACAGTATGAGTGCTGAAGTATACTGGTAAAGACAGACTGGTTTATGCACTTCAACCTGATACAAGGTAGCAAGGTACTCACTTCTGTAATCTTATGACAAAATATGACAACATTTTGCCCTGTCAAAACTAGGATAAACTGTGATCCTAGCAAGCTACGGCCAAAGCAAGATGAGCAGCAGTTTCTGTTCAAAATCCCATTTCAGAATCCCTTTGCACAAAATGCACACCTTTCAAATCTGTGTGATTACCTTTCATCTTTTCAGGCCTTACGTTAATCCAATTCTAACTGCTCCTTGAGATGTTGGAACCCACAACTCTGTGGGTGCATTGAAGCATATCTCTTTAGAATTAATTGCAGATTTTCAGTTGCACCTTTGAAAACCTACGGCTTAACTGGCATCTGTCTTGCAATCTGTTTGCCTTGGCTACCTAAGGAGTCCTGATGTGTGTCTGTTATCTCCTATTTTGTTACCTTAAGTACAACAGAGAATTAACTGTATTCAGGACTTTATTCTTTTTACCATGTTCCCATAACTCTTGGAACACCTGCCAAGACTGTGACTTCTGCTAAGTATTACAAGACAAATCTGACCTCTAAGTACAAACATGTCTACATCTGTTACTCTTCCAAGAAATGCAAATGTGTCTATAAGCCACAACTTCCATTCTGCAGCTAAACAATGTGATTTAAAAACTGTTACTAGGACATACTTTGCTTTCTTCATCAGAAGTTTTTCTGAGTCAGGATAGTGTACCAAGATTTCGTTGAGTGTTTTCTTGTCTAGAATGAAAAGGTTGGCAAAACCGTGAGCCACCACGTTGGCAGTCCTTCGATTTCCTCCGCCTGCAGCTAATAGGCTGCAATGAAAATAAATACTGTCAGTTACTTCATTACTTGCCCTAGTGAGGAATATCTTTGCTGGTGGTTCTCCACTAAAGTCATTGCAAAGCTCACTTATGTACCCAACTGTTCTGGCTGATGTTCTGTGAAGTCCCTCTGCAGCTGGGATTGCGGTTGCTTCGAGAAGGCAAATTGTCTCTACTGGTTGGTATTGTGCTGGTCCTAAGGTCTGAGAAAAGTCTTGCTGGGTAGACACCCAACAGACACTACTGCAAGGGCTGAATTTGTTTTAGTTTGCATACGAACTTGGCATTTCCTCATTTTTATTGCTGAAAATGATTTAACACCATAAGGAGAACAGAACAAGTCCATTATTACTGAAAGCATTATTTACAATAAATGACTCTAATAATTATAATTTTCCTGAGTGAATAACTTCTGTTGGTCTCTGTGTTTTTGTTTTCCCACATATCACATCTCACATTTGGATGTTGGCAAGTTGAATGAAAAGGATTAGGAAAGTCTTTCAGGCTGACAGTTAAAAATGTGTCTGCCTGAAAAAGAAGGCTATTTTGTTTTGAAAGTAAGGTGTTCGATCAGCTTAGCAAGCAGGGGTTGGACATAGGAAGAATATCCACCTTAAAATTACATTGTCTGTCTTGCATTAAGCAAAAAAAGAATTCATTTCTCAGATTAAAAGAATTCATTTCTCAGCTGTGGTGATAAGCAAGGGAAGCTGTACTTTGCTCTCAGTAGTAAAATTGCGTTATCAATATTTGAGGAGATTCACCCTAGAAATTTGTCCCTTAAATGTTTCCCAGTGAGTTACTATTTATGAAGAATAATAATATCTAAATTTAAAGGTTATTAATAAAGGATAATTGGGACTCTATCAAGGATGAACTAGTACTTTATCCTCAATATTAATTGGGATATATTAATAGTTTCTAAGTATAAAGGATATGTATGTAGCATTTATAAATGCTAGTTTATACAAATAAAAGATCACAAGACCTCTGCAACTGTGTGTACAAGGCAGTTTTTACATACATATTCACGGTTTTTCTGTGCTCCAAGATAACAATCAATATATGAAGTCAAGCTGAAAATGCAGTATACTGTCTTTTTAAACAATTCTGTACTATTTTGTAGGAAAAAAGTATTTGCACAATAAGAAAAGCAGCTGAAGAAAATTGCAAACAGCTTTTGAGTTCTGATGAATTGCATCTCAACAAGTCATTGAACAATCGTTTTCAGGCTTTCCTAACAACAACCTCATTTTATCGAGGCAGACTAGGACTAAAGAGATCAGCTTTTTCATTATGGTGGTGATGTGAGGTGAATTTTACAGGGGAGGCTCAAACAGAATCATCTTTGACTAAAAGCAGCATTATGGGCTTCGTGACTGAACCTTTTTTGGCTAGTGTGCTAAGAGTTATTTGATAGGGTAAATCTTTAAAGATAACTGGCATTTGCCTTACAATGGCTCTTGATGCTACAGTATCTATATTAATAAAGAAAATTGCATTTTTACCTTGCATTTTTTTACTGCAGTTAGCCTGAAATGGTTTTCTACTTGTATGAGATAACTTCTGAATTCTTATGATAGCAAATTTAATTTAGAGTTATGAAGTTGTCAAAGTGATGACTCAGCTTATCTACTCCTCTTTTACAACTGATCTCAAAACCAAGCTGCCATTCATTGAACTGAGCAAATTGATCCAGGGAACGGTGTGCATATCACCGTTGCAGGGTGATGGCACCTCAGCCTGGCACATACGTGCGTATGGAAAGAACTGGTATGTTAGGAAAGGGTCCGGATCTGGCTTCTGAGCAGAATGTCAAACACCAAATGGCAGAGCTCATTGAAAAGCAGCAGCTGCTGCTGCTGGGCCAAAGCAGAAAACTTAAACTTTCACAAAGCTAAATATTCTTTTTAGCTTTGATTTTTTTAAAATACAAGTTAAAGTTACAAAAACCACTGAAAGGCTAAAGATGAGACCAAACATTTAGAGCTCTTCCTGTCAAAAATGCTTTAACTTTTCCAGAATTACCATTTTCTGATAGGAAATTGTTCTAGTGAAATAACATTGAATGAATGAATGAGGACATCTGGCTTAAAGTATAAACTTGTCTGGGCTAATGAAGTGTTGTGTTATAGTTTCCCTCTCTTGAATTTCTGTCTTTCTCAATTGTCTGCACAGACAGGCTCTCATTAAGTCAGCAATCTGTTTGCCTCTGTTTCTGAGATTATTTTGCTTCCCCAAGCTGATATTATCTATACAGGAAAGTAGTAATGAGGGTAAGATGTTAATTGGAAGGTAGCTCCTATTACTTAATCTGTTTCTGTAATAATTTTGGAGGATGGAATTGGCAAAGGACTGGCTTGAACATTAGTCTTGCAGTGGATTGGCCTTCTAGTATAATTCAGGATTTTATTTTTGAAATTAATGAACATTCTTTGTTTTCTTCAACTCCTTTGACCATGAAGGCTTTATAAGCACGATTTACATGCATTTTGAACGGTAAGGTTAAATAGCAAGTTCTTAGGAAGCTGACAGAATTCTCTAAAAAAAATCTTGATCCAAATATCAGAAGGAAAGCCGTGACAGTCCAATACCATGTGCTAAACAAGTTTTCCCCTCAGCATTCATAGTGTGGTTGTGCTAAATGAAGCAATACCTCATCTATTAAATACTTTTTGTTTTTCTTCCGTTTTCTTCTGCTATACAGTACTCAGAAGACCTTGACAAAACTTACAAAGAGGAGTGCTATACAAACTCATTATTTTCTAACACATCGCCACAAGGAAAAGGATAAATCTCTGGTGATATACTTAGTGCTTCATGTCTTTGCTTTCCAATTTTGGAGATGTCTGCCAGTTCCTATATATTTTCTCCTCGAGTTTATCCACTGCTGGTCATTTATATGCAAAGTGCCTGTGTCTGTACCGGTGTGCTGTCTCCACCAACACAGTAGGTCAATAATGAATAAAACAAGACCAGAAGTGTAGGGTTAGAGCATTGCTGAGGGTTTTGCTGGCAATTATGTGAAAAGTAAAACATATCAGGAAATGCATCTTTAAAGGCAGCTGTGTAGTTCTCATATGGAAACGAGTACTCACTTTTATTAGATCAAAACACTGAAAATCCTTTCCTTGTTTTCAAACCAATCGCAAACGTTTTTCACTTTAAAAAAAAAAAAAAGTCCTTGCTCAAAATGCAAAACTAATAAATAATTGAAAACTATGTAAGAGTTACGTATCTGGGCTGCTGCAGCTTTTTCCTTTATCTTTTCAGTATCTCGCCCTTCCTGAAAACCAGTGCGTTCTCAGTCTTTCCAGCAGTTTGTTTTGAGGCTTTTGTTTGGTATTGTATTGCCACACAGAGAAATACCTTTAAAATAACCTTCACGTGAAGGGCTGATACAATCTCACTTTCCCACTCAGTGAGAAATGCCTGTATATATATCAGGTGTTTTTCACATGCAGGTCTCAGCCAGTCCTGTACACCCATCACTGAATAAATGGGAATGTTTCCACTGCCACAAAGGGAGACGCAGTAGAAGATAAATGTAAACCTAGCACAGAGCTGATTACTACTTCTCAAAAGACAGATTGAAGCTACCAGCAAGAGGATTAACAATAACAGGAAGGCAGCTGGAAGAAATCAAGAATTCAGTTTATCACATGCAGGAGCACATGCATTTTATTACTTTTCTTCAGGCCAACCTCAGCAGGGGATGCGATACCTAAAATCTAGCACTTGGTTGGTTAATTGGTGAACAAGGCACATAAGAGTTAATGGATTTTGCATAGCAACTATGTGGAGAATATAAAAAACATTTGTAGCCATCTGAGAAAAATTTTCTTTTATGGCGAAACTTAGACACCAAAACCTGATTTGTCAGCCTTTTTCTCTCATGTATGCTCTTAAACAAATATGTTTTAAAATGTGGATGATGATTTTTGGCAACTTAATCCCTACTTTAGCACCTCAAGAACCACTCTGGTTTGCAATTTCAGATTTTTTTATCTCCTTTGTTGGAAATTAATTATCATTTTTACGATCTGCTGTGTAAGGACACTTAGTTGCACTATACAGACAATAAAATACATTTGGTCCTGCCCTATTGCAGACCTTGCAACAGGAAGATGTGTTAAATCTTTTAAATGCTGAAGGAGAAATCCATCTGTATATCCGTGTACATTTCCCCAAACACTGATTATATATTATTTGTTGTTTAGAAGACTCAGATCTTGCCAGATTAGTCTCTGATTTTTCATTTACTTAGACTTTCCTTCACTTACCTACCTCTCCTTGCTCACTGTCCTCTTGGCTGATCTTACCCAACTTTCCAGCCTCCCCATGCTTACCAGAGAGAAGTTAAATTGATTATTTAACCAGTTGATTATTTATTGTAAAACATTGATTATTTGACCAGTTCTAAAGGAAGTGTTAAAAATAGTGGTGGACCTACCTGATCTCCCCAAATACAGCTCCTGCTCTTAGTGTAACCAGGACTTTTGTACCATCAGGGCCTCCAAGGACTTGAACTTCACCTTGTTTGATGATGTACATCTCTCTGCCAATCTCTCCCTGGACACAGAAACACATAATCTCATTTTTTGACGTAGAATAATCTGACAAACTTCCCTTTAAATATATTTCCCTGTTCTCATACACTGTTTTACCGTTATTGTAGAGAAACAATTTTTTTCCCCACTTTTCCTAGGACAGAACACAAGTGCAAGGACTGACTTTGGCAGATCTAATTGTGATGTGAGGCAGTATGTGAGTAGAATTAAGACCATCCAGGCAAGCTTGAAAAATGAAGACTAGATAATAATCAAGATTGTATCAGTCATTTCCATCAACTATCCAGGTAGAAACTAAAGTAAGTCAGCAGAACATTTAATAGCAGAAGTGCAAAAAAGCCTGTGCTTCATGGTTTAAAAAGTTTCAGTTTTCACTCTATTACTTCTAATCCTCACTTATCTAATTTACAAGGAAAATAAGAATAAACAATCACTCAAAACTTTGTCTACTTTTATGTAATCACTGGATGGTTTAAGAGATTATTAGTTAACTTATTATCCTTCACAAGATCTGCTAAGATTAAAAGGCATGATATCAGTATATAGGATGAAAAGCAGTCAAACTCGAATAATAGAAAGGGCTTAACAAACATGATCATAACTGTACTCACAACATCTCAATGATGGGAAAATAAATATTTTTCCATTTGTGCTGCTGGACTGACTGAAGAAAAGCAACCATTTCATTCTAAAAGCAAAAATGCAGCAGCAACAAAGCCAGGACTCAAAATGTAGGGTTTCTACTTCCTCTCCCTTAATCTGGTTTTCCAAACCTGCAGGCTGGAGCCTCCTTGGTAAGGTATGATGAGGCCTACACCACACCCAGGTAAGAAGTACTCCCAGCTCTCAGGTTCCAACAGGCTTTTATTCTTTGCTAAAAATTACAGTGCTAGTAGGACTACCATGGTTGTTGGCCACATTATAGACCTATACAAGTGAGTGTCCTTTGTGCTCTGAATGAGGCTGGAATAAAATGATACTCATATTTTTTGTAACCCATCCTTGCTGAGAACTGTTTTTATCTGACTGCAGGATCAAGACCTAGAACCTGTTACTGTCATTTACTATACCTGCTGTGGTAGAGTCCCAGCCACAGTCCAATATCCTCTTACACTGTGCATTGTACAAGCAAATTACTCTCCCACCCTTCCGAACAAACAGTAATTCTGGGATTGGTCTTTGAAGAGACACACCTGATCCTTCAGTGCATTCACAAATATTTAACTTCCTACATTGTGGAATTGGTGGAACTAACTCAGCATTCAGAAAGAGGTTCATAGCATGGAATCATGCAATCATAGAATCACAGAATCACAGAATGGTTTGGGTTGGAAGGGACCTGAAAGATCATCTAATTCAATTCCCCTGCATGGGCAGGGACACCTTCCACCTTCCTCAGCTCCTTGAGGGAGCAGGACCTTTGTGACCAGAACTAGACCAGAGCAGCTAAAGACAAGGAGTTCTGATGGTCTGTGCCGTGAAGTGTGGGTCAATTGAAAGAACACTAACAGCACTGCTACTTCACCCCTATGCTTTAATTACATCCAGCAGTGCCTATGAGTGTTGTAACAAACCTTTGAAAATAGACTTGGGCTCATTTGGTCAGAAGATGAGCTATCTACCTGTGCTACTGTAAGGCCACATTTAAGCTAAAATGTGAAGAGAAGACAGACTTCATGGCTAAGGGACAGTGTGTCAGCATTCAGCTTAAGTCTGGAGATGGTTCCAAGCTCAGAGTGAAGGCAAAGCAAGATCAGATCCTGCTGTAAGGAGCAATATGCATTACTTACATTATTGGGTAATTCCACTTCAGTATTTCTGAATACACAAATGAAGCACATACAAAGCATCATGGATTGAGATCTGTAGGCTAGGTTTGTATGTATATATGTATAAAAAATTAAGCTTGCTCCATTTTAAATATTCAAACTTCATGATGTGTCCCTGGATAAGCCATATTTACATTAAATACTTTCCCATACTATTATAATTTTGTTTGATAATGTAAGTAATAAAACCCATATTGTCTTGTTCTGTGTCGAAACTTGAGAGCAAATTTGTTATTATTACATAGAATACCTTAATTATTTTTATGCTATCTAATTCACCCACAATTAATTTTATTTAAAGAATACTTTTGACCTATTCCTGAACTCTTTTTCTAAAATACATATTATATTTATTGTTTGAAAGAGACAGAAATGCTCACCTTTTTGCAGACAAAGTCACCAGGTAAATACACAATGGATTTCAACCTTAGCAGCATGTCATATATCATCTGAGTATCACAACCCTGTTAAAATTAAGTAGAATTGTTCTGTATTGATTCAGTAACACAAGTGATTATTAATGCTTACACTGGGCAGCAAGTTAATACATGAGTGATCCAGGGGTTCATAAGTGGAATGACAAATGAAAACATGGTAAGGGACAACTTTTAAAGGAGAGAAAATATTGAAGGAATTGTCATTTCAGATACCTATAATATTCTCTTTGGGTTGAACAGTGTTATTTATTTAGTTAGTTTTAATGAAGTGAGCTTCTGTACATCTAAGTTTGATTGTTGTGGAAGTTCAGTGCTATTTTCTGTGTTTTATAGATCTTTTAGGTGATTTTTATGCTGACCCGGGGGAAAAAAAGCAGGTCAAATTCTTTTTATGAATCTATGAATTCCAAGTCTTCAGCAAATGTTGCAGAAACATTGCAACTATGTAATGTTTAAACAAGAGATATCCTGATTCTTGCAACTGTCTTAAAAAAAAAATGGTTAAACTTAATGTATTTCAAGACTACTAAAAATGCAATGTCTCTCCATTTTTGGTGTAAAAATCCAATCTTATGTACCACATTTAAATAATCTCTCTTGAAACCTATTGTGATAACAATAAGAAAGCTCCTTTGAACAAAAAGCTACTAAAAATAACATTCACTACATCAAAGTTATGTTCCCAGAACAAATAGTAACCCTGATCTCTCAGGCAGTGCTAGGCAGTAGACAGCAAGGTGATCTGTACTAAAAATTATATTCTAAATTTGGCTCTAGAGATTAGTTTACACAGATTCACAGATTTCTCTAGGTTGGAAGAGACCTCAAGATCATCGAGTCCAACCTCCGACCTAACACTAAGTACTCCACTAAACCATATCCCTAAGCTCTACATCTAAACGTCTTTTAAAGACCTCCAGGGATGGTGACTCCACCACCTCCCTGGGCAGCCCGTTCCAATGCTTAATAACCCTTTCGGTAAAGAAGTACTTCCTAACATCCAACCTAAAACTCCCCTGTCGCAACTTTAGCCCATTCCCCCTCGTCCTGTCACTAGGCACGTGGGAGAATAGACCAACCCCCACCTCTCTACAGCCTCCTTTCAGGTAACTGTAGAGAGCGATGAGGTCGCCCCTGAGCCTCCTCTTCTCCAGGCTGAACAAGCCCAGCTCCCTCAGCCGCTCCTCATAAGACTTGTTCTCCAGACCCCTCACAAGCTTGGTCGCCCTTCTCTGGACTCGCTCGAGCACGTCCATGTCCTTCCTGTAGCGAGGGGCCCAAAACTGAACACAGTACTCGAGGTGCGGCCTCACCAGAGCCGAGTACAGGGGCACAATCACTTCCCTAGACCTGCTGGCCACACTGCTTCTTATACAGGCCAGGATGCCGTTGGCCTTCTTGGCCACCTGAGCACACTGCTGGCTCATATTCAGCCGACTATCCACCAATACTCCCAGGTCCTTCTCGGCCAGACAGCTTTCCAGCCACTCATCTCCCAGCCTGTAGCTCTGCTTGGGGTTGTTGCAGCCCAGGTGCAGGACCCGGCACTTGGCCTTGTTGAACTTCATGCAGTTGACCCCAGCCCATCGCTCCAGCCTATCCAGATCCTCCTGCAGAGCCTTCCTGCCCTCGAGCAGATCGACACACGCACTTAGCTTGGTGTCATCTGCAAACTTACTGAGGGTGCACTGGACGCCCTCATCCAGATCATCAATAAAGATATTAAAGAGGACCGGCCCCAGTACCGAGCCCTGGGGGACTCCACTAGTGACCGGCCTCCAACCAGATTTGACTCCATTCACCACAACTCTCTGGGCCCAGCCATCCAGCCAGTTTCTAACCCAGCGAAGCGTACGCCAGTCCAAGCCCCGAGCAGCCAGTTTCTTGAGGAGAATGTTGTGGGGAACGGTGTCAAAAGCCTTACTGAGGTCAAGGTAGACCACGTCCACAGCCTTTCCCTCATCCACCAAGCGCGTCACTTGGTCATAGAAGGAGATCAGGTTCGTCAAACAGGACCTGCCTTTCATAAACCCATGCTGACTGGGCCTGATCGCCTGCTTGCCCTGCAAGTGCCGCGTGATGACCCTCAAGATAATCTGCTCCATGAGCTTCCCCGGCACTGAGGTCAAACTGACAGGCCTATAGTTCCCCGGGTCTGCCCTCCGGCCCTTCTTATAGATAGGCGTCACATTGGCTAGCCGCCAGTCAACCGGGACCTCCCCCGATAGCCAGGACTGCCGATAAATGATGGAAAGCGGCTCGGCCAGCTCCTCCGCCAGTTCTCTCAGTACCCTTGGGTGGATCCCATCCGGCCCCATCGACTTGCGCACATCCAAGCTCCGTAGCAGGTCGCCAACCATTTCCTCAAGGATAGCGAAGGCCACATCCAGCTCCCCATCCCCTTCCACCAGCTCAGGGCACTGGGTGTCCGGAGAACAACCGGTATTGCCGCTAAAGACTGAGGCAAAGGCGGCATTAAGCACCTCAGCCTTTTCCTCATCCTTAGTAACTAGGTTTCCCCTCGCATCCAGTAAAGGATGGAGATTCTCCCTAGTCCTCCGTTTCGCGTTGATGTATTTGTAAAAGGATTTTTTGTTGTCTTTAACGGCAGTAGCCAGATTGAGCTCCAGATGAGCTTTGGCCTTTCTAATTTTCTCCCTGCACAGCCTCGCTACATCCTTGTAGTCCTCCTCAGTGGCCCGCCCTTTTTTCCAAAGATTATAAACCCTCTTTTTTCTGCTAAGCTCCAGCCGCAACTCTCTGTTGAGCCAGGCCGGTCTTCTTCCACGCCGGCTCATCTTTGGGCACGTGGGGACGGACCGCTCCTGTGCCATCACGATTTCCTTCTTGAGGAGCGCCCAGCCTTCCTGGACTCCTCTGCCCTTCAGAACCGCCTCCCAAGGGACTCGGCCAACCAGCGTCCTGAGCAGCTCAAAGTCAGCCCTCCGGAAGTCCAAGACAGCAGTTTTACTGGTCCCCTTCCTGGCCTCGCCAAGAATAGAGAACTCTACCATTTCGTGGTCACTCTGCCCCAGACAGCTTCCGACCACCACATCTCCCACCAGTCCTTCTCTGTTTGTGAAGAGAAGGTCTAGCGGGGCACCACCCCTGGTAGGTTCACTGACCAGCTGCGTCAGGAAGCTATCTCCCACGCTCTCCAGAAACCTCCTAGACTGCTTTCTCTGTGCCGTGTTGTGTTTCCAGGATATGTCCGGGAAGTTGAAGTCCCCCACGAGGACAAGCGCCGACGATTTTGCAACTTCTGTCAGTTGCCTATAAAACTCCTCATCCGTCTCCTCATCCTGGTTCGGCGGTCTATAACAGACCCCCACCAGGATGCTAGCCTTGCCGGCCTTCCCGCGGATCCTAACCCACAGGGATTCAACCTTATCATTCCCAGCCTGGAGTTCCACAACATCAAAAGATTCTCTAATGTAGAGAGCCACGCCACCACCCCTTCTGTGCTGCCTGTCCCTCCTGAAGAGCCGATAGCCAGGCATTGCAGCACTCCAGTCGTGGGAGCGGTCCCACCACGTCTCCGTGATGGCAACCAAGTCGTAGCCTGCCTGCTGCACAATGGCTTCCAGCTCCTCCTGTTTGTTACCCATGCTGCGTGCATTAGTGTAGATGCACTTCAGCTGGGCCATCGCCTTCTTCCCCGGCCTAGCCATTGTTTCCCCCGGCACAGCTCCGACAAGCCTTGTTTGAGCCCCGTCCCCCTTCTTACCTAGTTTAAAGCTCTCTCTATGAGCCCCGCCAGCTCCTGGCCTAGGATCCGTTTTCCCCTTGGAGACAGAGACCCATCTGGGGCCATCAGGCCGGGTGCCGAGTAAAGCTCCCCATGGTGAAAAAACCCAAAATTTCTATGCTGGCACCAGCCTCTGAGCCACCTATTAACCACATGAGCTTTCCGTGTCCTCTCCGTGCCTCTCCCTTCCCCCGTAGGGATGGACGAAAACACCACCTGCACTCCCGCTCCCTCCACCAATCGTCCCAGCCCCCTACAGTCCTGTTTGATGGCCCTGAGGCTTCTCTTTTCAACATCATCGCTGCCAGCCTGGACTATCAAAAGCGGGTAATAGTCAGAGGGGCGAACCAGGTTTGGAAGCTTCCTGGTAACGTCTCTGACCCTGGCCCCAGGGAGGCAGCAGACTTCCCTATGTGTGGGGTCAGGCCGACAAATAGGGCCCTCCGTTCCCCTGAGGAGGGAGTCGCCCACAACAATCACCCTTCTTTCTTTCTTGGTGGAGGCAGTCCTGAGGCGTGGAGTCAACTTCCTCACCTCAGGCATCCTCCCGGGTAGGCTTCCTACCTCATCCTCACCCACCGGTCTCTCCAGCTCCAGGGCCTCAAACCTATTGTTCAAGGGCACCTGGGAAGGCGGCGCCGGAAGGGGAGGGCATCTCCTGCGAGGTCGAGCAGGGACCTGTCTCCATTCCTCCTCAACTCGCAGGTCCCCTCCCTCTGCCCGATGGCAACAGGGCAGGGGGTCCACCCCCCTTTGGGGCGTCTCACCCTGGTCCCTCTCCCTCCGGTCCTGCAGGGAGTTGCTCCACCAGTCTATCTCCCGCTCGCACTCCCTGATATCCCTCAGCCTCTGCACCTCCTCCTTGAGCTCCGCCACCATGCGGACCAGGTCGTCCACCTGCTCGCACCTCACGCAAGCAGTCTCCCTGCCTCCCGCCGATGGCAGCAAGAGGCTCAGACACTCCCCGCATCCGGAGACCTGAACTGCCGCATGTTTGGACGGGCAGTCGGTCTGGGTGTGCACTGACTTCCTAGAGAAGGCACCGTGCCTGGTGGAGACCATTGCAGCCCAGCTGACAGGAGAGTGCCGTTAGGGAGTTGTCCCTATGGGCGGGTGTGAGCGCTCCGCCCTGCCTGCGCCAACTGCCTCGCTAACTGCCGCGTCACTCCCTGTTTGCCGGCCCTGTTCGCCGCGCTCCTGGTCCTACTTACACTCTGAAATCTGACAGTCTTACCATAACATCAGCTTTAATATGTCAGTATAGCAGGACTGTTTCTTAATCTCATTCACTTTTTTTTTTTTTTTTAATCTCTGATATAACACAAAAAAGACAGGTACTTGTCTTTGTCCTGACCTGTCTCCACTGACTTAGATAATTCTTAGACTTATTTTGCCTTGAATATTAACAAACACGTTCTTAAGTGTGGCAAGATGCACAAAACAAGGTTTCTGTCTCACAAATACCACATATTGCTGCATTCTCCTGTAAAGGTACTTGCTTTGAATAAGTCAACTTTGTTGACAATGGCAAAGTTCACATCAATTGCAATGGCTAATTGCATTTTGGTTGGCATCTGCTCCAGTAATTCTGATTCATCTGTAACAAACAAAACAAAACAAAACAAAAAACAAAAACAACAACAACAAAAACCTGATTAGTTGGAAGAAGCTATAAAGGAAGAATGAAAGAAAGTCCATAAAAATGAACATTGCATAGAAAAACAACTTAGTGGAGTAATTCTAGCATTTATGAGTTCAAATGAGGAAGATGCTACTATGCTAATCAGAAGAAATTGTCTTTTAAGTTGCATATCTTGTCTAAAGATATAACCAGAACTTTACATAAATTAATAGAAATTGTGAAGTAGAAAGCGTTGTATTGCTTTGGAGTTTTTTGCTTTTCTAAAGGAAATGGAATACCCCCCTCTCGCTCTCTCCTATGAAATTCAGAAAAGATTTGTGCATTTCACCTTATAGCTATATCTGCACAAAACACTCTCTTTTTGAGCTTCTGTGTAACTGGAATTGGAAAGCCTTACCCAGCATTCCTTGAGAGTCCCATGTGTATTCATACCAGGTTCGAACACGATTTTGAACCACTTTTGGAATGGAGTAAGTGTTCATATAGGAGACAGTGTTGTCCATACAGGATCGGTAGTAGTTCTGTCCTGCTGTAGCTGCTCCGATTACATCTCTCATCTGCAAACATCAGTTGATATTACTACACATTTCAGCAAAAATAGTTGTGATTTGAGTATCTTGTCAAGGACATAAAAAAAAGAATAAAACACTTGTTTACAAAATTGCTGATTAATTATACATTCAGCTCCATGTTTTGAATAGTTCCTTCATCTGCTTTTTCAGGAACATTAAATAAAACCTAACTGTATAAGAAACAGTCTATATTTTTTTTTATTTTTAAAGGAATCATTTTTGTTTTTCAGCTTGTTCTTCTGTCTTTTATTTCTGTACTTGCATGAAAAATACAGATAATGCTTTTGTAAACATCTATAATAAAGCTACTGTGTATTTGTTGTGCCATGCAAGTCAGAAATGAAGCAAAGCAGGCTAAATTTCTGTAATAACATCAGCTGGCACCAACAGAACAAAGATCCTGACACTGTTTAAATTGAAGCTAGATCAGTCCTAAAAATCCACTTTGGGCTGAAAGTTGACCTTGAAGATTTTAGCGCAGGAACATCATTTAACATTTCAACACAAATGCAATTTGTTTTTAGTAGAACAGCTTCACAGTGCAGTGGCCAAGGATTAGTATGATACTGAGGCAAATTCTATTTCTTATTACAGAAAGGCAATTGATTGGAGGAATAACAATTTTTAGGCAGCTGTGCTAAATTGGGAATAACTCAGTAAGTTTAAAATATTTTTGTAAACAGGAATTATAACAAAATATAATGAAGCTGCTTGTGTATTAATAAGTTTTGATTCCACAATTGACTACACTGGTTACAAAAGTTAATCTCAAATCTATTTGGGGAAGAGAGCTTTTATATGAATAATTAGTTTTTGGTAATTTTTGGTTTTATTTTTGATAATACTTGTTTGTGGATGAATTTGATATTTTATAGGAAAGAATGTTCTATGATAATTGGGTATCTCACACTTCTAAATTGCAAGAGGCATATATATTTTTTTAACTTTGGCTGAACTTTTTTTCACATTCTGAACTCATAAAAAAAATCACCAATATCTTTATGTTTTCATATTAATTCTCCCAGTAACAGACATGTACAAATCAAAAGCTCTGGAATCGTTTCTAAAGGAATCCAACACAAGACACAGCCTGACATAAGAATCATGCTATTTCTCTGTAGGCAAGGTATTTTAAAACCTGTGGATCTAAAGCTCAAATTTAGTAGTTAACAAGCTACAAGCTGGAAATAGTTCATGCTGGGTTCCACTTGTCTGGAAGTATAACTGATTTGCTTTGCTGTAGGCTTTTTTTTTTTTTTTTCCTCTTGCCATATGAAAACCAACAGAAATAGAAAATAGTCAATTTTCAAATTAACAAATATTTTGTAACTTATGGAAGATATCTCAATTCTAGTTTGACAGAAATCTTGAGATTTCTATTGTCAGTAGTATCAAGTTTGATTTATTTGATAATTTGTACGTTAATATAATTATACCTGCAGTTATAACTTTCATATCAGATTCAACAGTAGAGTGTGAATGTTAAGGAACCGTCTCCTTGGCTGTGAAGAAATAAAAAAGGAATTGTACATAGTTTTAAGAATCATCTGTGTCATGCAGAGACTTGGCTTTAAATCAACTTGTGTGCAAAAGGCATACAAAACTGGGAACTGATTAAATGCATGCAGCAGTCAGAAGGGTAAGTATGGATGACAGTGAAAAAGAGGGACATGTATGTTGAAGCTAAACTTTTTCCTGGAACTAAACAGAACAAAATTGAATATATTATCGCTACACTGCAGTTCATTGAATATATCTAGTTATTGATTTCTTGATGTACCTGACCAATTAAGCTGGAGAAGACAAAGACACCCAAGAAAAAATTCAGCAGTTGAAAAACTATCTCAAACAGGGTTTGTGGTTCTGGAAGGCCACCAATGGTGATTAACGTACGAACTGCCCAGTAGTAACACCTCAGGTACCTGTGAATACAAACAGAATTTTTGTTATTGACTGGAGCTACTTATGTCATTAACTACCCTTTTTATCACCTTAACAAACACTTTCTTGCCTTCACTACTGTCCCTCATGCCTGGGAAGAGCTGTCCATCAGCGGCTACCTTGTGAACACTCCTCAGGCTTTTCTCAGAACTCTCCTGGTCTGGAGGGCAAACATAGCAGTGAGCTATAAGCTCATAGCAGTGAGACACTAACACTGTACTTCAACATATGGCCTCCAATATATTGCCTCCTTCCCTGTATCCATTTACTGTCTCTCCCTTCCCATACTTAAGTGTGAGCTCTTTGGCCAAAGGCTTTTTGTTCTGCTCGTACAGTCCTTTTTGTACAGCCCTGTGCATGACAGAGTCCATTCCATTCAATCACTGAATTTCCATTAGTTGATAACATGAGTTTCTAAAAACAACAAAGGACCTGTACAAAATTAATTCTTTTTGATTTTGTGAGGATAGCCATACTAACTCTATGCCTATATATATAAAGCGCCTTGGCATCTCTAATATTCTTTTTAAAATTTCATTCTAAAACCATTAGTAATGCAGCATACCCCATTAAGTGCAGCTGCAATTAATTAGTTCTAATCATTGCCATGAATGTGCTATTGTTTCTTTCTTTTCTGAGCTAACAAATCTAGGAATATTTCTAAAGGCCCCCTAATCATTAGAATTTGACTTTATAAGTCTCTATACAATCAGATTTCAGCTTCTCTAATAATTAGAAGTATGTTTTCCTTAATTGTACAGTGAGATTTCCTATCAACAATGACCATAGCTTCTAAAGCAATGAAGATTCATTCTGTTTCTTGAATTTTATTGAGTTTGAAATAAAATAAAATTTAAAAAGCAACAAAACCCCCAGCAACAAAACCAGAAGAAATGCTTTTGGAGATGTTTCTTTGAAATAGACAGTCTAGCATACATTTTCTCATGTCTGCACTGAGTTTGAGGCCAACCTGATCGGCCTGCAAACTTCAGGAGTAGTACATTTTAGTTTGGTGGCCCCCACTTTAAATCTTTTTTTAATTGAGATATGAACTCAACTCCTATTAATAAATGGTTTGTGTAACTATACTATTGGAGGGTCAGTTTTGTTCAAATATAAGAAAATGAACTGACAATATCAAACAGTTCCAGTGAGGAATGTTCCATTTTAAATCACTTGGAAGTGTTTTTAAATCTTTTCACCTAAAATGTGAGGATTTATCATGCAATCGATTTTTGGTTTTCACTGCAAAGTCATGTTTTTCTTGGTTTCAAATTAATGAAATGCAGTAGCAATGATCACTTTTACCCTATTTTTCTAGTTTTAAACAGACAGAACTGTCAGTTTTCATTCAGAGTCCTTAAATCAAAAATTCATTACATATGTGTCATCCTGTCATTTTTCCTTGTTAGGGATGCAAAATGAACAGTTGGATTACACCAATACAATATTTGCACTCAGGTTCAAAAAAATCCACCATCACCTATTCACACTTGAAGCAAAGTATGCATAAGTGGCAGCTTTCACTCAGAGTTCTGTAGCTCAAAGGACATGCAAGAACAAGCCTCACATACCTGCTGGAGGAACTGCAGATTTAAACGTAAAATGATGTCTCTAGCTTGTCTGAGGGGATTTGTCATATGAAGCATATTAATATTGTATTCGTTTGTTATAAGTGTGAATGCTGTAGAGCTTGAAACATGTAGAATTAATGACTACGAAAATGTAAAGAAATTAGCAGTACTTCTGTGCTTAATTACTATAGGAAAGAAACTAATTAACAAACTCCCTCACTCTCAATGACCTCAGATGCCAAGACTGTTAAATCCACCATGATAGTCCATGATATAATCTCCATTCTGGGAGAGAATCTCCATGTCTGTGAGGCATGAAAGCAATTCCTGAAAGGACTTTAGGGATCCTAAACATGCTTCTTTGAAGCATACAGACTCTTCAGGTGTTTTGTTTGTTTGTTTGTTTGTTTGTTTTCAGAACTGCCCACTCCTTTCTGAAGATGTAGTTAATACAGTATTTTTTTTTTGTAATTTTACTTCAGAGGAAATTTTCTACGGATAAAGTCACAATGATAATCACTATCTCTTAGGCACAGATTTTATAATTTCTCTTTTTACTTTATTTTATTGGTTTTGTTTTAATCTGACATAAAAGTTACAGTGTTGAAATATAAAGGAACGTTTTTCCTAAAAAATGAGATTGTAAATTTTGTTTATGGAAAGCCAGAAAAAAACAGACTACAGTTTCAATGGCATTAGCAGTTCTGCTTCCTACTAGCTAGAGTGTCTGGAAAACATCATTGCTTACCATATGGCTTACTAGCCTACTATAAAATTACTGTTGGAGCAAACAACATGAGACAAGAAAGAGATTTTCACTCTGCACAGCATAGACAGTAAGTGTATCCTTCAGGCAATCAAACTACTAGATTTTTCCCTGAAGTAAGTCCTATGTATGAAAACATTCAGAAAAAAACACATATAAGACACCTTGTAATGTTATGCCGAAGTTCCTATGTGGTTTTGGTTAATACAATTAAATCAAATCTTTGTGCATATGGCTGTCAGATTTTAAGGCGGTATTCACACAGCCCAGTGAAGCTTTATTTCAGGGCTGTCACATTTTTAGTCGCTAATTACAACCAGGACAGGTTTGAAGTGGAATAAAGAAGAGGCTTTTATAAACAGGCATTCTAACGATGTCCTCCTTGGTACCTTTCTTTCTTGAATGACTTATTAATCAAATGACTGTGGGTGTGATGTGCTCAGAGAATAAGGTGTAAACTGCAATGATTTATATCAAAAATAAGGCTACAAGCAGCAAGTCTGAAAGCATTAGGTCTGACATATGTATGGGTTGGGCTGCTGCATTCACATGGCAAGGTTTTTGTAGTGGGAAGCTGCTGGGGTGGGCTCTGTGAGCAGAGCTCAGCAGCTGCCCCACGTCAGATCACAGCCAGCTCTAGCCAGCTCCTGGACCCGCTGCTGGCCAGAGCCGAACCACTAGGCAATGTTGTTTGCACCTCTGTGAGAGCAGATTTAAGAAAGGGGGGGAAAAATCTGCTGCACATCAGCAGCTGGGAACCAGCAGCTGGGAACCAGAGTGAGAAGCAGCCCTGCAGACCCCAAGGTCAGTGCAGCAGGAGGGCAGGAGGTGCTCCAGGCACTCAGCAGAAGTTCCCCTGCGGCCTGTGCAGAGGCCCCTGGTGGAGCAGGCTGTCCCCCTGCAGCCCATGGGTCCCACACGGAGCAGATCTCCATGCTGCAGCCCGTGGAGGAGCCCCCGGTGGAGCAGGTGGATGTGGCCTGGAGGAGGCTGCGGCCCATGGAGAGCCCCCGCAGGAGCAGGCCCCGGGCCGGAGCTGCAGCCCGTGGAGAGGAGCCCACGCAGGAGCAGGGGGTCTGGGGGGAGCTGCCGCCCGTGGGGGACCCGTGCTGGAGCAGTTTGCTCCTGGGGGATGGACCCCGTGGTACGGAGCCGTGTGGGAGCAGTTCTTGAAGAGCTGCTGCCTGTGGGCAGCGCCCGCAGGATCAGTTCGGGAAGGACGGCATCCCGTGGGAGGGACCCCATGTGGAGCAGGGGCAGAGAGTAAGGAGGAGGAACAGGAGGTAATAAATAACATTATGCTGTCTGTTTTTCCCATGATGATAACTGGTGAGTGATCTCCCTGTCCTTATCTCATCCCTCCCTTGTGCCCTTTCCATTGTATTTTCTCCCCCTTTCTCTTTGAGAAGGAGGAGTGTGGGAGTGGTTGTGGGGTTCAGCTGCCCATCATGGTGAGACCACCACAGCTCTGTATTCAGTTTGTTTGGAGGCACAAAACTGCCTCTGTAGCAAGCTCTGTGAGTGTGACACGTCAGACCTATTTGGAAGTACAGAATATAAGTGATATGCACATATGCAACATCTTTTAAGATACGCCATTCTTAATGCATATTGGTCATTGTAAACCAAAGAAGTTGAATTGTTCTAGACACATACAGTGATCATTTTCTGGGATTTCCAAATATCCAGTAAGTCTGCACCCAGAGCAGGAAGGCAGCAAGCCATAGAGAAAATTCACTAGGATACAAACGGATGTTTTGATTAGTAAATATGCTACAGAATTTTGCAGCCTACTTGTAGATGGCTTGCATACAGCAGAAAAGATACACCATACGATAAGTGGAACAATTTTTGTGCCTAACTTTATTGTTGAACCGGGGGGCTGCATGAGAATTTTAGCTCCCTCAGTTTACTTTCCCTCATAGGCAGTGAAATGGATACTTCCAGGGGACAATTCAAAACCATGACACTAAGTTCCTGCCTTTAATCACTTTCTAGAGGATTTGTCCATTTTCTCAAGGAATTAAACCAATCTCTTACTTACGTAGTTAAACTAGACTGAAAATAAACACATATGGTTCAAATTGTTCACTTAGCTAGAATTAAGAGACCTTCTCAATATCCTGCTGCTCTGGTCACATAAGCTCTGCACTATGGTTTTGCATCTGTGATGCTATCCTCCTGCATTAGGAGAGACTGAGATCTATCTAGGTAATTATGGGAAGTTCATCAAGAGCAGTTTTAATGCTGGCAACATCTTGGGTGGGTGATTTGGGTATGCTGCAGTGTGGGTAAACCTGACTGCCCTTTGTAGCTTGGGTTGAAGGCTTTCATTGAAGGCTGCCATGCAAAATATCTCAATTTTTTTTTTGGACTGGCACTAACATTTCCGAGTCTGGACACAGACTGGAAAAGAATACATCTAGCAGGAATTTGGAAGAATTGCTGCTTTGATAATTTTACTTGTGGTTTGAATGCTGTGCTACAGCTGTTATAAATTGGACTTCACCAGTTTGTATTCCTGCTCAGGAATACATATAAACAAACCGATGAGGTAAACTCTTGTCTGTGTGTTCTTTTTAGCCTGGGAAAGGGAAAAACATGATCCTAAAGTGCTGACATTTTTAAGAACTGAGTTTGGACATCACTAGCAACATTTTATGGACACAGCAGGGATTCCACATAAAACCTTAATGCCACTAAATCAATGCCAGTTCATTTGCTTTGAGTCAGTGTAATCGGAGACTGCTACAGTTTTGTTTCATTTGTCAAAATGCTGTCCGACTTTTTTTAATTAGCTAAGAAGCCATGTTTTTTTTATCTTCTTTCTGAACACATTCCCATTCTAGATGAGGACAATGGAATATTTTACATCAGATATCTGCCTCTCTGACTGCTGTATGAAAGGAAATTATTGCTCTACCGTAATATATACTGCAGTTCTGGTCACTTATTCTGATATATTTTTCTCAGATTGGAAAACAGGAACAACCAAGAACAAAGAAAAATATATACCTTGAAGTATATTTTCTGACATGTTTAATTTCAAACTGCATCTCCAATAATAACTGGTTTTCATACTATGACTCTTTGTCAAAAAATTCCAAATATCTGGCAAACAGATATGTCTTGCCTTAGTCGTTGATTTGATGACTATCCTATACAAAAGCCATTTGCTGTTAGAAGGCTAACAGGTTATACTTTATGAGATGCATGTCAGCTTGGGATATCGCTTGAGTTTCCATGTACTTGGGATCTTATACAGTATAAATTACGTAGAAGCAAAAGAATAATTGCATACTAATGTCAGATGAGGTAGATTAATGGATTAATGAAGCATATATAAATATATTCTTATGTATATTTTATTTCAACATCTCAGTGTAATGACTTAAGTTATCAGTTTATTATTACTATTAATAATAAATTCTGCCAAAAATCCCATTTGATACCAGTGTGATATCGTTTTCAAAATGTTTTCGCTTCTTCATAGAAAAGGTACCACAAAACATTAAAAAACACGGCCGTTGCCTCTAGGCACAACTGTATTGTCTATGGTCAAGCCAGTAAATAATTTCTACCAATTTTTTGCATATATGCAAAGTAAAATAATTTTGAATTTTGCCCATGAAAAACAGGAAGACTTTTCTGTCTTTTTTTTTTTTTTTTTTGGCTGTTCTCACATTAAAAACTTGAAGACTGGGTAAGCTCTTTATTTTCAGAGCCTTCAGGTGCTTAGTCTTAGTTAACTTATTTTTTAATTACAAGACAAGTATTCCCAAGAATGACATTAACTGAAATTGCTATAAAGGAAATTCATTATGCATTTTTCTTGACAGATTTCTAGAATACTTGATCCTGTGAATAAATACCTGTGTACAAGTTTACTTACATAAGTGGTCCCACTGAGCTCCATGAGCCTGCTTGCATGTCTGGTTATAATATTCCAGCTGTGTATTTTAGTGGTGTGTGAAAACTTCAGCAATGTTATTTTATTTTTTATTTATTTTTTGAGAGAGAACCTTAGCTATTAAAAATCAGTGCTACTTTACACAAAGTGCGTTTTACTCTAAAGGTTATTTTCTTACCCTTCAAAACAGTGACTTCACATCAAACTTCTGAAGTCTGACAAAATTACAAAAAAGAAGAGCACGTCTCCAAACTATTAAAAGAGAAGCGTGAAAAGTTGTTTAAAGGTGTTTTATGTTAGCAGCAGTATATTATATGCAGTTTTGCAAATAACATAATTAATGAACAAATTGTGCTTCTGGGGCTTTAACTATTTTGTGGTCTTTGAAAGAAATGTAAGTAAGTTCTTTCATACATCCGAACATACTAGATATGTTTTTGTATAACTACACCCAGAATATATGACTACTTATTTTCTGTTGTTTCCTCTCCCTCATCTTAATGATGGCATCCAGACTTTTTCTGTCATAAGGAGTTTGTGAACAGTGTGCCAATATCCACTCCTTCCTACTGGGGACACCCCTTGGCACCTGGTTAAGCGTGTCCTTTTCCAAAGATCAGAGAAGGTCAGTAGAATTTTTTTTTTAGACCAATCACAACGCTGCTAAGTGGGAATAAAATGTTGCATTTTAATGACAGTGCTGTGTGGCAGAAAAAGACTGGTGCCTCTGATTCCTTTAAGGTATTGTTCTGTCATCCTTCTAACAGTTCCCATGTGCATAAGCAATCAGTGAGTTTAATTTATGATCTTTGATGCTTTCTAAATGTTTAATTAAGTTAGTGCTTAGTACTGACTCATAAACCTATAAAAGCTGAAAGTACTAAACCAATTATTCACTGCACCTGCCCCCCAGATATGCGCTAGTAATGAAAGCTGCTAATCAGCAGTCATGGTACTAAAAGTTAGCTATCCAAGTACTTGTAAAGTAAGGGCATAACCTGTAAACAAAGTCATGGGAAAGGGAGAGGGATTCAGGGAGGAGCAAAATCAACAAAAACTAATTGCGAGAGAAAAGGACTTACATGTTTCCTTGGCCATCGTACACCCATCTAGTGCTGCCAAGTCCTTCATAGTCTGAAGCCCAATAATACAAGCATGCGTTAATGTGCAAGATAAACAGCAAGTATCCAGTTGTTCGAATGACCCTATAAAAGTCAACAGATTCCAAATAGCAAATGATTAAATTCCTGTTAAAAATGTATAGTTTTCCCTCCTTTTAATATGGCACCCTTTGCTTTTTGTGTCAATAATGTATATACTTAAGCATACACTAAGTAGCTCCCCACCTGTATTGACTCTGTGAAAAAAAATAGCTGGCCCAAAAAAACTTGTCTCTGATGTTTGTCCAAGGTCAAATAAATATCTTTCCTTGAGTATTTGACAGAGGATCATTTTTTAAATTATGATTTCCTGAGAACTTCATAATCCACCTCTTTTACTGGCTATGAATATTTACAGAAATCTGAAGCTATATTAATGAGGCTAGAGGGTACAAAATTATGTGTTTGTCAGACGCTGTTCAAGGTAGGCTCTGAACCAGTGAACTAAAGCCAAGGAGCGTCTGAGGTCAGAAATTAAATGTTTTGCAAGAGCTTTGCTAGGAAGCCTACAGTAGATGTGCTAAATAGTGTGATTTAGTGGCTACAGCAGGAGTTATATCATTCCTAATCCCAGTTCTTATGCTTATGGCCAGTTCTTCAAAGAACACCGATGATGAACTGCTTACGAACTGAGCAGCTTCCTGTTTAATACAGTAATGATCTCATTGTATATCCTCTGTCCAGTACATGGGGATCAAAAGGAAGATCTCCTGGATTTAGCTCTCTGTTCAAACATTCATGTATCCAAAGGATAAATAGGGAGGAAAAGTATAGGACTTGCCTAAACACAGGGAGGCTGTTCCATAATGGCTACATCTGCTACAGCCAGAATACAATGCAGTTCACAGTGCATAGTAACTGAGAGGGTGGTTATATGCAAATTTAATAAGGTCTAATTAACTTGGGACTATAAATTAAGTTAATGGGAGATAATGTTTCTGTAGTTGCTTCTGTATTATGGTCTCCTTTGCTTGTTCTTCAGGTGCTGTTACATGACCTCCTTTGCAACTCCATGCCACCGAGCCATCTACCTACTGGCACTGTTTAGGATGCTAGCAACTGAATATCACTTCTCTGTTGAAATGTTGATGCACTTTCAGGATAGCTCTGTTTAGGGCTGCAAGCTGTTGAGAACAGCAGATAGCTGATTTGAGCTAGTAATATTGCAAAATTGACCATGCTAGGACTAGTGCACTTGTTTCAGTCCATGCAGGTGTATTCCTGAGGCCTGAGTAAAGGTTCTGGAAGCCCTTGCTACAATAAATGTTCTATTTCTCTAGGCGCGTGCTTAATCTGCCATAATGGTATAGTAACTTTTTCTAGCTGTATTCCTACAAACTCAAACTGGTGAATTTGAGAAGTGAATCCATCCAGGCCCACTGAGAAACTGAAAAGCAGTTTCTTCACCTTGTGGAAATTCAGAGAAGCCTACTCTTGTACCAACAAGACTTAAAAAAAAAAAAAAAAAAAAAAAAAACTTAGAAAGAAAACTCCTCAATAAGTGAAAGGAGAGGGTAACATATGAATAAGCTTTTAGAAGGACAGCATCTCATAAATACTTTAGCAGAACTTTCAGACTTCTAAGGTCTTTTATTTCACAGGTATCTGAAAACATGAAACATGATGTTTCAACCTCCTTTTTGAATTTTTAAATCACATGAAATATCTCATTTGCAATGTACGAATACAAAGACTACCATTTAAGTGCAATACTCTCTGAAATAAGTTGGTAATCGTATTTTAATAAGATGGTATTTATGATGCAGCAGCACACAGGAAAAAGATTTTGCCCCAGGACTGGGACAGGGAAAGAAATCTGTTGGTGTAAGAACTGAACAGGATAAATTAAGGCTGTTGACAACGTTTGTCAGTAAATGACAATAATGGCAATAGAGCAGATAGGCTGATCAGGTCCTAGCTGCAGCAGTGACTGCTGAGGGACCTACGAAATTTGCCATACCTGTGTCCATGGGCTGCCTGAGTTGGAACCAAAATTCTTTTGGTGAATACAGAAGGTGAGAACACAGTGCAGTAGACATCAATTATAATCACTGTTTGAGAGCCGTACTGAGTTGATTCTCATTCCAAGTTTAGTCAATGTAGTGGAGGATCAAGTTTCTGTATATGCCAGGTTCATGGTGAGAGCATGTTTGAAGAAAAATGTTGATATAGGCTCAAGCTCATAACTTTTATAAAGTACAAATAAACAGCCACTGAGGATTTGGCACTGCTAGGAACCTAATGAAGCTGTTCTTTAGCTCTTTCACTAAAGAAACTTCTTTCTGATTGTTCCGATCAGTTAAATTTTGACAGAAGCCTCAGTGTGGTGAATATTTTGCATGAAAGTAGCCTTTGCACTCAAGCAGGCCAGCTGAACTGAACAGGACTTCATAGATGAATGGAGCTTTACATTTATTATTTTAATGATTACAATAAAGACGAAGAGATATTAAAAAAGATCTTAAATTGAACAGTTAAAATGTACCATACTGTGCCGACAAAGATATACTGTCCAGTGCTTCACTGATGACTTATGACATTGAATGAAAGGCATTCTGTGCCAAGCTTTGCATTCTACAAGGATTTAATAAGCACATACCTGTAGATGTATGCTTTGTCCAGAATAGCTTCCAAACGATCATTAAACTCAAAGAATGTGTTATGCTGAATGGAAAATAAGTGAAAGTAATCCAATCATTATCTTTCACCACATATTTTTCTAGTAGTACTGTTATTAGTTCACATACACATTTTGAAAATAATGGATTTTTCAGCAGTCTGACTTTCTTTAAACACCTATCTAGAGGTGAACTGCAAAGCAAAGATAAAAATTGAGTAAAACATTGTTTTGGGTGTTGAGTGTCCATTAATCTGATTATAGAGATAACCTTGCTGTTTAGGTCAGACTGATGTTGATAATTGACTTCTACTTCTTCAAATGTTTATAACTGGTTAGGCAGCTTTATCAGAAGCATTACAGCTATAAAATTTTTTTTTTCTTTTTCTGAAATTCCAGTGACTATTCAGTAAGTGCTCATATGTATCAACAACCACATATACGATTACATAGTAATAATTGCTGCTGTATCAAATTCCTCCTGTTAATAATTTCTAGTTCACCTTTAGCCCCAAACAAAATCTTGGTTTGCTCAGCCCAGAGCAGAGCAGGCCGAGGGGAGGCCTCATGGCGGCCTGCAGCTCCCTCACGAGGGGAGCGGAGGGGCAGGCGCTGAGCTCTGCTCTCTGGGGACAGCGACAGGACCCGAGGGAACGGCATGGAGCTGGGACAGGGGAGGGTCAGGCTGGGGGTTAGGGAAAGGTTCTGCACCCAGAGGGTGGTCGGGCACTGGGACAGGCTCCCCAGGGCAGTGGTCATGGCACCGAACCTGCCAGAGTTCAAGAAGCATTTGGACAATGTTCTAAGACACATGGTCTGATTTTTGGGTGATTCTCTGTGGACCCAGGAGTTGGACTTGATGATCCTTGTGGGCCCCTTCCAACTTGAGATATTATATGATTCTATGACTCTATGATAATATTCCCACATACATTTTTGTTGTTGTTCAGTACACATCTGTTTGACTAATACCAAGTACAGTTTAACTTTTTATTCTTTCATACTGTTTTGGTTCTGATTTATAGAAGTATGAAGTTTTGTTGAAGACTGAAGTGAAGAGCCCCCTCATTTTATTCTTAGAGTTCTTGTCGCTTCTTCCAACTTTAAATGAAAGCCATTTCTTTGTCAACATACTGCTCCATATCAAGTGCAGTTTCATAAATGGTTTGTAAGTAGAAAAGACATTCACCTTGTTATACATGACTATCAATAATTGCTTTGGTTTTGCAGACACAGTATTTTGATGGTGATTCATGCAGAGGTAGTTTTACAAAAGACGAGAGAGAAAAATAATATGGCTCTGAGGTAGCATTTAACCGTTAAACTGGTCAAAGGAATAGCACAGAGGCTACCATATAGCACAGAGAGTTCAGAGAGAGACTGTCCTCATGTGTGGGGAACATACTGAGGCCTGTTAGGTACTGTGAAATAAAGGGAGAGGGATGTTGTCTAACCACATCTCAGCCCGTCCACTGCACACTCCATGTCTTTGGACTCAATAACAAAAGTGGGTTTATGCTTGTTAAATGTGCTATGTACAGCTTACGTTGTCATTAAAATTTCCACCTTTGCTTTTAAGCACCTGACATTACCAACAGAAAGAGAAAATACGTTGGCATTAATTAGTGATCTTAAATGAATATTTTTGATGTTTGAAAACTAAACAGTTTATTTAAGATTAATCTAATTTAAATAATGGAAACAAATCTTTCTTAATCACAAAACAGCTTTTTTATTATAAGAAAGCTACAAGAAAAAAAAGAGAATAATGGCTTCAGTTGGCTAGATTTTTTTTTTTTTTTTTTTCTGTTTATATACTGATGTGGCTTAGACTCAGAAGATTCCTGAAGATATTTTTCATTTTCTAAGCTCCATACTCCTAAGTATTATAAACATATTTTCACTGGGATTTAGAAGCATTTATGTGTTGTTAGCCATCTATTACTAACACAGATCTTACCTTTAGCATTCTATTTGCTCTAAATGCTGGGTTAAATCCAAAGAAGATAGATAAAACTTCAAATGGCAATACTGATATCACATCGAGCTGTTGAAGAGCAGAGAAAGAGATTTCAAAATAATCATAATGCATTTACTTGCTGTCAAAAACCTACTTAGATTGAACCATGATTGAGTATAAAATTTGAACAGTCAGCATGCTATGCCCATAATTTCCAAAGTACTAGCAGGCAAGATTATCTCTGAAAACACCAACAGCTTTGCTTTGCCCTACTTTTAAGTCCCTTGTGTCTGATATTTGCTTCTGTTTCATGGGGATTATTAGCAGTATCTCAGATATTTGACTATTAATACATTCTTTTATTTCAATTATGGTTCTGACAAGACTGAAATGGTAGGCATGTGGCTGGTAAATGGGGGTGCAAAAAGCACGTCATAGGAACTTCTACAGCTTTTAAGGCCAGGCTGCCTAAAGCAATCTGGGGGATCACAGTGAAATAGACTCCGTGTTTGCAACTGACAAAATCCATGTGTTTCATACAAAAGATTCATCATAGGATCATATGAACTTAAAAATATTTATGTATAATACTGGTTTCTGTTGTATTTGGATGCTTCTACTTCCCATATCACTAAGATTTTGAACATATCTCCACAGTCCACCAATTGTATGATTACTTATCTGCCTACTTTATTCTTTCTAAGAATACTGTGCAGAGAAGGAATGCTGTGGGAAACTTGGCTTTGCCTAAAGATTTGTGTCTTGAGATGCTTTTCTCTGTTACTGATAACTTTTGGGAATACAAGAGGAACATGGAACTGTGGGCTTCATCTCATTGTAATCAGAAATGTCTCTGCCCTGAGAGATGCAACTCACATTGGCAGCAATACTGCCCTTTAATTCCATGCAAGGAAGGTACAGTTAATGCCAGAACTCTGTGAAAAAAAGGAAACCAAGCCAAAAACTTGATTGAGGACAAACAGCCTTCTACGGCCTCTCTCCCTCTCTCAGATACATGTCTAAGAAGAAGCAAAGATGAGTCAGAAGTGCTTTAATACCAGTAACTGTTAATTGGTACTTAATCATTTGACTAATTCCCAGTTAATATCTATATCTTGCATGTAGTGAGAACATTCAGCTTCCATTAGTTTCTGTAGAAATCAAGAGCACTAAATATATTTCAAGAGTGAACCTAAAATAAAACTGTGCATATCCATTTCATTCTTTCAAATTTAGTTTGACTCTCTTCTGCTAATTTTGCTGTAAAGTGTTTATTTGTGCTTTAATATCCTGAAAGCACTTTTGGATAGCTTACCTTCAGGCATATAGATAATGCAATGTTGCAATCACTGAGACAAATTTTAGCTCCAAAATAAGACAGGTGCAAAAGTATATATAAAAGAGATAGCAAAAAACATGTTTTCAGAGATGCAGGCTTAGTGTCACAGAACTGCATGTGTATCAGGAATTCAACAGACTACCTTCCCTCTGTTGATAAATCCAATATTTTGGAAAAAAAATGAACAATTATTCTAAATCATTTCTAAAATTTTTCTTTTGATTTTAGAAAGTACTATGAGCATCAGAAACATTGCTTCAAATTTCTGTTTGCTTGTGTGAGCACTGGCATATTCACTAACATCAGGTACTTCATAGAGTTCACTGAATAGAGTTATCATCTAATTAAAACTTTTTATTTTGTTTAATGTACTCCTGGCAAACTATGCTCTTGTCTTTCAGTTTGTATGGGGATGGCCTTGCACAAATTCATCCAAAATAAGAATTTTATTAATTTCATTTTGTTCAATTATTATTACTTAGTATTATTTGGAATTGCATTTATAATTATTATGTTTTACAATTAAACACTCTTTATGAGGACAGCAACACCAGCTTCAGATGGTGAGAACTGACATTCCATCAACTCAACACTTTCTGCTGACTTTTTAAAATCAACAGTGCTTCTCAGGGAATGAAAAGATCCCATGGAATCCTACAACCAGAAGCTACAGGATGACACCAGTAACACAGGATCTACTTACCCGAAACTTCATAGAGCTGTGGTAGAATTTCTTCATTTCCACTTTGTCTGACTACAGTGATGATGAAAGGAGAAAAAGGGATAGTCAAGAACAGCATGTCAAGGATGAGCTCTGCTATTCTACAGTAATAATACTCTTCTGATAATAAGGATGATAGCATTTATATTAACAGTGGTTTAAAAGTATGAATGGAGAAATATCTGTAGGAAGAAGTAGTATTTTTATTAGACCAATTTACCTTAGATCAGATTTTATTAGACCTGCTTGAAAAAATCAGGTTTGGGGTTTATCTGTTTTTTATCCAAGTCTGGCTCTTGGTCTAACAAAGTATGCTATATTTTCACACAAACCTTCCGTCTTGAGGTCTCGGTACTGGCTGATCCTTGACCTAACACCCTTCAATTTGGGGCCAAATGCTTCTTTTGACTTTAATGGTTCCAAGAGAATGTTTCTGGTGGTGCTGTACAAAACTAGCTCATTGAAAGCTGGCATTAACTTGCTAACATTATTAGCATTATAATAATCAACGCTGCATTCATTAGTAATGATTAGCTATTTATTTTTAAATTGCTCTCCATAGGAACTGATGCTAATACCTTAATAAGAAAGGCTAATGACAAGTATCTAAAAAAATGTATCTATTATTATACTTACTGAATTTATACCAGGGACACTTTAAAAATAGCCTTAAAATCTTAAGGACTTTTCACTATTATCATTTTAAGCATTAAACTTAATGCAAGAGATCAGGCGGTAGATGATTTCTTCACCCACTAAAATCTTTGAATTGTACAAACAGTTTCAAGGGAAATAAAAGGTAAGCTTCCTACATTAAATTTTTAACCTTGTTCATAAAACTTGAGTTTTCTAGGATTTCAGCAAGATTACCATTTTATTGAGTGGCTAGGCATAGAAAAATACATCACACTGCACTGCATTTAATATCTATCCAAACTATATTTACATAGTTCTATCTGAAATTCCTCTGTAAAGGTATTAGTAATATCTTGGATGTGTAAAATTCTGCATAAAAGCACTGAACTAAAGCTAGTTCCAAATTACTTATGAGGATATATAATTTTGAATTTTCAGTCTGTTGGGCACAATAATGTCACGCTGAAGTTATCTAAACTCTTTTTTTTTTTTCACTTTAGGTTTTCTTCTATAAGAACTTAAAGAATCAAAAACAGGGAAGATTTTAAAGAAAAGGACATGTTCTATATGTCCTTTTCATACGTTAAGGGAAAATCTTTACCTTTCTACAGGCATTTGCTTATAGTTTTATTTTGTACTATTCTCTAAAAAGATAAAACAGTAGCAACAAGCAAAATTGCATATATATACACTATATATATATATTTATATATATACAGCCCCAAGAAAAAAACAAAACAAAACAAAAACAAAAAGCACCACCAACAAAAAACAAACAAAACCAACAAACACACACACACAAATCAAATGTTTTTGAATATATCTTGAAATTACTGGGATTTGTTCTGATGTAGGCAAAAAAATATAATCTCACAATTTGTAACATAGTGCTTATATCCTGTCCATCCATAGCAGAATGGGCACTGTCTTCAACTACAATTCCTGCACAATGTGAATGGAAAACCGAAAGTCTCACACAAACATACAAATGCATACATACATGTATGAATACATAGTCATATAATCACTGGTTCCAGTGAAGCTGCACCAATTTACTCCTGGTAAGAACGAGTTTTATACGTGTTCTGGCTGCTTGTATCTGTTGTTTTCTAACCTGCTTTTCTTTTTTAAGGACTTTTGTATGTAGAATTCACTTGTCCAGAATGTAGGCAATAGATATGTTTCCTTATTCCAAAACAGGATAATAGAATATCAGTGAAGAAGAATATAGGTATACTTTGATAACTAAAATGTTGTTTAGATTTGACATAGTAGGAAACGTGTATCAGATTATAAGCAATTTCTATAATGTACTTCAACACATACCCCCTTCTTGTGGAAATCCCACTTCCAATACTTACTATTATATCTCCACCTTTTAAAAATTGCACTCGGGGCTGGAAAACCAGCAGGTCACACAGGTAGCAGATATCACAGATGATGTCTATGGCAACCCAATATATTGTATTACTTGAGGTTTGATATGGAAACACAAAGCGAAGGGGGATAAACCAGCAATTCCAGTTATAGGCAACTGTCACAAGCATGAGCCATGCTACATAACGTCGATCTGAAAGACAAAACAGTGAATTTACAGGCATGAAATTAAAATCTGTTTTCATTCTTTTAGATATACTTATTCTAGTGAAGCCTCTGGGAACCTTTCTGCCCAGAGCAACCTATCATTCTCCCTTATTCAGTAGCACAGGCTCATAAAGTCACACATGTTGAAAAGAGGAATCACGCAATGAATAAGCAAAAGGGGAAAAAAAAAAGTGTATGAGAGCATACAGAATTTAACGTATCTCAAAAAGCTCAAAATGTTTTGTTATGCATACTATAACTGACAGAATAATTATTTGGCCTTAATGAATGGGACAAATTCTAGATCAAGAGTCATCAGGTTTGATTGTGGTTGTTTTATATATCAGCTTCACGGCACTTACAAAATCACACTGTCATATCCTTACTACTGTTGTCAGTTTTCATGGCTTTTCCCTGTTTGCAATGAAAGTTCTTGAGGGCTGGATCTATGTATCCCTCTGAACTGTAAACAGGAACGTGGATCTTGCTGTGGCTTGTAGGTACCATATAATACTGAGTCACTTCAGCAATCCTTTACTCCATTCTATTTAAATTTAAATAATTTAATAATATTAAATATTTAAATTTACAGTTTTAATTTACCTGTGTATGAGTCTATGCTGTCTGGTAGTTGTAGATAGGTCATGTACTTTTTCAGTGGTGTTTTTTTGAATTTACAGCAGAGCATATCACAGTAGTGATCCTCCTCTGGCTTCACTTCTGCTTCCTCTTTCTTTTCTTCCTTTTTTTCATCTTTTGGTGGGGGTGGAGGCTTCTTTTTTGATGGTGCTAGTGAAAATAGAATATCACAAGTGACCTTTTAACAGTCGTTTAATTCCTACACCCTCTATTAACATATACAAGAACTTCATCATGTTAAAAACTCTTCTAAAAACACTTGGGAGTGACTAAAGCTACAATTCCTTACAATATTGAGTGTATTAGAAAACAGATTGGAATAAAATAACCACTGATATAATCATGCACGCCTGCTATCACAAACAGGGCACTTCATGTTAAAGAGTGCAATATATGTTACTGCATTTCCTTGGACAGTGCCCACAACCAAAGCCATAAAACACCAACAAGAAAAAAAAGTAATTCATAATTCAGCATTCATTAATTCACCTGGGCATTTCTCTTTACACGATTGTTGCAAATAATGCATAGTTAGGACGGAGATAAGAAAAGATGTCTGTTCCATGGGCTGATCTCTCCCCTCACCTGAGATCTGATATGCAAGATGCAGTAGGTGAAACTAATGGGAAGCCTATGGTTTTCTACATTTATATGCTTGCAAAGCCTTGTGGCACTCCTTTGAGCCCTGTTCTTCCATCTTTATCTTAGATAACTTTTTGCCCCATTAATTCTGGTGGCTTTACCTCTGAATAGGATACACAGTCTTAGCAGCAAATTGATGAAATGGAACTATAGTCATTTGAGAAATAAATGATTTTAAGTTTTACAAAGAGGACAAAAGAGGTAAATGAGCAAAGTATTATTTTAAAAAAAATGGAATTCCTTTATTAGCTGGTAGAGTTTATAAGATGTCAAGCTCTGTTTTTTCTATCTTATTAAAAAATGGGTAAACACTAAACAGCTTCTCTAAATGGCAGAATATCAAATCACCACTCTCAATTCTTTGTGAAAAAGAAATGAAGTTAAACTTTCCTATAAAGAGTAACAACATTGTATTTGTTTGATGTTTCATATTTTATCAAAAGTCAGTATTTAATGAATTTCACGAGTTTGCTCTATTTGAAACACATACCTAGAGTCCTCAGTGTGTCTGGAAGTTTGCTGCCATGGCTAAAATTTTATTTACTTTTACACAACAGATCTAATCTCAGATTGACCTATATTTACTTGTAAGATAGATATGTTTCCTCATATGTTTCAGATTCATCCCAATGAATAAAGGTATCTAGGATTTAATTTAAAATATATAAAACTGCTTGACAGACATGATTCTAGACTTGATTGCCCAAGATTTTCCCCACGGATGTTTCAGTGATGGGGTTCAAATGGATTTTGTACCAAGGACCTGGGTTATTGTAAACTATTACAGGTGGCTTGACTCCAGTGGGCACAATGTGATTCATTTCAATGGGTAAACGTGAAGTTTGCTATACTTACCAAAAAATGTTATCATAGCATTTTCTGTTCCCACAAAATAATCTTTATCTTATACTCAACAAATACACAGCTATTTCATATATTCTAGATTCACTTACAAGCTGTAGGACTGCCTTCAGGGGAGGACAGCACAGGGTCTTTCAGCTTTTCCTTATAGACTGTGGCCCTTTCCCGCATTTTTCTGACAATCTCTTGAAGCTGGGCATCAGCATACTCATTTGTTTGGAATCCTTGAGGTGTTGTCTTCTGTGTGCTAATTAAAACAAAAGGAGAAGAGCTTAATGTGGTGGAAAGCTATAGAAGGAATAGTGCTAATTCTACAATATGAGCAGAATTCAAACATTAAGACTGGATCTTTATTGGCCACAATGTTTATTCATATCATTTAATTCACTGTAAGTGGACACATGAGTTAACTGCTGTTGCTTCCAGCTTGTGTCAATCGATATTGCTGGCTGCATCCAGCAGTCTACATGATATTTCAGACAGAGGAGGTCAGGGTGCACCCTGCTCTGTATAGCCTTCTACAGGAATGGCTTCCCACCATTACTTTTCACCAAGTTCTGCTTTGACTACGTAAGGCCTAGAGCTTATCCTGTGTATTCACTGAGATACAGAGCATGTTCTTCCCATCTGTGAAGTAAAATGAGGTCATTATTATGTGGTAATATCCCGATGTTGACAGGATGTAACTGAGTTATATTAAAAAGATGCATATGGTGGTCCAGGCGGAAAGATTATATTTACTTCATGCTTGTAATCTTTGGAAAACTGATTTCATCTATGATTTTTTATGGGTTTTAGCTACTAGGAAATAATAAAAAAACACATACTTTTTACCTAGTGGGAACAAACCAGTGGTGCTCTTGCTAAAGTTTCTCCAGTCATCACTAAGGTGTCGTGTCCCTGCCCCCCCCCCCGTGTTTACTCAGGCTCAGAGAGTAACACTGAGCTGATGTTCCAGCATTAAGCATTTCTTTGGACTTAAAGACATTTAATTTTCAAATACCGGCACTCTTGCATTGTGCACAGAGACTTATGGCTTTAATAGGATCTATGCATATTGCTCAGTCAATTAGAATATCTAGCTGAGTGTTCCTTGATCAACTCCTTTAGGCTTATTCTCACTTGAAATGTCATCCTTAGTTACTTGTTAGCCTCTGACTATGCAAACTGGGACATTTTGGAGTGCCAAGCAGCTGGGTCATGCATTTAAACTTGCTGTGTGTGGAGACTAGGATATGGATTTTGCTCTTTATCCTTGACTGAACACCTTTCAACTGGTGTCTCACCCTGGTGCCAGAGCCAGCCAGTGAGAGTTATTGGTGCAGGGCAGCTGGTGGCCTACTCCCACACTGGTCACAACTGCTATTGTCACAATTGCCATTTGGTACAACCTAGCTGCACCCAATACAGGGAGTACAGCAGAGTATTGCTCTTTCTTAAGAGTTTTTCAGCTCAATACCAAATACCATGGGGATGGGGCTATATAAGAAGAGAAGCAGCAGACCAAGAGTGAAGCAGGCCTGAAATTTCCCATTTCTGGAGACGATCTTCCCAAAGGTAAGTAGAAGGAAAGTGGTACAACAGCATATTGGGTAGGGAAGAAGTGAAAAATACTGCAAAGGGATCTTTGAATAAACACTATGTCTCCTCAAGTCTTAAACTGACTTTTATGTTCGTAACAGGAGGAGCTGCAACTAAAAATGGAGTGTGTCAGGGATTTTTGAGAATCACAGTTTTCTGGAGACACACCACATACCACATTGCCCAAGGAAGTATAATTTAAAGATGTGAAAATGCTTCTGCAATAAAACATTGGATAAAATGGAGATAAGTCATTAAAAACAGAAAAAGCAGAAGTCTGAAGTGTGTGTTTATCATTCTTCTAATTTAAGTCTTATGTAGTTTCTATTTCTTAAAACTCCCCAGACAGGAGATTAATCAAACTATTCTGATATACTTTGTAATCTCATCACAGTTTATTTTATGTCACATATTCCCTTTGCTCCAGCCATCTGCAGTGTATTGAAATTCTTTCTTATTTTGAGCTAACATGTCACAATTGGTTTTTTAGCTTTATGCAAAGAATTTAAAATAATTCTTACTCTTTTCTGTTGCTGTATTTGCTCAGGGCATTAGCTATTTTATAAAAAAAATACTCATAAAAAAACAGAAATGTCATAAGAAAAGCCCCTGCTATCTGTTTTCGAGGGATAAGCCAAAAGTTGTGTGGGATTTCTTCTATTCCACAACCTCTCCAAAACAAGATAAAGTCTTCTCTATCATAAATTTGGTGCTTTATCGCTGCAGTGTAGGAATCGTTGTTATTTGGTACTGACTGGAAGCCCTGTGAATCTGTTTAATGTTACTTGCCCTGCAGTTGATAAGAAATTGATTTTCCTTGCCCCACTTCTCATTTGGTTTGCATGAACTCCTCTTCTGTTACTTTCTAGTAAACAGATGCTTAAATTTTCTGTGGTTAATATAAAAGGAAAAGGATACATGTTGAACACTGCTAATTTGAAGATATGTTTTGTACGTGTGCTTCACGTGGAAGTGCACTTTAAATTTCCTTGGCTAAGGAAGCCCTTTCTCAAACTTCACCTCTCACACTAGGTGGTGCTTTGCCATGAATATGTGACACCAGTGCTATGCAGCTGCCTTTCACTGCATGCTACACTCTGGTGGAAATTAGGGCCTGGCTCAGCACCTCCTACTGGGAGGTAGGAGGTCTTCTTACTCAAGAAGATTTGTGGTGCTTTCCTCTCTCTCTCCCTTTTTTTTTTTTTGTTTGTTTGCAGATGTTTCTTTCACTATGTGTGTGCTCTTTCATGTGTAAATCTTTTAATAACTCTATTAATAGACATATTTTTAAAAATTCATATACATAAGCACATAGCTGCCAGCAGAACATGTGTGAGCAGCCAGCAGAAACAAGAGCAGTGGGTAAGAGACTCTGATTATGTCATTTGCTGCTTTGAAGACACCACATTTAATGAGAGTAATTGGTACCTCACACTACATTACAGTATTTTCTCATTCTGGTTCACTGCTCCCCAGACTTTAGAATCTTGTGCTTGTGAGAAGGGCTACTCTGACTTACGTTTTTACCATTCTCTGTTCAGGAGATAATGCCTCATTTGAATACGTAATTATGTTCATACAGACTGTGTTGATTTCACACTGGGCTCTTTCTGGCTTTATTCTGTGTATGAAAGTTCTCACTGGGTGATCAGACTTGTGGGTATTGCTCATTTCCTGGTTTGCCTCTGCCTGTGTGTCACATAGCTGAATAGTTTGTGGCATGCAGGGGCAGATCTGCAGGTTCAGAGGTAAATCTCCCTTAGGGGCACACTGCTTAGCAGGGCAGAAAGATACTTCTTCCTTGGTTTTCTGCCCTGATCTGTGCTAAGTGCAAGGTTTTGTCTCTAAGCTGATGTATTATTCTTTAAGCAAATTTATCTCTGACCTCTGTGCAATATGTTACAATAGTCGTAGGCCTATACTTGTAACACCATACAGTCCTTTACAGAGTGGAAATATTTATACCCTGCAGAAGAAGTAACTTCACATAGTCCAGAAAATGAGTCAGGACCACAACTCATGTACTAGGCATGTAGTTTTGTTAATGCTTCAAACATACTTTGCTTAGCAATAACAATGCCTGTAATAAAATTATAATAATAATGTGTATTTTTATCTTCTTAACTTGTAGGTTTTAACTTATTTCTCCTCAGGCCAAGAGAAAAGATTTAGACACCTGTAACACAGCAGAAGAAAAAGGCCTTGAAAGAACAGGCTATGGAAATACAGCATTGAGTGTACTAATGTATAGAACATCTGTTAAGCACTGCAGCTTTGAAGCTTTCTGTGTTAAGAGTTCAAACAAAACAGGAATCAAGAAATGTTATGGGTGATTTCAGAATAAAGCATGTTTAACCTTTTCTAATTTGAAATCCAGAGTTTCTTTCCTGCTTCCTGGCCACGAACACCAAATACTGAGTTCAACTTCCTCTTTTATCTACCAGGTCACCCGCAAGAAAAAGTATTTCATAAATACATGCTGCTGCCTGAAAAAAATCTATACTACTTTTTGCTGAGTTCAGTTATAACCCTTCTTTTTGCAGCACTTAAGAGAATTTCTCCTACCTACTAGGGAATATAATTCTTGACCTTGCAATAGAACTTTTAATGTTTTCATTGAGCATCAACATATCTAAACCAGTGTCTTGAATAAATAATTTATTGTCTTGAATAAATTATGTAGAACATCTAATCCAGATGACCAATTTTCAGAAGGATATAAAAATGCACAGCTATACAAATGTCCACAAAACATGATGTTATATCTGAGAAAGATTTCAGTGTGATAGAAAAATATAGTTCTAGGTGTCATGAGAAGTATTGATTCAAAGACATCCTCAATATGCCCTGACAATTCCAGTGTGGATAGAGTTACAGGGACCAGAACCCAATGTCTGTCTCCACTTCCCAAGCTAAGATCACACATCCTAGATGATTAAGAAACCTCGTGGCTTTCTGTAAGAGAAAAATTGTGCTAGTCATCTCCTTGGTCGAGGAACAGGAGTATTCAGAAAAACTAACTATTCTGTTTTGGCTTTCTTTATAAGCAATAGAAAGCTTCTCTGAGGAAAGGTTCAGAATAACTAAGGTAGGTTTCTGCTCTCAATTGCTTTTGAAAAGAACCTATCCTTCTCCTTTACCTGCACAGGAATCCTATGGAGATTTAAGAGTGACCTTTAATGTTTTCTTTAATGACTTCTTTGGTCCAAAATGTAGTAGTATGCTAGTGATGTTTGATAGTGCATGGAATTGGTACATTTACAAAGTAGGACTGATTTCTGTACTGGACAAATTGAACTATTTAGACTGAGTAATAGAAATGAGAGCAAATCTAATGCTATGTAATGACGACATTCACTTAAAAAAAATAATTGTAAGAATTTATTTTGTAAGTGTTGGGATCATTAATTTCAGATGGCAAAGGGAGAAATTTCCAAGTGTTTCAGTCAACAGCAGGGTGCCTATGGAGCCATATTCTAATTTGGCTATGAAAAACACTGCTAGAAATATAACCTTAAAATGCAGTTAACATATTGCCTGTGAAGGAAGCATTAATATTGACGTGTAAACACATGGTGATAATTATTCTGACCATCCAGACTCGGAAGGTGAATTCACATAGGAAACTCTAGTCTCCTAGAATGATCAAGGCTAATGAGAACCTGTCTTATAAAAGAACAACAAAACAGACTGAGAGGCAGTAAGATCATTGTCAATAATTTCAAATTTTGGTGGAGAACCAGGCAGGGAAAAGAAGTATTTGAGTTGAAGAACAGTATTGTAACAGGAATAAATATGTAGAGAAACACTGTGAATTAGTATGAGAGTTTCTAAGCCTTTAAAGACTGGGACAGCCTTCTGTTCTGGACAGCCTTCTAATATTCTAGGATGCGAGAAAATGGCCACAACTTTTACCGGGGGAGGCTAAGATTGGATATCGGGAAGAATGGAAACCCATGAAAAGGGTTTTCAAGCAGTGGAACTGGCTGCCCATATAGTATTTTACAGTCCTGAAACAAACTGTTGACACTTTAGATCATTTCAAAATTTCCATTAACCATTTGAAAAAGCTATTAAATCAGTTTTAGTTTCCTGTAGCAGTCTTAAAACCTGTACCTTACTGTGCCCCATCATCTCTTTTTTGTTGTTGTTTTTTTGAGGGAAAGTGTCTGAGAGACAACGAACTTTAGTGACCCAAGAGATCATGTGTTTCCCTGTTTGCTGCATGTTTTGAGATATTGCCAGTATATTAACTTTTCTTTGCACTAAGAAAGGATAAAATACATTTTATTTTCATTTTATTTTAGGATTGTGTTATGATTCACAATACAATTCGAATTCAAACTAATGTTACTTTTCTCCTATTACCTATTTTCTTATATATTTGATTAATCTAAAGTGATATAATATCAGGGTTAGTAGTTTTGACTATATATAAATACAAGAATAAGCCATAAGCATCAATAAGCTTCATGTGGACCCTGTAAATAAATTTACCCATTGGAATTGATGTCTTTCTGTTAGCTCAGACTCTTTGTACTGAAATTATTCTTGTTTTGGCCCTAAGGAAGTGTTTTGTAATAAAACATAGAGATAATTCATTTTGCATATCTCATGTTTTATTCTTATAGCAAAATGGGTATAGAAGCAACAACATTCAAGTAAGCTGCTGTATTTCTGAGTTATCCACTGGCATTGGACTCAGAACAAACTTCCTGATGCAGTGCAGACTGAAATCTAATCATCTGGGCTGCATGAGATTCCTCCTGTTTAGTTCAAAGGTTTGTCACAGCAGCTTCTTTGACAATCCTCTTAGTTATTCAACCACATCAGGCTGTGAATCCTCTAATCTTCTTTGCAGAATTCTCTAAGGAGAAGTCTGTCTCAATACCGAACACATGGAACTCTGACTGAGGTACCAGATTAAAATGTGAATAAGATTTTATTTTAATTAGCAATTTTGCAGTATGATCTATGCAAAAGAAAGTAGGGTGAATGTTGAAAGTACCAATTAACTTTTAAAAATCACCTTTCTTTAATGTCACTGGTGATATAAAGTTGTTTAATTGCACTGGATATTTGCCATGATGTAAAAAATAAAGGCAGCATCATTTCTGACACTAATAGCTCTAGAACAAAAGTATAACATTCTAAGAAAGAACCATATGGGAATAAATGAGACTGTTGTGCTGTTGGGGCTTTCTTATTTGTAAGTGATTAAATCGCGTCTGGGACATTTGCCTCTTACCAGGAATTTTTGAAGATAGTTTTTAGCATATAAACGAAAGTTCTGTACAGAGTTCATGAGCACAGCACAAATCCATCTTCAAACTTTCTATTCTTCAATTTTTAATAATAACCAAGGAATAAAAGCTAAAATAAAAATGCTATGATATTGTACATAGTGAATTTGTTAAAAAGTTGCAACAAAATATTCCAAATGAAAAATTTCACTCTCATTGATGCTTTGATTTCTCATCTGAATTCATTCAAATGCTAAAAAAAAAAACAAAACAAACAAAAAAACCCAAGTGTAGGAGCAGAGAGAACTTTGGGACATCCTATAATCTTACTTCCCTTTCCCACAGCTCAAAAAAAACAAAATGAAGCACACCTATGCCATTCCTTACACATTCTTATCTAACCTTTTTTTTAAAATACGTCTAGTGATGGCTATTCCATAACCTTCCTAAAGAATTTATTCCAGTGCTTCACTAACCTCATTGAAAAATTTTTTCTTAACATAAATCTCTTTTGGTACAATTTGTCCTAACCTCTATGAATATAGGATAAGAAGTATAGTTCCTTCTTTTTTATTTTGCAAAGGAATTTGTGCAAGGGAAAAAGATTTGGAAAAAGGTCACTAATAGTGTGACTAAGAATATTAGTTAATATTTCTAGCCCTCTTCACCTAGACCTCTTCACCATTGCTCCAAGTGCCAGTTTTTGAGTTTACAGATTCCTGTCCCCAAGAGCTTCTTTTACAGAGTACAAATACAATTTATCATACTCACTGGAGGAGGTGATTATTCAATGGACAGAGAGGTATGAGTACCTGAATAAAAATGTCTTAGCCAAAATACACTTCAACAAGCTTTAATTCAACTAGCAAAGGTAAAAATAAAATTGAAAAAAATAGTGGCGTAGATTCAGCTTGCATGGAAGCTATAGTATGTTGGGAACTCTGGCAGTTAATTGGATGATTGCAGGGAAATTAGTTGCTGTTGGGAACTCTGGCAGACTTTCACAATATGCTGAAGTTCGTGCCACATACTTTGCCACATACAATTTTTGCCTATGCTCATTATACAAAATCTACTTGGTGCAACCAACTTCATTGCAATTCTACCTTCAATGGTAGTAAACCATGATACAGCCATCTGTGCAGGAATTCATGCCATGCTCCCAGTATCAGAAATTTCATGAGAGACAGAAACCAGTCCTCTGAGATGACGTTCGATTATCTCTAAGGCCCTTTCTGCAGCATCATTCATCCAGGGCACAAAATAAGGCTGGTCTGCCAGACCCCTTAAACTTCTCATCTGATCCTGCTATCTTTACCCGTCAGTTTCCTCTGTTCTCTCATGCTGCACAACATGCAATGTTTTCATCTTTGGTACAGTTATATTACACACACTAGTGTACCTGTTGCAATGCTCGTTGCTTTGCTCAATTATCCAAACAGATAATTTGAAATAAATGACCATTTCTTCCTTCGTTCACAAACAAACAAACAACAACAACAACAAAACCCACCAAAACAACAACAACAAAAACAAACCTTTTTTTAGGTCAACAGAGCATTTACACAAAATACTTTTAAGTAAATCAGTGGGAAAGTGACAAACCATACCCTTGTTTTCCTATGCATTCTAAACAAAGAAGTTCTTCCATTTATGCTCTCAGAAGTAGGTATATATGTATATTATGAATATTTAATATAAAATATTGCAAAAAAAAAAAAAACAACAAAAAAAGCATTTCAGTCTGTATAATGACATTCCAGTCCTTTTACATGCTTCATTCTGTCTTCAAGGAAAACATTCTGAATTCATTACCTTTTCAACTTCAGGCTACCTACTTGACTGTCCTGCAGAGCAAATGGCATTAAATAGCGTGGGCAACTGCATCCTGCAGAACAGAATGTAAAGGCTGTGGGAAAATACATCTCAGCTATGATTACAACAAGTTTAATCCATTTTGATACAGGCAGCACGCCATCACCTTTCTATTTAATTTGCAGGTTCTCTATTTAGCCATTGCAGAAATTCAAATCCAGGCACTAAAAGTGATGAGCTCTGACAGACCTAAGCAGAAGGAATATAAGTTTTAAGAAAAGTATTCTGATTTCACAAAATATTTTGGATATGTTCCACCTGTTTACAATTTTACATACTGCAGTGTTTAGCTGAAAACAACTAGAGAAAGGCATGTCTCTTTAGAAAATGTGTTTGTGACTGTAAACTGGGATTAAACTGGAATTTAAAATGAAGGATTTGTCAGAAGTGCTCAGCATTGACCTTGTTTTACTTTCTTTCAAGTAAATTAGAATTTAGTACTATAAGTGTCATCTTTTTGGGTCCTTGGTATAGTAAACAATGATTTCTGGAGACTGCAAAGGGTTGATACTAGGTCTGTTTCACCAAGGTGCTGAGATTTTGTTCTATTGATAGGACATCATTTCTCTAGGATACGTATGCTTAGTGAATTGATGGTAGCAACTAGTGGATGGCAAGCACTAATAAGCACAGTAATTTTCTTGGTTGAGGTAATTGAGCTAAATGAAGTACATTACTCACTAAGAACAGGATAGCAGCAGGAGTTCTCTTTATTAACCTGGCTATGCACCACATAGCAAATTGCCTCAATCTCTGTTTATTTTGTTATCTTTTTTTTTGCTATTAGCCAAATTAGAGAGGAAAAAAAATCTCCTTCATGTGCTTTAGAAAGGCTGGTATAACCTACTAGGTAATGGGATGTGGCTATGAAAAAGACAAAATACAAATGTAATTCAGTCTTCCCAAACCACCTGCCCTCGTATGAGTTTGCAAAGCAGGAGCTCTCCATTTTGGAAAATGTTGAAAGCTAGGTTTCTGAGTTTGCAAAAGCAGAATCAGAAGAGTATGTATACTATGTGGGAATGTTAAACACATTTTGTTTAATTGCTATGTATATATATATATATTTAAATTAATTTAGTGCATTTTCTTCAAATATTCTTTGCTAATAGTACTTAGATTCTGAAGGTGGCATATCAGATAAAAATGTTTGTTCCTCTCTGACCATAACGCAGAATGTGTAAGATGTTGAGGTGAACTATAAAAGCATCTGAAGTCTTGGCTATCCACTGTATTTTTTTCTTTATGTACTCTTGGATATGTAGCCTGCAAATATCGACTGTCATTTTACACAGCATTTTGCAGAGCAGGTTTCATGATCCTTGACTGGGGTTTTAGTGTACTGTCTTAGTATAAATAGTACAATGTAATCATCTTGGTAATCTGGGAAGATGAAACACTCTTACAACTTTAGCCAGGTTTATAGGCTTTTAAAAGACACAGAAGATTGAGAAGGTCATAGAAGGTCTTTATATCCCTCCATTTTCTCCGATCTATGCTCTCAGATGCTTTGTGTGCCATTCTTCCATCCTCAACCTTTTCTAGGCTGCTGCAACTTCTTTGTCTCAAACCTTTATGCCAGGTATCCACTTTTGTTTCTTCCTTAGGCATCTGTCTCCCCTCTATTTACATGCTAAAACCCTTTACACATTTTCTTCATCAAGTATTACATGCCACAGGCTTTATGTTGGTTCCACCCTTCAGCGTAGGGTCATACCAACTTCTCACATTTGTCCAGTGTCAGCTTTGTGACATCTTAATCATGTCTTTTCAACGATTTTTGTTAGATTTTGTGTTCCAAACAGTACCTTCACAAAGCACATTATGGTGTTTTCTCTTGTGTATCCCTCTGCTTGCTGAACAAGGTGGTCTGGAGATCTTAGGTTTTATTTTTATTTTTTATTTTTTGAGTGAACTCTAAGTTCACTCAGTAAACTTGCTTTAAGTCAGTAAAGTTTTTGTACTGGTACCTCTGGTACCTAAAACATTCCTTCAGCTTTGTGTCTGATGAGGTATGTTTCTGGGGTTATCTCACTGCAGAGAAATAACTTTGCTAATGCTTCTTTCAACATGTGAAAAGTTTTCATACAGTTTAATACCAAAGATTTTCTAGTCTGTTCTATTTACCGGAGACTATTTTTCTCAGGGTCTCAGACTCATGAAACACTGGTCAAGTTTTCGTTCAGCCACTTGGCAGTGGCTGAATCTTGCTGCTCCCTGAGGAAGTCCCTCATTTGCTTAAGTGCTGTGAAGTATCTCACCTGAAATACTTGCACTGCATTTCAAAAAATTGTATGATTGTGTACGTGCATGCATGTTTTTATGAACCTTCACCAAGAGAAAGCCATCTTGATATATTATGAAGTCTGAAATGATATTTTATGCTAGTTCCTTGTTAATAAGATGCCACTGTTTTCTATTAGAGTGCAAATTAGGTTCTGAGTTCTGTTCTGTTCCCTCATTTCTTGCTGTGAAGAGACGGCATACTCTTAGCCCTCCCTCTCAGAGATTATTATTGCTCAGCAAATAGCTGTTCATGGAAATAGCCTATTGTTCTGTTATGTTATCATTAAAGACAGAGGGAAGAAACAATACATTGGCAGACAAGACAGACCTGCGTGGAATCCTATCTAAGCCATTATGCAACAGACATTAAAAGTTTCAGTCACTGTTGCGATTCAGCACCTTGGCACATTAGCTGTTCATGTGTATCTCCTCTTTCAGATGTGATGATCATATGGCTGTAGGCAAACCACAGCTATGTCTGTCCATTGCAGTGTGCTTTTATATTTGAAAAATGAGTACATGTTGAGAAGGAAAGCCAACTTTTTTTCTTGTGGATGATTTCTATGGGAGTTTTCAGTAATAAATGCTGCCTTTTTCAAAGCCACCATTCACTTAGTAAGAGAAATAGCTGGTTTGTTCTTTCAGAGGAGGTTCAAAAAATATTTCCCTATTAATAGATAACACGGGCTGTGTTGCACCATGAGTAAAAAGCTACTCTATTGCAGATGAACTGGAAAGAGGACACATCTGGTGCACAACCCTACAAACATACATAAGTATTCGTACTGTTTTCAGATGTGTTAATTACACTAGTATAAATGTTCATATAGCAATATTACCTGAACCTAAGATTTTAAAATTTGAAGTCCTTATGTGGAAGTTGATTACCTCCACCTGAAATTCTGTATGGAGGGACACAGGCCTGATCTAAATGGAAAATGTGGTGTTTCGAACATGAAAACTGCCTTTCCTCTTCCTTAATCTAATCTTAATCTTAAGCTTGTACAGATACATTTAAAAATTTAAAAGTTGCAGTAAATGAGGATAAGGTGAAACCTTTTCTATTAACATAATTTCCATGAAAATCGAGGTGCTCTGGATTGTGAACAGACAATACACAAACCTTAATTATCTATTATCTATCTTCAAAATCTGTGGGCACTGTTCCAAAGTGCATACTGATGATTTCTTACTGTGTAGGTCAAGTGATCTTTTAATGAACTCTGAGGATGGCTAATATGGAAAAACAGTCTACCTAAGGCAATACCATAAATATCAGGACCTGCAGGCCTTAAAGGCCCTGAGCAGCCTCCATTGGGACTTTCACCTGAACACTCTGCCATGGATCTAGGCTGTCCACGCCTGAGCTATGCCATAGGTGTGTCTAACACTCTGATCCTGTCTCTTGGATAGACTTTGGAGCCATGTTGTATCTGGGTCTCTGCTCCTGCCTCTGGATCTGTCTTTTTTGCTCCTGACTGGACTCCCTGGATGGTCTTTGAATCTGGTTCATCACTTTGCCTTGTTGATGGACCCTGTTACCAGGATTCTGCTCTTTTGTTGTATTCAGGCTCCACTGGGAATGCATCTTGTTGGTAAGGGCACTGCTTGCACTGATGTCACCCTTGGCTCCCAGCTTCTCATCCCTCAGGGAGCAGCTTGCCCTTGCTTCTCCCCAAAATGTAGCTGGACAAAATAGAAAATTCCAATAGGAGTTAAGAAAATTCTACTATCCATTTCACCTACCTTGATTTCTTTCAATTATCTAAATTATGGTTCTGCCTATAATAGTAGATCAAACAACAACAGGGAAAACTCCTGGGCATTGAGATTCTCAGTTGACTGTTCTGCTGAATCATAAGAACAGTCCTTTGTATAGTTTTGTCTAGTCAAACCAGTGCTTTCCCAAACAATTCCCAGGTATGGAAATACCCAGAAATTAGCATTGAACAAAGAAAATTGACAACTGACTTTGTAAGGAGGTATTCTGTATTTTTCTAGTTGTCCTGAGGGTTACAGAGTGATTTGTGCATGTTTCATTTGCTATTCTTATAGACTGCATGCAACCATTTGACTCAGATTCTGCGTATGCATATATATTTATCTAGCTTTTCTCCTGTTACAAAGGCAATTGATTTCCTTAAAAGTATTCTAGTGAGTAAATTTGAATGCATAGACACAGTAAAGTAGTGACCTTGAGCAAGAATGTTGTCTCAATAGACTTCCATGAATCTTCAGGGGCAATGAATTAAATTCCAGCAAATGCACCATTTAAAAATGATTCTCCTTCCAGTTCTGAAAGCTCTATAATAGATATGTTTAGTTTAGTTTCATATAAATATGATGACACCACCACCATGCCTTCTAAGCCCTTCTCCAGAATTTACTGGGTAACTGTTTTGACAGTGGATTTTACCAAAGATTTATTATTTTTTTTAGAGACTGTTGCTCTAATTAGACTGACTAGATATATCAAACTGGATGTATGCAAGACAATGAGTCAGAACAGCTCTGAGAAGAGAATATTTAATATAAACATTTTAAATTTCCTTTTAACAGGTTTTGTCTTCTAATAATAAGCAACATACCTTTTGTTTCATAAGCATATTGAAATTGTGTTAACCGTGCTTATAGAATTTACCAGTGGAACTGTAAGCATATAATAACATATCCCACAGTGACAAAAAAGGAGATAGCTTTAGCTTGGTTTTCATTGCTGACCTACGGATTCACATTTAAAGTACCAAGTTATTTATAACACCTTCAGTCATTCTAGTCAGTCATTTTTTTTGCATGCATTGTTTTTTAGAGTCATATGCATTAGTCTTTTGCTTGATTATTGCTTGTCACTGTACTAAAGTCTATCTTTGCGAAGGAAAGGAAATAGCTAATCTTCTCTATAAATTAAATAGCTACATGTCAGGAAAAGACCTTTGTTTTGTGTCATCAGGGTAATCTGACTAATAGAAGGCAAAAGCAAGCAGGAGAAGTTTCTACCTGCTTCTAAACTGAGTATATCCATAATTTGCCTTTCAAAGGGATCTCAACAGGCTAGGGGGTCAGGCTGTTAAGAACTTTATGGAGTTGAGCAAAGACAAATGTAAATTCCTCCACCTGAAATGAAATAACCCCAGACAAGAGTAAAGTCTTGGGGCTGACTGACTGGAAAACAGCCTTGCATAAAAGGGTCTGAGGGTCTGGTAGACCACATAGAATATGAATCTACGGTGTGTTCTTGTGGCAGTGAAGGCTAACCACATGCAATCCTTTAGAAAAAACATATCTAACTGATTGAGGGGATGTGGTTATTTGATTTTGGTGTGATATTTGTGAGATTGCATCTGTGTTCAGCTGGAGCCTTCCCCATACAAGAAAAACATTGACAACATGTTAAAATACATGCTGAGGGTTGTTAAGATGACTGAGGACTAGAACACAGGCTGTATGAGGAGACACAGAAAACTGGATTTGTTCAGACTAGAGATGAAAAGAGTTGAGAAGGTGTTATAACTGCAGTGTTCCACTAGCCAGTGGGTGATTGTAGAGAACATGGGTCCAGACTGTTCTTACAGGTGTACAACAAAAGGGCAAGAAGCAACAGAAGCAAGTAAGAGCAAGGGAAATGTCAATTATATATATATATATATATTCATAAGGAGCATGGTCATAATGAGGTAGACCAGATTGATGAGAGAAACTGTGGAATTTCCATCCCTGGAGATTCGAAACTAGAGTGGGCAAGGCTCTGAGCAACTTGATCTAACTTGGGAGCTGGGTCTAACCTCTAAATTCATCCTGCTTTTAGCAGGAGTTTGGTCCAGGTTACTCCTGGAGCAGCCTTCCAACCTCAGCTGTTCTATGAGGCTAGTACTGAAATGAATATAGATTATTCTAACATTATGGTTTCCTGGAATTCATATTCATTCCTGTTTTAGGAAAAAAAAAAAAAGGTCACGTAATCTTTCTCCAAAGGTTTAATAACCCTAGATTTTCACCTGAAGGACTTTTCCCCTGAAGGACCATTATTGCTTCATTTGTTTGTCTCTTCTCAGGACGAGACAGTTCTAATCATCTAATTGCATAGGCTAAAGCTGATTTAATGGTATAACTCAGCAAAACTATGTTCAGGGTAAAAACATTTTAAGTCAGGATGATGTGACAAACATTCCAGCTATTCAAGGCGGCATTCTGGGACTTACTCCTTTGCTAAGGCAGACTAATAATAACTGAGCATTGACATAGAATTAGTTTATATGGTTAGCTGAGCAAATTCTTTTCCTCGTTCATGCAGTTTAGGATGAAGTACAGAACAAACTGTCAATAGCACATACTAAATGAATACAGCATATGTACGGTTGCCTTAGAATTGAAATAATGCCCTTCAGGTCATTACAGTACTGGAGGCACTTTTAAAGAACTGAAATATTACACACAGAAATGTAATGTCAGGATGCCAGGAAAAAAATAGTCACATTTTAAAACTGAATTTACTTACTTTGCATCTTCTTTTCCATTATTGAGCAGATGCAGTTCCTGTAGAGTTGCTTTAGCTGGTTCATTTGATTTTTCAGTTTGTGAAGGCTCAGGTGCTTTTGCTGGAACTCCCTCTGCATTTGGAAAGAAGTTTTAATTTCTGAATACCAATTTTTAAAGAATGATGATAGCACTTTTGGAGGAATTTTTGGAGGAACTTGGCTGCCTTTATTTTGTCAATGGACATGATACTAATTCTAGCACCTGACCTTTGAATAATTTCCCGCATAAATATTTCAGTGCCAGCTGTACAGAACATGTTTATGATGAGTGTATCTTTTAGAATGTGAAACTTAGTGGTTTTTGATCTTGATTTATTTGTAAGCAGTTCAACAATGGTGAATATAGAGCTCTTTTATATTTATAAGCAACAAGAACTTGTGCAGTATCATAGAATTATAGTGTGTACATATTTCAAAAAAATAAGTAGAGGACAGATAGATCTGTCCTGAAATACATCATAAAATACAGGAGGAAAAATGAAGAGTAGCTTATTTGCTTATGCATAGCAAATGCTGATAGCATTATTTATACTCTAGTGTTTGAATTGCTTTATGTCTCTTGTTGCTTTGGCTGCTATGACAGTCCTGGTTGTTGCTGAGTAAATTATGATTGAAATATATCATTAAGGATGTGAGTATGTGGAACTTTGGCTAGTCTAATTCTTCATATTTGTTACAAGTAACTTTGTTAAAGGAGTTTAGCAAGAAGTTTGCTTCACTTTCCCCTATGCAAATGGTATATTCTCTTGCTATTTAAATGGCCTTATGTGATTAATTCTTCCAATTAGTCTTATTTCTTTATTTTAAATTTTCATGCTGAAAAATAATTTGAAAGCTGTCATCAGTCTGCCACTTTGCATAAAGGAGGAACAAACCCATCCTTCATAAATACTTTAAGTAATATGATTATAGAAGAAAAAGCTTGGCAGCAAAACATCATAATAAATAAATCCGGAGCATGTTGTGTATATCAATCTTAAATTCAAGACAGCTCAAAGAAAGTAAAACCTTGAGTATTTTGGATAGACAGTGTAAGATTAGTTTTTTTCTGTTAATTAATCTCCATATTTAGGTAGTTATTCATTTCAGAGGGGTACAGGCAGTCACAGCAGTAAACTGCTAAGCTGCCCATCTGGAAAGGGATTGCTTGAAATGGTGTTGAAACAAAACTCAGTGAAGGACAATGGATCAGTTTGTTTACAGGACCTGATAAGCTAAACTACCCCCATACCACCATATATTCAGATAATTTTTTCTTCCAGGCATCTCTTGGAAGTGGGCATGATGCTTCTCGAACTGAATTTCAGGTTTTACAAGATGAGTAACTGATTACAGGACCAGTGGGGCATTTCTGGAGAGATTTTTTTTTTTTTTAGTATTTAGGTTAAGAAGTGAGAATGCCCTGTGGGAGCCCTGTTGCTCTTGCAGAAATTTGCATCTTAAACAGGATGAAAGGCAAGGCCTAGTGTGGAGTAAGAAAATGCCAGAAATACTCAAGCCAGAGTCAGGCAAGGAACTGAAGAGAAGGCAAAGAAATCTGTGTTCCCCAATGTGCTGGTTGTTTTGGCTTAGCAAGTTTAGGGGTTAATTTTCAAATAATCCTTGGGAGAAATGAAGCACTATAAAATATGAAGAGACAGCCTGCAGGATTTGTCTTACTTATCAGCTGTAAACTGGGAAGATTTTTGTGAGAAATTCCATTTAAAACTCTGACATTCTATTGGATTTATGGCTTAAATTGATAATGGTGTCTTGCCCACCTAATAGAAATGCGGATTATTATTTCCTTTCTGCAGCAGTTAGGCTCACAGTACTATCTTGAGGAAAAGTCTATTGGAAATATAATACTGGGGAATATTTCATCTTGCCCAAAGGGTCCACACAAGGATTTTCAAGGTAGAGAATAACCCACATGCAGGGAGGTGAGAAGTCTGCTACTGTTCCTGTCACCAGGAAGGTTCAAGAAGGGATGAAAGGATTTTTTACCATTTGATTACAGGGTTCAAAATACTTCTCTTTTCAGTTATAGTCAAAAAGATTATTTTTCTAATTATTTTCATTTATTTATTTATTTATTTTGAAGGAAGGGATTTTAAAATGGATTCAGGCTTCTAACACAGGGAATAGAATTCCATAGTGAAATAAATTTGATTTCTTCTAGGAATTTCATAGATCTCCTCTTTAAGAAAATCTAGGAGGGGCTGCAGTTACAGAAAATAAAAGCATTTGTGAAGTATTTATAACTGACTAATTTGTGGATATTTCTACTGAATCAGAAAATGTTCTGTTAAAATCCCCTTAACCTGTAAAAATTCTTTTGAACCCTTACCCCAGAAGATCTCTACCAATGATACTACTGACTGTATACTTTCCTTGGCACACAATCCTCTCGTGGTTTTGTGGTCAACATAACATGATGTAAAAAAGGAGATGCAAGAGCCAAAAATTTCAACACTTTCTGCTGTTTCTGCTCCCTTCTGAATACATGGATTGTAGTTGCCCAGTTCTCTGTGCCCTGACTCTCCCTGCAAAAGAAGCCATGAACTCAGGAATGACAGGATGACAAATCTCAACATTTTTGTAATTATCTCACTTTGGGATTTTTTTTTTTTATAGCAATTTTCCCTAGCTACATCTGTATGAGCAGGAAATGCAACGTGATGGGAGCAATCAGTACAGTGAAATAGTGTTGAAGGCCTGGCATCAACTATATATCTGTTTGAAGTAACTGTGTGACAAACTAGGTCTATTGTGATACTCTGAATTAAGTGACTATCAGCAGCTCAAGTAAAATAGGTATACTCGTGATGTGTTTCTTCTTGTTTATTTTCTATTCTAAAGGAAACCAGTCATGCAATCCTATTTTTTTTTGTTTAGTTTAGTTTAGTTTTATTTTTTAGTGAAAAACTAAAACACAGTGGGGGACAATAAAGAGATTCAAGTCAGAAGGGAATTCTTCATCTGAAATAAAATACCAGTGTAGATATACTAAATAGAGTAACAGGCTTCTGGATAAGATTATCTGTCTCTGGAATGACAACATGTACTGGAAGGAAAGACCAAAGAGTCACAAAAAAATATGGTGCTTGTATATAAGCATCCCAGAGCAGAAGGATAATGGCTTCTCAGTCTGCTAGATATTCTCGTCTTGGCCCAGGTAGACCATTACCTGCTGACTGGACTCAGACTGATGGAAAACATTGAAACCCATGAAAATTCCAAACTTCCATGAGGTTTTAGAGTTCATAAATCTCTAGTCTCACAGGTTTTATTTGCATTAGGATTAGGATATCAGGGTTTGGCACCGCTGCTAACTGCATGTCAAGTTTTAGTTGCTTCTTTATGTGCAAAACTGGGAGTGTTGTCTGTGTAGTCACATTTAAAAAGCCCTAGTCACTCTTCATTGCTTGGAGAATCTAACTTACACTGCTCTGACTTCTGTGACCAGCCCCAAAGGAAAGACCTAAAGGAACAAGGTGGTAGTCATTTTAGGGAACACTTAGACACTTAGAGAGCAAGAGTTGGTTTCTAGAATAAATAACAATCCATCAGGTAGATGGCAAGGCTCACAGGACAGCCAAGAAAGCTTCTATTGGCTTTAAATAAATTTGATCATGGTAAAGAAATCACGAGTGAGCAAAAGAAGGCAGAATTATGCCAAGGTGCAACCATCTAAAGCAATTTTCAAAATAGATGGATCCAGGCTTACTTGGGAAAACAAGAGATTTAAATTTTTTTTTTTAAATATTTTCCATTCCTGTTATAGTAGAATATAGGTAGCTAAAGCTGTCACTGTATTACAGGTGTTGAGGAATGCAGCCAATTGATGTCAGAATATTCTATATCATTTGGCCTGCCCGTAAGAATAATATAATTTAAAGCCAAGTTGGGATATATGTTGCTGGTTCTTTTTTTTTGAGATGGAATGGAAAAACTCAGGTTGTAGAAGTAAAAATTTTTGGGCAAAACACTATTCAAAGGAATCTCTCAAAATGGTACCTGGTTAAAGTGAGAGGCCCACTGAAACCTAATCAGATCAGTGATCTTCCTAGGATAGCAAGGAGCAAGGAACAAGATGGAGGTTATAAGGCCAGTTCATTTCCCTCTCATAGCCTTTCTTTCTTTCTTTCTTTCTTTCTTTCTTTTTCTTTCTTTCTCTTTCTTTCTTTCTTTCTTTCTTTCTTTCTTTCTTTCTTTCTTTCTTTCTTTCTTCCTTTCTTCCTTCCTTCCTTCCTTCCTTCCTTCCTTCCTTCCTTCCTTCCTTCCTTCCTTCCTTCCTTCCTTCCTTCCTTTCTTTTCTTTCTTTTCTTTCTTTCTTTCTTTCTTTCTTTCTTTCTTTCTTTCTTTCTTTCTTTCTTTCTTTCTTTCTTTCTTTCTTTCTTTCTTTCTTTCTTTCTTTCTTTCTTTCTTTTTCCTTCTCATTTTCCACAGATCTTTGTTCTTTCAGGAGAGACTTAGGCCAAGCAAAATAGTTATAAAAAAGGGATATTAGTGGGATATCAGTCTTTTACCTAAGTGTTATCTTAGGTTGAAGATGGTCCCAGCCAAAGGCTGATATTAGTAAACCTTCATTATTTATTCTTGTCTCCTAGACTAAAGTAGCCAAAAATCTTGGCATGTTGGAAGAGTACACCCAACTTATTTTGATGTTGCTCAGCTCCTTTGTTCATGTTTCCATAAAGCAGTTTTTATCTTCAGTTTTCACTTCTCTGTTTTGAAGAGAGTGCCTTGACAGTTTTTCCAAATTCATTTGATTTTCTGCTTCCAAACACACACACACTTGGAGAATAGTCTGTAGCAGAATATTTCCCATTTTTCAGTAGAGAAAAAATCATGTGAGTTTTAACCCGATACGTTTTAGATAATTTGTACTTATTTCTGGGTTTTAAGCCCTTTTGACTGATATATATATATGTGTATACATATATATATATATATATGTATATATATTCTCTTTCTTTCTCTGCAATTCCAAAGGTCTGAAAGTCTGGGTTTTTTTCACAGTTCTTTGTATTAATCACATGAAACCAGGAAGTAAGGTTTCATGAAAAGCAGAGTATTTCGTGGCTAAGCATAATATTGGAAGAGCTGGCAAATTTGTTTTTAGTTTAAACCTGCTCATGTTTTAGAAAGAGGTTTTAGAAGCTTTCATGTTTCTAAAATCCAGTACTGTACATACAAACTGTCTCTAAACTGTAGACATTAATCCTAAGGACCTTTTTCAACAGAGGAAGGTACTGGTATAGGTAGATTTGCCAATGCCCTGACACAGCACTGCAGAGTCACCACTCTCACCATAATAATTTTGATTCATCTAAAGTGTTCAGTCCTGAGCATACATAAGTATCTGTGGATCCAAAAATCTCTGTCATGGGCCTAGCCCAAGGAAGTGTTGTAGACTTCTCTTCAGACAATAGGCAAAGCCATCAAAGGACTCTAAAACGCCATGGATCCTCTGTGATAAATGTTAGCTTGTGGCCTTCAAGGTTATCATGATCCTTCCACCAGTAGAGCATATAATGTTATTTCCTAACACAGTAAGTACTTAGGAAACAGAAGTGCAGAGTCAATCATGCTATACTAATTCATCATTTATTCTACTTCCAGTCCAATTCTTGCTGTTCTTCAAAAGCTCTAGACCTGCAAAAGGCAATTAGAACCTCTCCACGCTGGCTTGGACACTCCTTCCTCTTATTCCCTCCAAAGACCAATGTGGGAACAGAGGAACTGAGCTGTCATCCTGCTGTTCAGAGTCAGGGAACAGACTGCCTGAGCAAGAAGGCTCTTCTCTCTCATCTGAGCCCTGCTGTGTGCATGCAAACATCACCAGGAGGCTGCAGGACAGGACAGAAAACACTGTGTGCTGTGGAGACCATCAACCTTACGGGTTATCCATCATCATGAGGTGCATCTGTAGCAGCCTACCAATGAGAAGGGACTTCCTCCCAGAAAGTAATAAAGCATTTATCTCAGTCACTAGGCTGACTTTAAAAGCTGTATTTCTTGGATCAGTTACGTCCAGATACACATTCTGTAGCCATAAGAATTGGCTGTAAGCATCACAAATGTATTCTCTTCTTTGAAAAAAAGGTATGAAGAGAAGCAAAATATCAAAAAAAATACTAGTTTTTAGAGATAAAAAGATATGAATAAATGATAGATATTGGCAGTTAAATGTGTTCTTGTGAATAGAACAAAAAAGTACTCTTGCTCTGCCACACTTCAGAAAAGGAAGTATTCCCCAGAATTCCCAGCCAGCTCCATTGCCTTGTACTAGCAACCCTGAGAAGTATCTTGTCTAGCCTTCTCCTCACTTTCTGAAATGGTTGTGTATATGTGGAGGAAAAACTTTTAATGGCCAACAGTTACTTAGGGTCCTCATGCAAAAAGAGTTCCCTGGGCTTCTCCTTTTGCTTGTATGTACAAAAGCACATTTTAGCACAACTTGATCTGAGATAATCTTACTACTTTTGGAATCCACAATATGTTGTCTTAATGATTAGTTAAAAATCACTGAGTTGCATGTATATTTTTTTTAGTATATTTTCATCAGTATTTTCGTCATTGCACCTTAGTACAGTGTGAACTTTATATTAATTAAAGATATTGACCCATACATTCTTCTACCACTAACTTCTTAGTGATTTTTAGCACAATGTATTTTAAAATATACTGATGCTTAAAATATATTAACTCACAGTTTTTCTTAAATGACATACTATATAGATAATACAGCTGTAAACCTTAACAAGCAGTTCAGATGTTTATTACCAGGATTAATGTGGGCTATCTTTAATTAAAGAATGTTTAATGTTGTCCTTTTGTATTCCTTCAGTAAAAAGCCCTGGAAATTTTTATCTTTATTCTGTTGAATATGTAGATTTAAGCTTCTCCTGAAAACCTTTTGTGATTTGGTATCTGTGCTCATATGGCAAAACTATTTTATTTAATAGACAAGCAACAATACTGGCAATTTTAATGGTACATGGAAATACTTGAGGTTAGACAGCATTGTTTGAAATAGGAAATTGCATGGGTAGAGCCTACTAATAGGAGACAGAGTGGCTAATGGTTGAGTAATCTGCTTATTTGCTATCTCTGTGTCATATAACCTTTCAAAACATAATTTTGAGCACTTAAATCAGTGATTTTTTATTCTTTCCTGTTTTTGAAAACTATTATTATCATTAAAAGTCTGAAAAAGGCTCTTAAATGTTACCAACTAGAGAGCAGGTTCTTAAGTAGCGGGAGTAAAGAATGACTTTGCATTTGAAGTAGTAGAGTGGGAATTGAGAGAACTGGTCTACAAACTTCCTGGATTACTTCTGTCATAGTTAGCCATTTGTCTGATGGTCCTTGCCTCCCAGAAATGTTCAGGAGCTATGTTATGAATACTTGAAAGATGTGGCTATAGGGTCGTGAAAATGCCCAGAAAACTAAACAAAAAGGAAACATATGCAAGAAGGAGATAAAATTCAGCTTTGACGTCACAAAATAAACACGTTTGTGACTTTCCAAGTAAAGCTTTTGAACATACACAGCATACAAGTGAGAACTATTCAGAAATCAGTGGGTTTGAAGCAAAACAATCAATAAAAGGTCCATATATTTTATCAGAATAATAGCTGCCTGCTGACTGAGTGCCAGTGAAGAGTGTAAAGGACATGAAGACAAGGAATAAGATTATTATTTAAAAGTCTCTGCATTGACAGGTCTGGTTTATTGAGCTGCAACCAATTATATTTCAATATCTTCATCAATTACATAGACAGTGGGATTAAGTGCACCCTCAGCAAGTTTGCAGATGACACCATGGTGCAGTTGATACAACAGAAAGAAGAGATGCCATTCAAAGGGACCTGGACAGGCTGGAGAAGTGGGCCCGTGTGAACCGCATGAGGTTCAAGTGCAAGATACTGCACCTGGGGTGGGGCAATCCCAGACATGAGTACAGACTGGGAGAAGAACTCATTCTCTCAATGAGTTCTTCTACCTGTGAAGAAGGACTTGGGAGTTCTGGTGGATGAAAGGCTTAACATGAGCCAGCAGTGTGTACTTGCAGCCCAGAAGGCCAGCTGCATCCTGGACTGCATCAACAGAGGTGCAACCAGCAGGTTGAGGGAGGTGATTATCCCCCCTCTACTCTGCCCTCGTGAGGCCCCACCTGGAGTTCTGCATCCAGGTCTGGGGCCCCCAGCACAAGAAAGGTGTGGATCTGTTAGAGCGAGTCTAGAGGCGGGCTACAAAGATGATCAGAGGGCTTCAGCACCTCTCCTCTGAAGAAAGGCTGAGAGAAGTGGGGGCGTTCAGCCTGGAGAACAGAAGGGTCCAGGGAGACCTCATTGCGACCTTTCCATACTTAAAGGGGTCTTATAAAAAGGATGGAGAAGGACTCTTTACTCGGGTAGATAACAATAGGACAAGGGGGAATGGTCTTAAACTAAAATAAGATAGATTTAGATTAGACATTAGGCAGAAATTCTTCACTGAAAGGGCAGTGAGGCACTGGAACAGGTTGCCCAGAGAAGTTGTGGGTGCCCCAACCCTGAAGGTGCTCAAGGCCAGGCTGGATGAGGCCTTGGCCAACCTGATCTGGTGGGTGGCATACCTGCCTATGGCAGGGGGGTTGGAACTAGATAATCTTTAAGATCCCTTCCAAACCAAGCCATTCTATGATATCAAAATGCTGCACTTAATCTGTTTACTTATTTATTTATTATTATTATTTTTCAAAATACCCTGGATTTTGAGGTTCTAGGGAACAGGTTTTATAAAATTTCAGCTTCAATTCAAAGCTTCCTTCTCAGAGGCTTACAACTCACTTAACTATAGTCCAGTGAATGTTAATTGGTGGCTAACTAGCAGAAATTAGCTGGAGTTTCTTAGTGCTAGGATTTTGTTCCCTTTAATAAATATATCCACTTTATTTCTATGTACAAGGGGAGAGAGTGACCATCATTTATATAGCAGCTGGTGACCAAAGCTTTCATCTAGTAAGAAGAAATCTTTGTTCTGAGCTTTGCTTATTTTGGATAGAGACAAATACCTGTTTTGGGAATTATTTTCCATTAAAAATCAATCAAACAAAAAAAAACAAAAACAAAACAAACAAAAAACAAACTACAACAACAACAAAACAAACAAATAAGTAAAAAAAAAGCAAACAATTTGTTAATGCTGAAATCAAAGTTCTTCTTCCCTCCTACAAGGTTAGTTTTTCAATTAACTCATAGGTTAGGTCAGGCTCCATCTTGTACTCACTCTTCCTTCTCAGTTTTCACAAGTTTTGCATTCTTCTCTGCACAGTTGCCCAGCAATTAGGAAGGTTACAGGATTTCCACCCCCATCTCTCTAGTCCAGATTGTATGTGGGTAGTTAGGTCACTGGAATGTGAGAAATATGGATTTGAACTCCCTTATCATGAAGGAGTCTCCACAACAGATAGGGTAATCTACAAAATGCTTTTCTTATTTGTTTAGTGAAACTTTTAGTGGAAAAGTGAATGTTCCTTGAGTATCTAACGCACAAGTGTACTTGCTGTGAGAGAGTCTGGAGTGGACTGAAGTTCCTTTAGAGTAATCATGCCTTGGAGGTGCTAGACACTAAGTGATGCTGATTATTTTTTTTTTGACTCTACCTGGGCTTCTCATTTGGGATGTAGATTTTTTTGAGTCTGTCAGAAGCACCAGATTCTAATTTGCATTATAGCTTGGCACTTGCATTTCATTTGGGGGTCAGTAGATAGTCTTTTATATATATATTTTCCAAAGCATCTATGAAAATCTAAGAGTCACTGAAAAATTAACATAGTAGCCTCCTAGCAGTGAGGCTCTGTCTACTTTATGATCCAGACATGGAATTAAAGTGTATAGAGAAATACCTAGGATAGTTTTAGACCTACTTTCTCTCTCAGGTCCTACCAAGAACAAAGATATATCACTGTGGGCTTTAGAGAAAACGCCATAAATATGTCTGTGAATCTGGACAAATTCTTTAAGACACTTGTTATTTTAGTAGAAGCAGGAACACTGAAAAACAGGATATTGTAAACAGGCCAGTTCCTGAGTGAGATGGAAATGAAAGGAGGACAGACTTCAGAAGAGCTGTACTTATGTATGGTGCTACAGAAAGGGAAAGAAAAAGGATGGATTGGGAAGAATCACACTGGAAGGAGTTGTTAGGAGGATGAAAGAAACTGTGTTAAAGAGGGTGATAAAACAGACACCAGCAAGCAGGTGTAGACTGGACATAACTTTCTAAATAGTGTAACAATCAGCAGAGCTATTGAACAACAGTGTGTAAAACAAGTGAAGGATTTGTATAGCCAGTCAGTTATGGAAGGTGATAAGGATGCAAAGAAACTACAGAAATTGGATTCAATATCATGGAGAACCTCTAATTAGGTGAATCATACTTTGTTAAGCACATAAAGAAATGCAGGGAATAAATTAAAAAATGAATTAATTATGGAAGAAACCCGCTTAGCACAGAGAATTAATTATAGAATGAGCTAATTATGCAGAGAATCTATCACAAAGCAAGCTAGCGAGAGAGAGGGCAACTGAGGAGGTGGGAATGAGGCAATGAGCGGCCAACAAAGAAGCCAAAAGTACCAGGTGTTGCTGAGCAATGTAAGTGGCCAAGTTTTAACCAAACAGGCTCCAATTGTGCTGCCTGCTGAGTTCTCATCTGTGCTGGGAACATCATGCTGTCTTGTGAAGTGCTAGAAGGGAGGGAGAAGGTGATGGTTGCTTTTGGCCATGTGAGAAAAAGGGGGTGAAGATAAGCTCTGCTCAGGACGTTGGTTTACATTTCAGGATGGTGGAGCTGCATCATGGGACAATGATTAGGGGGTTTATTAGTCTACATTATTCTTGTTATACCAGAGAAACTACTTAGAGATCTTGGAAAAGCTTTTCTCTAACTGGTTTTACTGTTTCCACCAGTCTTCCTTAATTTGTTTTGAGTGACCTCTGTCTTAATAATTCTTTTGAAATTTGTACATACACAGTAAAATTATGTGTCTGGTCTCTTAACATTTGCTTCCCCACAGATATTCTCTATTTTCTTCTTCCAGAAGCTGTCCATGTGATTTTAGGCCTGATACAAAGTTCACCAAGTGTTGCAGGAGCCTATATTTAAAACTTGGCATGAACTGGTTGAAAGCAGCCTCACTTTTCTGCCCAGAGATTCTGGAGTTCCTTATTCAGTTTGATGCCAGTGATAATTCTCTGGATTTTATGGCTAATGTCTACCTAACTCATTAATACCCACATACAAAAGGAGAAGCTGTTTTGTGGCTATTTGAAAATAAGGCTTTGAGACTTCCAGAGAACTATTGTTTTTAAAAACAAATGAACAAATATGGAGCCTAACTGTGCTATTATACTAGCCTTCAGTTACTGGTATGGTAGTTCCTTCTATGCTACCACTTATTTTACATTTTAAAAGGGAAAAGAAGATAGTCTTTACCTTGAAATATAGATTTATGAATTACATTAATCTCATAATGTTAGATGAGATTTTGGGTGGAAGCAGAAGAATTTTCTATAACCATATTTCATTCTGTCATAGCCTAGCATCTGTGATTTAATGTTTCTAAAAAGCCACGTAACTTCTGACTTGATTTTTCAATGGTTGGCTTACTGTTACAGTTAATTCATGTCAGATTTTATTTTTCATTGATTTAGTGCTACAGCCATTTTATAACAAGATAATTACATTAAACGTACTTTGTTTAAAGTTTCATTATATGAGAAAAGGAATTTTGATACTAGTTATGATTATACAAACTGCAAGTAGGGATTATGCAAGTTTCCTTATGGTTTTTTTCCAGTGCTCCTCTCTCCTTAAATTATCTTTATTACAGAAAGCTGAATGTTCCTCAACCTATGCTTTTCTGCTTCAATAAAAGGAACTTGAATTGTTCTTCCAAAGGAGAAGTGTGAGGTGACAGAAAAACTGCACTTGGTGCTTTTCTGTGGATGTTTTAGCGGAGGATGGAAAAGGAGAGGGCTACAGCACTGATACTGTAGGGTATGATGGCAAAGGCCAAGGCCCAGAAATAGTTGTTGCTTAATCCATCTAGAGCCTTTTTTTTGGTAGCTGCTGCAGTAGTCATTCTGTGTCTGTTTTAAGAGAGGCAGAATAGCCATGGCCAGCTGCCACTGTTTTCAGCAGCCAGCTGTTTAGGAAGATGATTACCTCGTATTATTTCCCTGAGCTTTATGTTCCAGACGTGGGAATCTTCCAAATGTTGATGGTAAATTTTCTTTAATGGCATTGATTTTTTTCTGTTTGTTCAACAACAACAAAAAATACCACACTTGAATGGCAGTTCAGTTAATCATGTTCATGAAAAGAGTTGAATATCAGCCCATGTAGCTCTATCTATCTCATCTTTTTATTTGTTTAAATATATTTGACAAACATACCCAAAAGATGCATTAAAATATGCAGTTTTCTTTCTTAAGCTAGTATATGCCTTTATTTTAAAGAAAGGTTCCTAAGAAGAAATCAAGATTACAGTAAGAGGAAGTAGGTTTGTTAGACTAGCTCATAAAAGCAGACAATCTGATGGAGGGATTGTGTGCTTGAAAGCTTGGTGCTTTTTATTATCGTTGAACAGTGCTGGTATTCCTGTAGCAAATCATTGGTTTGAGGTCAATAGGAATTCAGAGTTCTTAATTTCTCCCAGAAATAAAAAAGAAGATCAGCACCTGACAGAGCATTTTTAAGAGGAACAATTTTATTTACAGTTGTATATAGGGTACATATATACTTTTTTTCAGATAATCTCTGAACACTCACAAATGGCTTACTGACCTTGTTCCTTTGGTAACGGTTCTGCTGTCGTATTGTTTTCAGCTTTCTGTGGCTTATCTTTTTTTGTATTTTCACCCTTGAGAAAATAAACAGGATTAGAAACTATAAATGTTCATTGTTGAGAATGATAAGGATGGTTTGATTTGGCTAGGAATTTAGTTAATCAAGTTGACATCTACTGGGCTGAGTTCCTGGGTGTTGTGTGTGTTCTTGAACCAGAATTTCCAGCTAGGATCACAAAAGGACTTGGAAACTGAGATCAAAAAGTGATGCCTTCACACCTGCCACACAACCTAAGTTATGTAGTCAAGTTCTGCTGCTGCCTATTCCCAGAGCCTCTTTCATGTTGTCAAGGCTGGCTTGTTCAGTACTGCCACTCACAAAACTGTCTACATCCCTGAATTAGTCATGCATCTGCCTAAACTTTCTGCAGGGCCAATAGACCTGGTATGTTTTGAGTTACCTGACTACAGAGACAGATTTCAATATTTACAAAATACAGAGACAGTATCAACTTTCACTGCAAAAAGTTAACATATATATATACATATATATAAAAATTAAAATCACAGTGAATCTTTGTGCATGCTAAAGATACTTGCATTTTTTTTTTTTTTGCTGTTTCAAAGGTTGTTTTCTCTGTTTCAGGCTTCCTCCTACTAGCATACGAACATTAATATGAGTAAAATGCTCTGCAGTTATCAGCTAATATGTACATTTCTTCTTTAAATGCCTTTCATTGCAGGCAGAAAATGACTTAATTCTTGATCTATTTATCTATCTCCATCTTAAAAGCATCTTATAAATAGTGGAATTTAATGGTGGTACAATCTGGGTATTGCATTGGTGTATGGAATCATTCTGGTGCGACGAGTAATCCATGTCTCTAGGGAAATATAAATATACATATATATATATATTTTTCCTAGATCAGTTTGCCAAGTGAGGTATCAGGCTGCACAGAATTCAGCTGTTTGGATTCAGGATTTTTCTTTTTTCAAGATAATGTTTTATTGACTCAAGAAAATTGATTTGTAGAACTTTAAAACAAGCATGAACAATACTCTTAGTGACCTAAATGCTATTCAAACACTTATTTTCTGTGAGTAATCCTATATGATGAAGAGTAGGGGAGCAGAAGCTGAAATAGCCTTCAACTCTGCAAAAACTTTTATTTTTTTATTATTTTTTAATTCTTTTCCTCATGAGTAAGAACTTACAGTTTCTAGGACCTTCATAGCTGCTTCACTGTAACCACTGGAATTTTCCCTATAACTCTTTAATTTCTGATACCTAATAGTATCTTCCATACAAAACATCTCCCTAATTAGTACAATTCTGCAGCAACTTCCCTGATGCCTTGGTCCCTCCACTATGTGCAGTGTTCAGGCTATTTGTACCAGAAAGTAAAGCTGTTCTGCTTCACAAGGAATCACTCTTTACTTATTTTCCTAAGTACTTATGCCACTGTAAATAAATATAGCAAAATGGGATTTGTCTCTAAAATTATAGAGCAGTGGAAATTATTGATGTGCACTTCAATGCTTCAGTTTCTTCCCTGTAACATTTTAAAGCTTGTTTTAAATTCTTCATTGGATTTTAGCTGACTGGAGTGTATGACTCCACAGCTCCTTTTCATAACACTACTTCCTTTAGTTTCCTGTGAACTGCTAATACCTTACACAGCTTCTGAAAACTGGTTTGCTCTATATTAATGGCTGAGAAGGTCTTTTGTAACTGAAGAACAGAAAAATACAGTGATGAATTCAGTTCTCTTTCAAGAGACTTTATTTTATCATGTTGTGGACTTCACTTTGGTTGAAAGAAATTTCAGAAGAGGATGGCAGGCTCTTTGTTCACCTCTAAAGACTGGCAAAATACTAGAGAACTGTGTGTCCAAGGAACTGGGCTGCAGAATATCTGTGCAACCAGTGACTCAGAATCAAGGATTCTTGCTGCATAGCAAGATGTTGCTATCTGCAAGATCATTGCCTGCATATCTGCAGTACATGAATAGTTTGTTGAACATCCACATTTTTTGCCATTTTGATGAACAGACGACTCCATACTGACATCCACTCAAACAATTGGTTTCTTTTTTTGCATGTTTATAAACATCATAAATCAAATTTGAGTTGTAGTTGGGCTGCTTTAAATCACAATTTCCTGAAGCTGTATAAAACTATGAGTTTAAGAAAATTTCACCAGTTCTAAGAAATGATTCAATCTTATGAATGTTTATGTTTCTATCAGCTTTACTTAAAGCCATAAAATTTATTGAACTCTTGTGCATGTAAATCAAGATTCCCAGAATTTAAGTCAGAGTCTTGGTACATCTAGACTATTATGAACATGTTAAAAAGACACTTAGATTTAACTTGATAAGTTTAGTTTCAATTGTTTTGGTAAAACCAAATTCAGATTAATAGCTCAGACTGTTTCACAATATTAATTATTTAGTTAAACCTTAAATTGTTGCCTTTTTGCCTTGTGAAAAACAAACAAACAAAAAACAACTGAAAACACTTTCTCTGACATTATCGGGAAAAGATTAAAAATATATATATTCAAAGGTAACAAGTGAAGAGTATTCTTCTGCTTCTTTTGTATTCCATTAGCTAGTATGGAAAAGATGAGTTAACTTTTACAGTAAAGAACTACAAAGCAAACAAAGCAACAACAAAACCAAAACTGTGCACTAAAATGGCTTACTTTAGTTTTCAAATCAGAGTTATATTAGTAAAAACAAGCCAAATAAAATATATATTTTTAAAGCTACTAAAATACTTTGCCTTTCTAACCGTTATTGGGAAGCAGAGTGATATATACCTGTATTGCATTCCAATATTCAGAAAGAATATACTGGCATTTTCTGCCAGCAGGGAACAACATGAAGAGGAATACCTCAGCACAACAAAAACAATCATACCAATATTTCTAATTCCCTGTTTGCAATGTTGATCGAGGCCTCTCATAAGCTTGTTTCACATTAGTCCTATTTGGCAAGTAATTTGCAAAAGGAGGAAATCTTTCCTCATAATGAAGAGGTGGGAGGAAGGAGGGGAGGCATTCATTTGATTTTGCTAAATAATTATTTATATCCTTTGCAGTAAATTTGCTTGAAAATGTAATCTATTATGATATTTAGTTACATAAATACTTTCTAAACAAAATATTATATTACTGAGCCTATAAAAAATAGACTATACCTGTTTTGTAGATGGTTTGGGAGGAATGCTGCCATTTTCACAGTCCGCTTGCTCAGGTGATAATTTTGCTCTAGAAAACACTGCTTTTAGTCTTCTAAACATCTTGCCCATTCAACTGTCCTGAAGCCTCTATAACCCTTTTACCATAAATAGGTATATAGCACGTTTTCTTGCCATCAGTAATCAAGCCAATTAGACACTTTATCAGGTTTAATCTGATTAATGTCTTAAAGAAATTCCTTGTACAGTCTGTTTCAGTGTTGGTTTTCTCATCATTTGTACCTTTGCTTTGTATCATAGATTTAGCTATTTCTAGTCTCAATGGTTAAACTATATACAGAGTCAATTTTTCATGCACAAATTCAAAGGAGAGTGAACACTTTCTGGTTAAAATAAATCATTATCTGATCTTTTAAGTACTGGATATCAAGCAGTGAGTTTATCTTTAGAAGTGAAATTTTAAGTCCTTGTTGTGGTTTAACCCGGCTGGCAGCTAAACACCACACAGCCGTTCGCTCACCCTCCCCCCTCCCTCTCTGGGATGGGGGAGAGAAACGGGAAAGTGAAGCCTGTGAGTTGAGATAAAGACAGTTTATTAAGACAGGAAAATAATAATAACAATAATAATAATAATAGTGATAATGGTAATAGTATTAACAATAATAATGTGTAAGAAAACAAGTGATGCACAATGCAATTGCTCACCACCCGCTGACCGATGCCCAGCCTATCCCCGAGCAGCCGGCCCCCCACCCCGGCCAGCCACCCCTATATATTGTTTAGCATGACGTCAGATGGTATGGAATACCCCTTTGGCCAGTTTGGGTCAGCTGTCCTGGGTCTGTCCCCTCCCAGCTCCTGCTGCACCCCCAGCCTGCTCGCTGGCAGGACAGAGCGAGAAGCCGGAAAGTCCTTGGCCTGGTGTAAACACTGCTCTGCAACAATTAAAACATCAGCATGTTATCAGCGCTCTTCTCATCCTAATCCAAAACATAGCACCCTACCAGCTACTATGAGCTACTTAACTCTGTCCTAACTGGAACCAGGACAGTCCTAGACACTAATAGTTCAACTAGAGCTTGATTGACCAATAATCCTGGCACCACAGCGTCTACATAGTAGATTACATGAGGTAAATCTCTCAAGAGGAAGGTGTTCTGTTGACATGCTGGAGGGAAGGGATGCCATCCAGAGGGACCTGGACAAGCTTTACAGGTGGGCCTATGCAAACCTAATGAGGTTCAATAAGGCCAAGTGCAAGGTCCTGCATCTGGGTCAGGGCAATCCCAAGCACAAATACAGGCTGGGTGGAGAACGGATTGAGAGCAGCCCTGAGGAGAAGGACTTGCGGATGTTGGTTGACGAGAAGCTCAACATGAGCTGACAACATGCACTTGCAGCCCAGAAAGCCAATTGTATCCTGGGCTGCATCAAAAGCAGCGTGGCCAGCAGGCTGAGGGAGGTGATTGTCCCCCTCTGCTCTGCTCTCATGAATCACAGAATCACAGAATCGTTTAGGTTGGAAGAGACCTCCAAGATCACCCAGTCCAACCTCTGACCTAACTCTAACAAGTCCTCCACTAAACCATATCACTAAGCTCAACATCTAAACATCTCTTAAAGACCTCCAGGGATGGTGACTCAACCACTTCCCTGGGCAGCCTATTCTAATGCCTAACAACCCTTTCGGTAAAGAAGTTCTTCCTAATATCCAACCTAAACCTCCCCTGGTGCAACTTTAGCCCATTCCCCCTCGTCCTGTCACCAGGCATGTGGGAGAACAGACCAACCCCCACCTCGCTCCAGCCTCCTTTAAGGTACCTATAGAGAGCGATGAGGTCTCCCCTGAGCCTCCTCTTCTCCAGGCTAAACAACCCCAGCTCCCTCAGCCGCTCCTCATAAGCCTTGTTCTCCAGACCCCTCACCAGCTTCGTTGCCCTTCTCTGGACTCGCTCGAGCACCTCCATGTCCTTCTTGTAGCGAGGGGCCCAAAACTGAACACAGTACTCGAGGTGTGTCCTCACCAGAGCCAAGTACAGGGGTACGATCACTTCCCTAGACCTGCTGGCCACACTGCTTCTTATGCAAGCCAGGATGCTGCTGGCCTTCTTGGCCACCTGAGCACACTGCTGGCTCATATTCAGCCGACTATCAACCAATACTCCCAGGTCCTTCTCTGCCAGGCAGCTTTCCAACCACTCATCTCCCAGCCTGTAGCTCTGCTTGGGGTTGTTCGCCCCAGGTGCAGGAGCCGGCACTTGGCCTTGTTGAACTTCATGCAGTTGGCCTCAGCCCATCGGTCCAGCCTATCCAGATCCTCCTGCAGAGCCTTCCTACCCTCGAGCAGATCGACACATGCACCTAACTTGGTGTCATCTGCAAACTTACTGAGGGTGCACTCGATCCCCTCAGCCAGATCATCGATAAAGATATTAGAGGACTGGCCCCAGTACGGAGCCCTGGGGGACTCCAGTAGTGACTGGCCTCCAACTGGATTTGGCTCCATTCACCACAACTCTTTGGGCCCGGCTATCCAGCCAGTTTTTAACCCAAAGAAGCGTACACCAGTCCAAGCTAAGAGGAGCCAGTTTTTTGAGGAGAATGTTGTGGGAAACGATGTCAAAAGCCTTGCTGAAGTCAAGGTAGACCACATCCACAGCCTTTCCCTCATCCACTAACTGTGTCACTTTGTCATAGGAGGAGATCAGGTTCGTCAAGCAGGACCTGCCCTTCATAAACCCATGCTGACTGGGCCTGATCGCCTGGTTGCCCTGTAAGTGCCGCGTGATGATACTAAAGATAATCTGCTCCATGAGCTTCCCTGGCACTGAGGTCAAACTAACAGGCCTATAGTTCCCTGGGTCTACCCTCTGACCCTTCTTGTAGATGGGCGTCACATTTGCTAGCCGCCAGTCGACTGGGACCTCCCCTGGTAGCCAGATTGAGCTCCAGATGAGCTTTGGCCTTTCTAATTTTGTCCTTGCACAGCCTCGCAACAGCCTTATAGTCCTCGTGAGTGGCCTGCCCTCTTTCACAAAGATTATAAACCCTCCTATTTCTCCTAAGCTCGAACCACAACTCTCTGTTCAGCCAAAAAACCCCACCTGGAGTCCTGCATTCAGTGCAGGGGCTCCCAGCACAAGAAGGGCATGGACCTATTAGAATGAGTCCAGAGGAGGGCCACAAAAATGATCAGAGGGCTGGAACACCTATGAAGACAGGCTGAGGAAGTTTGGGTTGTCCAGTCTGGAGAGGAGAAGGATCCAGGGAGATTTTATAGAGGCCTTCCAGTACATAAAGGGGGCCTACAGGAAAGCTGGGGAGGGACTCTTTGTCAGGGAGTCTATCAGGGGATAGGACAAGGAGTAATGGCATTAAAATAAAAGGATAGATTTAGATTAGATATTCAGAATAAATTCTTTACTGTGAGGGTGGTGAGGCGCTGGCACAGGCTGCCCAGAGAAGCTGTGGATGCCCCATCCCTGGAAGTGTTCAAGCCCAGGTTGGATGGGGCTTTGAGTAACCTGGTCTCATGGGAAGTGTCCCTGCCCATGACAGGGGAGTTGAAACTAAATGAGCTTTAAGGTCCCTTCCAATCCAAACCATTCTATGTTTCTATGGTTTGTTCTTACAAGTTTATGCCTGGTTTTATTCCAAGCTTTTTATTTTAAGAACTGGAAATAATTACATCTTTCATTTTCTAATGAATTTACAAACGATACTATATTATGAAGAGTATCAGCTAAAATTATAATAAAACTAAATTTTATGTTAATGTACTACAGATCAGTAAAATACTATATATATACATGTATATTTTTTAGAGTGTATAATAAGGATATGATTCTGAGATTCTATAGGCTTTGGATCGTCCTACATAAATCTCTCTAAAATCAAATGTTTTAATTTATAGGTAAAACTCAATTTCAGATATCTTTACTGCCATGTTGATTCAGTGCCTGCTAACAAGGATCTTTACAACTCAATGCTCCCCTTGTCCTTAATTCTACTTTATTACAAGACTATGCCTTCCCTTAGAACTCCAAATTTGACCTAAAAACTTATAATTGACTTATGCTAGTCATCAAGTCATCAAGAGATGTTGAAATCTACTCCTCTGAGTTATTTCTATAATTACATATTTAGCAATTACAGTGAAGTATTGGAAATGTTGCAAAGGCCGCCTCCTTGGGGTTTCAGTTTTCTAGCAAGAAGAGTTTCTAATCCTTATTCTATTACGGTTGCAGCTGCAAGAATGAGCAACCAATTTTCATTAATTAATTTGCAAGCCTTGTTCCTACATTGACACTTATGAAGCAGCCCTTATAATAGTTGGCTGGATGTCAGTCTTGTAACTGGGAACCATCGCTGTGTGTGTGAATCCATAGTAAGAGAGAAGAAGAAGAAGAAGAACTTGGAACCTCCTTTTGCTCTGTTTTACTTCAAAGTCTATACAGTTCTTGCTAATGCATGTCTATGGCAAAAGTTAGTGTTTGCCATGACTAAATTATAAAGTCATGTCTAAAGTATTTTCACATTTATTCAGATCAATAGATAGCTTCTCTTGTATGTGAAACTCTGCCTCCATGCTCTTTTTGCATCAGCTGATAACAGAAGATTCTCAAAATAAATCCTGGAAAATATTTTCGTTTTTCTTTTACTATGTGCTATTTTAGTGGATTAAATTGGCTAATGCAAGAAAATTTAATCCATTGCCACATAAAATGGTATTTGCAGACAGCCTTTTTGAGAGCAACTATCTCATTAAAAAATGTAAATTTTCAGTATTTAATTTTTTTTTAGAATGGGTAATTTTTGTTCCTTGATTATTAAAAAGGGTAAAGATATACATAAGACACAATACAATGAAAACATAATTTATTAATAGCAAATATATATGTTCAAAATTATGTAATATTATGCATATTCCTCTTTTAAAAAGGCCAAGCAACAAACTGTTTTAACCATTTTTTTTTCTTAATAGTGTTTACATTGGTTTTAATTTATAATTGAAAACCATGCAAAAAGAATATAACTGACATTAAAAGGAAAGTGCCTTTGGGAGCCTGTTAATAGCTATTGACATCCACAGTTAATGAATGTTATATTGGTTTAGTCTGTGACTAATGAAATAAATGTTTGGAACCCCTTCATGTGATGCAGTTTTGTAAACAATAAGAAGACCATAGCAAATGTAATATTTTGATGCCAGTGGAGGTACAAGTTTACTTCCTGACCGTTGTAAAATGATTAATATGCTCTTATTTTATTTCTTTTCTATGTACTATGGCTATTTAGTTGTTTTTATCAGCCCCTGAACATGCTAAAAGCAATTTGGATAATTGAATATCATGATCTGTTAAGTAAGAAGATTAAGAGTGCAGCAGCAAATGAGATAGCATATGTCCAGTTAGCTTAGTTAGCTACATTGTCTTTGACCAGTGCTTACTATACGCTGTATTTGTGGTAAACCCTACAGGATATTGGGAATTCAAGCCTGTCTCATGCTTTTTCTAGGTACAGGTGAAGCACATCCTATATATATTAATGATGTATCCCTATCCCATTCTTCCCCTTCCATTCTTTTCCAGTTAACATAATGTTGCTCTCCCATTTACAAATTTGGTATATGCATAGGCTTTCCAAACTTTTGGTAACATTATTTTTCTATGTTTTTTTTTTTTTTTTTTTTAAATCAAAAAGTAAATTTGAAACAAGGCATTCACAGACTGGATTTTATATTTTAAACTTGCGTAAGAAGTTATTCTCCATGAAACATAGTAGGTGTCTTAGAAGCTGAGGTCATTTAAATGCCATATATTCACTTGAATTGTAATCACTGCTAAAATAGCTGGCATGAACCTTTTCCACCACCTCATCTGAAGCTGTTTTAAAGAGTGCAATACTTCTTAAATCATAAGAGTATACAAAAGGGAGCATGACTTTTTTTTTTTTTTTGTCAGATACTTGTTGAAAAATGCATGAGTCCTGTGAGCCCAGATTTAACTACCAGTGCAACAAGGGTATGTAATGGGCACAGAGTGAACTCCAAAAATTGCTTTGCATTTCTCAACAGGCAGTTTCAGTATTCTGTATGTGTGAATGTACAAATCAATAACTATCATCTGAAGTTTTTATTTTTGTATCAAATCAGGTACAGCATGTTACAAAGATCAGAGCCCGTGTTTCACTTCCATTCAAATCTTCCAACGATGCAAAATGTAACACGTGGATGTTTTTCATAGATAAGTCTTCAGCTTCTCTCTGTGATTCAAGGATCTTAACAGCTAAAAGTATATTTACTAGCTCTGTAATAGTATTCAGACAGGAACTGAATATAGCATTTATAATAATTTTTCCTCTTCACAGTGCAAGATTTGACAATTTTCCCTATTTCTGTGGATTAACAAAAATCAAAGCACTAATTTAAGTCTTCTGTAATTCTGAGAACTTTATTAAAACTTGTTAATATATATGTATATGTATTTCTTATAAAAAGAAATGTTCTGGATCTCATATTTTTCATATCTACTCACTCTCTTGCCTTTTTTTATTTTTATTTTTATTTTTTTTACACTTACGTAATACCGCCAGATAATACTGACTAAGGATGCCTTAACAAAGAGAAGGAATTTATGCTTTTAGTGGAAATATGTCTCTTTAAACCTATTACCATGGTCATGACCAGATGTATGCATTATAATGGTAGCATTCAGTGAGGTATCTTTAGAAATAACAAAGATAAATACTCAAGAAGCATTTGTCAGGATATAGGTTACCTACAAGATGATTTTTTACTTTTTTGATATAGGTATCTCTGCATTGATTCATAAGGCTTTTATTATGTTGTATTTAATGTACTGGCACAAAAGTATCAGAATCAGCCTCTGCAGCCTAAGTTTGAGACAGTAATAGGTCTTACACTCTGGAGGAATCTAGAAACTTACAATAATCTTGATTGTTTTTGCCTTCAAGGAATGTGGATTCTACTTTTCCTTTCCAACTCAGTTTTATATGTTAAATCCAATTAACAGAATTTGATCGGCTTAGAAGAAAAAACAGATGGGAACACTTCTGTGGCAATTGGCTGGAAAAGACAGGGTGCTGATATTTCTTATTCCTGTTCACATTCCTCTACCTAAAATTACTCCATTAAGGTAGGAGCCATATCCTAGAGAGTCTTCCAGAGCCTTCCCCAGACCCTGGCTAGCCCTGACTGTGATACTATCATCATGCCATAACATGATGTTACGGTTGGAGGAGGCAACAAAATTGACTGTCAGCCTACCAAAATTAAAATGGCTGATAGCGCCTCTTGCTAGTGACCTCTTTTGATGAAAGTAACGTGTGAATCAAAGGATGGGGCATAGCACAGAAGTAAAATGTAAGCCTACTTAGGTTAAATTTAACCATAGTTCTGTTGGCTTAATGAAAGGTGAGAAAAGGTTCTCGTCCACCAGTAGAAAACACACTTCCCTTAGTGTGTCTGGCTTTCTTTTTCCCTTTTTTCCCTCCCAGCTCCTGACAGGAAAGGCACCACCCCAGCTGTTTATACCTCCTATGTGTGCTTATGGGCAGAAGTTTTCCATTTTTAATAAAACTGAGAACTTTAAGAAAGAGAAGCAAAATTGATAACTTAGGTGTTGCAGTCCCATTAGTTTTTCCTAAGATTACTTTCCTTTTCAATCATTTGAGTCATAAAAGTTTGAACATACTTTCTTGAAAAGAAGTTTGGGAGATAGACACATGGCTTAATTTGAATAATAAGGGACCTACAGGTTCATGGTAGGTAGCTAAGGGGAACAGCATCAATAAGCATGGAAGATAAACACATGTGGAAGCTGCCTTCCTGTACTCTCTTGTGAGCAAATTATCAGATGAGGAAGGAGAGGAAGAAATGGTGATGCATTTTGGGTGTCTAATGCCGGTAATGTTAATACTTGTATAATAGTCACTGCCTGAGGGAACTGAAAATAAAGAATTAGGGTATAAACTGCATCTTTTCTGAAAAGCTGAAACACTGTTTTATCAAAAGAATGAAAGCTCTCAGAAGTGTGTAATGTATTCCTCTATATCCATCTTACTTTCTACGTACCCTCAGTGCATCTTCTTCCCACTGTAGTGATACTAAGCCTGACGTTTTTAGTAACATAAATATTTAAAGCGTGCCACCAACACAAAGTATCCAATCTAGTCAATAATACAGCAATAAGCTGGGAATCAAGCACTGCAGAAATGGTGGTTTAGCAGAGGAAGAAAACTCTAAATACAGAGGTAAATTGGTATAATTGATAAAGCACTGAACTGGGACTTAACCCAGTTTCAACCAGTTCACTGGTTGAAAGCATAACACTTTATGCTTTACCTTTGTGTATTTTTTCTACACTTAAAGTTGTAATTATCATCATCTGAGGAGGCTTTCAATGCCATACATGTGTCTAGACCAATCTTTTTTTTTTATACTAGCATTCCTTGGTGCTTTTGCAGTTGTGATGAACACTAAATTGGTCGTTTGGATGGGGAAAACTTTGGTGGAAAGGACTGGAATTCTTTAATCCATTACTAATGGTACTTCTAAGGCAAATTAACAGTCCAGTTCACTCTGATGAGACCTGTACATTATAAAAAGCAGATGTTAGGCAAACATTCACTTTTTGTGTAAGTGGCTTGGTTCAAAAAAGTAATGTTCAACATGATTAACTTCTTCAGAGTTCCATATTGGTTCTTGCTTTCATTTCTCAACTTCTTTTAAAATAGAGTGGTAAGAATGTTTTAATTCAGCTATCTAGTGGGTTGTATCTTAAGCCCAAATACAAGACCTGGCTTCTGTTCTGACCTCTGACAAGAAAAGATTCATATTCAAAGTTCCTACTCTTCTGTAGTACTAGATTGACCTTTCTTAAAAATGATGAGTTATTCTCAGCATCTCCTGTTGAAATAATATAGATATATAGATCATAGTTTGAACATTAACTGAAACAGAATACAGAGGGAGAGGAAGAGCAAGTGTTAGCCCTGCACTTCAGTCATTTGGGAAAAGAAGAGCAGGGTGGTAGATTCTACTGTAAAGTCAGGACACTTTATATAATTTCAGGTATAACTTGATGAATAAAATGTGTGACACCCATAGGAGTTAAAATCAAAGGGAAAATGCTTTGAGTAAATGTTGCCTGTGTAGCACTGATGGCCTGTTTGGCCTGGACTTCACAGGGGTCAGGTGATAACTACTGGATTTGATTTGGCAACTTTTTTGATTCAGTGACAAAAGGTAAAAAAGGAATGACTCTATGAGCAAGTCAGGCTCCACTTCTTGCTTCCCATGGATGTTTCATTTGCAAATATAACATTGGTTATACTTATGGTAATGCAATCAGCTCTAAGAGAAGATGTAGAGGTTAGTTTTTCACTGTTAACAGGTCACTTCCACTACAAAATAAGATCAACTTGAAGAGAAGAGCATTTCATAAAAACAAACAAACAAACAAACAAGTCCCTCATCATTTTGGCTGACTTACTGTGTCCACATGAAGCAGTTTACTTTGATTCAGGTAACGCCATGAAGAATTCATGCTCCCCTTTTACCTTGATTTTCAAGGCAATGTGAGCAAAATGTCATTCTTCCACCTTCAAATTATAAATTGATAGATTATTTTCTAGAACATGCTCTCTGAATTAATTTATTCAGATTTCTATTTTGTAGGTAGGAAAATCCTGCAATATCCATTGGAGCCATCCTAACCATAATGTTATTTTTAAACTTAACTGTTTTCTTCTTATTTTAGTTGAAATTCAGTTTAACATCAATACTCCCACCTCTCCATTAAAGCTTATTTCTTTACTTTTAAGGTTACCTCTACACAGCTGTCACATCATTTAAGGAGAAGGGTAACTTAACCTTCTGTAACTCAATGAGCTGAAACTATACCCATCTGAGATATCGGTCCTGTGTCTTCACATAATTCTGGAGTGATTCTTATATAAATACAACAGCTGTGAGAGACAGTTATTTACCCCAGTGATTCTTCTACTTCCCATCAGCTATCTTGCTGTTTGATTCTGGGCCTGCAGATATTTGTGCATCTAGTTAACTCTAAAAAATGTAAATTCCTCCACTGAAGTCATGAGGAAAAAGAATAATTTGATGGAATTATTTCTCTGTTTAAAGTTCAATATCTCCATAAGTCTTTGCAAGCCTTAAGTGTTAAGAGTTAAACTTGAAAGTTCTTAGACTCCAAAGTACTGCGTGCTGGAAATAAACCTAGTTTAAAAGATTCCAAGCTTGAAATAATATCTTTGGTAGAAAGATGCTTTTTTTTTAAGGTTAATAATTCTGGGACTCTACTTCTATATAAGGAGGGGAAAAAAAGAGCCTCGAAGAGTTTAAAAGAATGATTGGTTAAAATAACACCCCCCCCCCCCCCCCCAATTAGACTTTGTAAATGTATTTGATATCTTCTTATGGTAAAGCTTTTTCTTGGAACAATTAAAGTTTTAGCAATGTAGGAAAAGAGATTTATTTAGTATTTATAAGCTCAATCAGTGTAGTAAAAACTGGAAAGAAGCCATTTCCCTTCTGCTATAGAGTTAGCTTAGTTATAGCTCTCCATGTTACAGCAGTGTCATTTCTTATTCAGATAAAATATGACCTTTTTTCCTCACCCCAGTCATTAATCAAAAACACTAGTAAGTTCATGATTAAGCAGTTTATGAAGTGCCGTAAATTTTATCAGGGAAAGCAGAAGATGTGTATGACTTTTTAAAATTATAGTTTCTTTAGAGTTATAAAGCAGCAGACCGCTAGTCAGTTTTCCTTCAGATGGAATTCTGGTAAAGTTGTTCTTAGTTACAACTGTCCCATTTATTCAATTGCATCTGTTTGGTCTTCAGTGAAGATCCCTTATTTTTAACGGGAAGTGATTAGTGGATATGGGCTAGAAGCAAACTACTGTGGGCTCCTGGATAACTCCATTCTTCTGCTTCCTTTCATGTGTATGTGTGTGACCATGGAGGATGACATCTACTCATACCTCCTATTGCCACGGTCTTTTGCATCCTCAGCCTATGTATATTGTAAGAAACATGTCCCTTCAGAAGTTTAGCAAATCTTTCCCCCACAGTCTCTCCCTACCCTAGTGTCAACCCAGAAAAGCCATGGATCTTGCCATCAGTCATATAGTTATTCATTTTTACTTGTATAACCACCCCAAATTACTTTCTTCCTCATTCCCATTCTGCAAAATGTATCTTAAATCTTCTGATTTCCCTCTTCAGCTCCTTCACAACCACTGAACGTTATATTCTTCCTTCGATGTTTAATCTTGATTCCTACCAAACTAACACCAGAGAACCCTGAGATCCAGTATTGCTCCATTGTGACACCACTAGATTTCTCTTACTTTTTCAGTCAGTGCCACAGCCCCGTGTCCTGCTTAAAATCATGACTCTAACTTATTATCCACTAAGCTTCTATCACCTCAATTCCAGTACTCTGCCAAGTCTGTTGTAGAAAGTGCAGCCAATGCAAGCTGAGGGCGATTCTTTTTTCAACGAGTGTTCTGCTAGTGAGGGCAGTGGCAACTTCTAAGGGTCAGTGTAGCTTCTTGGATCACTGAGGTACAAAGCAAATCATGACCAGGGCTCTTCAGATAGATGTTTGGAGGAGAACTTTGTTTAGAACAAGCAAGGGATGACAGTGTTTCACCAGATAATTTTTTTCAGCTTATTGACAAAAAGTAGTTAATGGGTCACAAGTTGAAGAGTCCTGCTATCTACCAGTACACCCATTGAGTGGTTTTGAAGGTAATAACAAAGCCCTGATAAAGGATTGGATTTTGTAAAATTCATGCTCCCTTTTCATACCACTAAATTAGAAGTGCTGTACTCTTTGGTAAGAACCAAGTGCTATATGAACAAAGGGGTTTAATTGCTTAACTCTCTTTAAAGTCAGTAAGTATTAAATGACTATTGACTAGTCACTAAGACACATAAATATACTTTGCAAATGTAATCCTGGTCTGGTAAACTGGTAACCAAAGCACTAGAGATTCAGAGTCTCTTGCTAGATAGCATTTAAAAAGTTCATGTGTTAATTTATTTTATTTTACTAGCAGAAAACATTGTATTGGAAGGGGGCTATTCTGTTGTTTGGTCTGGCTTCTTTCCCTATTACAGATGGTAGACATTTATTACAGTCTTTTGTGGAAATTAATCAAAATCCATCTTAAACATTAGGAGTAGGCCAGGCTGGATGGGGCCAATCTGATCTAGTGGGTGGCATCCCTGCCTATGGCAGGGAGGTTTAAGGTCCCTTCCAACCTGAGCTATTTTATGATTCTATGATTAGTCAAACTTTCAGCTACCACTCTCACATCTCAAGGTGTTTCTGAAAATGTGAGTAGCCTGTAGTTAAGTTACTGATTTGTCCTGACATTTCTCAGAAATAATGAAACTCTGCTCTGAGTACTACTTTAGTGATGTCCTCAGGCACAAGTGATGAGGAAATTGTCAGAAAATTACAACACTGTCAGCTGGACAGAGTGAAATCTTTTTCATACATTCTCATCTGTATTGGTTCTGAAGGGCCCAAACAGATAAAAACAGTAACAAATATTTTCTGAGTGTGCAGGTATGATCCTGGATGCACAGGACGAACAGCCTATTTGGTATGATACTGTCATGTCTACACAGTTCCTTTTAACACAGACTGAAAATTGTGTATCACTATTTCTAGAAATATAGAATGTACTGGGTAAACAAACATTTTAATATGTATGTTTCTTTAAGCACTTATTTTTGGGATAGGAGTATGCTGAATTTGCTGTACTATGTAGCGCCACAATACTAGGTAAACGTCTTGTAGGAAGAACTATACAGAAGAGTTTATTCAATCCCCTCAGATTCAGTAGCCTAAACAAATGCAAAGCTAAAAATGACTTTGAGGTACTTACTGTCTACAGAATCTGCCAAGGAACCAGATGTCACTGCTAGAAAAATACAATAACCTCAGCAACTTACTATGCTTTAGCCTTTCATAAATATCAGGTTCCAAATCATCAGTCACTTTTTTGCCAACTCTTCATTTTGTTTTAATTGTTTCTTAATCCTGCTGTGTACTTTATTGGCTCTCCTTTTTATCTTGGTTTAGTCTTCATCACACACCTATCCGATGGATTTGAAAATGACAGCTTGGAAAAGGATTCCCTTGACTGTAAGCACTTGTGGGTCTGCTGTGTTTAAAAACTCTGACATGATATGGTTCATTTTACTTCTGGAACCCAATAAAGCTTCCTCCAATTTGATTTAATAGTCAGAAAAAAATCTTCAAATAAAGAAATTGAAGAAATTGTGCTGCAATATACAATGGCAGAAGTGTCCTAGGGAGATGTTTTTACATGGTGATATATCTATATTTGAAATATGCAGGTTTCAGGACTGCGAATCACTTTTTTTTTTTTTTTATTTTTTTTAATAGGAGATATCCTTCAGAACTCTCCATGCTAATGTAATTTTATGCAACTTATAGGTATTCTTTTCTGCTGTACTACAAATGTTGATCAGTGGATAGTGTATAATGAAAAATATGTTTTGAATTGTAATGTTGCTGTCATAGTGTGGAAAATGAAGGGGTTACTCTAAGAATGAGTTCTCAGGTCATATGGGAAGTGTATATATATATGCATATGTTTTCATTTCAAAACATTTTACTCCATATTTTGGCTATGTGCTAGTTTTCTCAGCAGAAAATCACAATGCCCTTAACAGATGGTCCCTCACAAAGAAAAGACCACTAGTATATGAATTTTTTTTAGTAATGAAGTAACATATAGTAATGAAAGAGGACGGAAAACTTTATATTCCATGTAAACAACATGTATTGGGAAGGAGATGTTTTTACAACAGTCTCCATAAAGCTGCGTTTATTTTTATCTCTGTGTTTGTTTCTCATCAGAATTTGTGAGACCCTGTTATCATAATATGTGAGTACCTGCCCATCTTGTAACATGTTTATTTTCATTTCTTTCCTATGTCTTAAAGCACTATTGTTGTCTCACTGGGGAACTGAATACAGAGACTGAGATTCTTCTGAACTATCCCGAGGGGGGGAAATAGGCCTGAAAGGAATTTGGGCTCATATCTGCCTTTCTTTTCACAACATTACAGAAGGAATCAGGACAACAGAATTTCGAATTGGGCAATTCAGCTGAGTTCCTGTACATGAAATTACTTGGCAGCATCTCTTAAAGACCTTGTAGCAAAGCTACAAGAATGTAAATGTCTAGAGTCCTTCTCTAACATAAGCAAATTTTATTCAGTGGTGCGTGTCAGCTCTATAATAAGCCATAACACAGTAGGGGTGATATTGCAGTAGTATCCACGAATGAAAATGTCCTTCTGTATTTGCTTTCCATCTCAGAAGATGCACAGCCTTTCTGTGTTCCAGGCTGAGTCACAAAGCCCTGCTTTTTGCATAATTTGCAGTTTATGAACCATCTTTATATACCTTCTCCTTTCTTTACATGGGAAGACCATGGCTGGTGTTGGGTATTTCTTTTTGTTTACCTCTGTAAAAGTAATTCAAAGAATGAGGAAGTGAGTTCATTTATTTATTTATTTATTTTCCCTTTCACCCCATCTACTAAGCTTTAGGAAAAGATGGGCTATGAATGTAGAAAGGAAAACTATAATAGTTGCTGGTTTTGGATGCTAGATTAAGCTAATGAACTGATGTACTCCAGGTACCAGACAGAGCTACTAGATATATGTCATATGGACGAGGGGCAGACATTAGAAAAAATTGTCTCAAGGTTTGTTATAAGTGTTAAAATTGAATTTTACTCCCTCAAAGAATAGGACCTACTCCTTGTTGTGGCAGGCTGAGCACTGGGATGAGAGCACACTTATTGGCTGAGTTTGCTGCTTCTGCATTATGGACAGAAGGAAGGAAAGGTTGAGATTATTGCTGGGAGATGATCTCCCCTCATTCCTTTTGGTAGCTGACATACAACCTTACCACTTCCTCAGCTGCAGTAGTCATGACAGACTAGTATAGGCAGGGTAGCTGGCTACACTAGGCTGTCCTGATTACTGATAAATGACCACCTATTTTGCTTCCATAGCTCTTCCAAAATGCAGTATTCTGTAACTTGAACTAAAAAGATTCCCTATTATACCCCTGCATAGTAATGTCACCTATTTTCTATCTTGACTGGATACTCAAAAGTCACCAAGTCTGTTAAGAGACCCATGCTTCCTAACATCAAAGTGCCAAATATATAAATGAATTTTAAAAATACACAAAATCTACACAGTGATAAAGTACAGAGTTCAGTTAATCTGTTTAGATTCATTGTATATTAAGGATGCTAGTAGAAGTACAAAATATTTATTCAACTTCAGAAATTCACTGCACAAATCTGAATAGATAAATTAATTATGGTCTCTACTAAGAAGAGTTCATACAAAAGGCACAAAAAAAGTATGATATTTTCATAAATTCAAGAAATATTTGCATATGTGGAAAATTTAATGGCATTTTCTCATTTGAAATGAAATTTTAACAGAGACCTAGCTGAAGAGAATAGGTTATGTTCCATGCATGGGTTGAACATGGCATGAATGATTAAAATGGAAAGAGAAGCAGCAATTAAATAAGCTATTGAAAATGAGATTGCTGAGTCTGGAAGAGTGAAGAGGCTATTTGGATGCATAGAATAAAACATCCAAGATGTGAGCATTCTGCACTGAATTTTGAAGGTGATAACATTGAGATATTTACATTTTGTAAAAGGACACTCTTCTGTATAGCACATCATGATTACACATGGGTACCATGGTGGGTTTACACTGCTAAGCAGCTGAAGTCCACCACAAGCACTCAGTCTCCCTCCTCAAAGGAAAAGTGGGAGAAAATATGATGCAAAGGGCTCAAGAGTTGAGATAAGGACTGGGAGATCACCCACCATTTACTGCCACTGGCAAAACAGACTCAGCAAAAGGAGATCAATACAATTAATGCCCATCACTAGAATCTAAAAGCAAACTAAAAACACCTTCCCCCCATCCACCCTAAACTATGTCCTCTCCCAAGAAGTGCAGGGTGTATTGGGTTTATGAGGCAAGGTTATGGTAGCAGGGGGTCGCAGGGATCACCTCTGTGAGAAGAATCCAGAAGCTGTCCCATGTTAGATAAGGGCCAGTTTCAGCCGGCTCCAAGGGTCCTGCTGCTGGCCAGAGCCAAGCCAGTAAGTGAGGTTGTTTGTGCATCTGTGAGGGAAGATTTAAGAAAGGAAAAAACAAAATGCTGTGCTACAGCAGCTGGAAGAGCGAGGGGTGAGAACCAGCTCTGCAGACCCCAAGGTCAGTGCAGAAGGAGGGCAGGAGGTGCTCCAGATGCCAGAGCAGCAGTTCCCCTGCGGCCTGTGGAGAGGCCCCTGGTGGAGCAGGCTGTCCCCCTGCAGCCCATGGGTCCCACACGGAGCAGATCTCCACGCTGCAGCCCATGGAGGAGCCCCCGGTGGAGCAGGTGGATGTGGCCTGGAGGAGGCTGCGGCCCATGGAGAGCCCCCGCAGGAGCAGGCCCCGGGCCGGAGCTGCAGCCCGTGGAGAGGAGCCCACGCAGGAGCAGGGGTCTGGGGGGAGCTGCCGCCCGTGGGGGACCCGTGCTGGAGCAGTTTGCTCCTGGGGGATGGACCCCGTGGTACGGAGCCATGTGGGAGCAGTTCTTGAAGAGCTGCTGCCTGTGGGCAGCCCCTGCAGGATCAGTTCAGGAAGGACGGCATCCCGTGGGAGGGACCCCACGTGGAGCAGGGGCAGAGAAAGACTGTGAAGGAGCGGCGGAGATGAAGCGTAAGGGACTGACCGCAGCCCCCATTCCCTGTTCCCTGCACTGCTTAGGGGAAGAAGTTGGAAGAGGGTGGATGGGGGTAATTTTTTTTTTTTGTATGCGTGTTTTTGTTTTGTTTTGTTTTGTTTAGTTTCTCACTTCTCTATCTTGTTAATAATAGGTAATAAATTTAATTAATCTCCCTATGGTGAGTCTGTTTTGCCCACAATAATCGTTGAGTGATCTCCCTGTCCTTATCTCAACCCTTGAGCCCTTCTCATCATATTTTCTTCCCCTTTCTCTTTGAGGATTGCGAGTGAGAGAGTGGTTGTGGTGGAGTTTGGCTGCTCAGCTGGGTAAAACCACTACAAAGGGGGACGGAGAAAGGTTCTTTACCATGAGGGTGGTGAGTCACTGGAACAGCTTGCCCAGAAAAGCTGTGGATGTCCCATCCCTGGAAGTGTTCAAGGCCAGGTTGTATGGGGCTTTGAGCAACCTGATCTAGTGGGAGGTGTCCCTGCCCATGGCACGGGGCATAAGATTGTCTTTAAGGTCCCTTCCAACCCAAAGCATTCTATGATTCTAAGCTTTTTTCTATGAAACTCCTCCATCTCATCTGTTCAGAGTGGCATCTTAATTCTGGAATACTTTTTAAGTTTAAAGATTGTCTCTCCAGTTCTGCTGTGGTTGAGAGCAGTAGTGCAAGGGTTGCCCTCTTGTTTTGGGGTTTGTTTAATTGTTCACTAAGTGTCTACCTGGGAATAAAAACAAATTAAAGAACTAAAACATTTTATTTCTCTGTGGATTCGGCTTCATTCTATGAAGCCATAAACTTTGGAGTCCCTTCCTTGTATGAAGTGATCTCTGTTCTCTACAGTTTCCTCTCACACTGTTTTTACTGATTTATTATTATGCCTGTGTGTATATGTTTTTAATGCTTTGCAATAATACCATAGGTTTTGTGAATCATGGACTGTACTGTGTATGTGATGAGAATTTGTATTTGGATAGGAACATAAGTCTTGCAATCCCTTGTGATAAGAATTTTCATAGGATTTCTTCATATGGTTTTGTTTATTTGAAAGAGAAGAAGTTTTAAATTACTTGAAAGAGATCTTGAGAAGAAAATCATTAAAGAAGATACATAGTTTTCTAGAGAAACTGACAAAAAGCAGAGGCAAAAAATGCTGTATCTTTGGAAGCAAGCTAGTAGAACAGTTACTGAGGCATAAACAAAAGAAGGCTCAAATATATTGGGTTCTTAAACAAACCATATTTCAAAAATACTAAATTCAATTTTCAACCAGGCAATCAATCACTCAAATTATACTTGTTATGAAGGGAAAGAAAGTCCTTGTCTTCAAATCCATGCAAGGTGAAACATTTCAAAGAATAAATCCCAGTGGATTTGTGTTTCTGCAACATTTATTTCATATTTTCACCATTTACTGGTTTAGAACATTTTCAATACTCCTCAGTTTATAAAAGGTTCACAAGAGGTTAATAGGAGTTCTTCTTACTAGAAGAACCCATTTAAGAATGGATGAATTCTTACCCACTGTCTTGAGACAGAATATGAGTTAAAATGAAAGCGCCACATCATTAAGTCTGTCCTTGTCAAGTCCATTTTATTTATTGTTAAGGCCACTGCCACATAAATAAGCTTATGCACAGAATTTTATTACATATCCTGTATATATCATTAGGTACTATATTTGCAGTGTTTTATATCTCCAAGCTATGCAAACTGATAAAATGCTGCTGATTGTATGCTGATTTTCTTGTCTTTCTGCTCGAACTTGGATGGTGTTATATCTCTGTTCGGTTTCTCAGTATTATTATTTTTTGAATGGGAAAAAATGATAAATTATGAATTTAAAACAAGTATCTTGCAGATCTCTTTCTTATAACTATGCCACCAATTTGGAGAGACAAAACCTACAGTTTGTGCAGTTCTGCACACAGTCATAAAGACATTGAGTGGCAGGAGGTGGCGCTGAAGAACACACAGAACAACCGAGTTTTGCGAGTGCTTTGAAACTTTTGCAATGGCAATTATTTTCTGCTGCTGCTGCTCAGATCGGCTTCAAGAGCTGAGTTCTTAATGCTGGAGGAGTGGAAACTTCAGTTTTAACTGGCTGTTAGATGGGCAGAATACCTCTGGGGCAGCAGTTGAAGGGGTCCAAAGTGATGCTCATAGAATAGCAGCACACCAATTTGAAGTTAGTGAAATTAAAATATTCTGAAACAGAAGACAGCAAAAATTTTTAAAAAAATAAACAAAGAAAAATAAAACCATCTCACCGCTCTCCTTCACCCTGTTTTTGTGACCCCAAGGAAGGGAATTAGAGCTTGTGAGGAATTTTCCAGTGGAAAGACTTTTGACTTTTTTTCTTTTCATTTCTATCAGAACATGTTGCTTTAACAAAACCGAACTTTTCCTGGAAAAACATATACCAAGTTTGACAAGAAGCAGTCTTTAAGTGAAGTATGAATTTTTTTATCAGGAGAAGAGCAGGGGAGACTGATTTTTTTATTTGGATTTTCCAAAAGGCAGTTTGTAGTTCTGCGTATTAAGTTTGTATCTTCATCTATAAACTATATAAAAGCAGGAAGAGCAACAGAAGGAAGACAGACAGTTGCAAACAGAATCATTCATGATCACCCATCTCTTTTTTTTTTTTTTTTTGGTCAATGAGATTTGGGGGAAACTCCAAAGTATGTTATGCAGAAACTTAAATTGTATATCCACATGCACCTCTTGCATCTTTACCACTGATCTACTGGCTACTGTAAGGTAGCTGAAGATTTTACACTTTTTTTCTTAAGACTAAAATTTCCTGCTACAATAAAAACAACAAGAACAACAAAATTTTAAATTTTCACGGAATGGTTGAACTATATAATAATAATATCAGAACTGGATGGCAAAAAATCTGTCAGGAATACTTCAGTATTTTTTCAAATGTGTTAATCTCCTTAAGTTATGATCCAAAATTTTAAGAAAAGTATCCTCAGTTATAGAACTGTTTTGATTATCAGAGAAATGGAAACAGTTCCCATGTGAAAAGAGGGGCCAGTTGGCCATTGTACATGCTGTCAGACAAGGAGGATGTAACTTTCTATGAGGGTAACAGTTCTTTGTCAGTACTCCTTTCTCCCCATGTATACTGTTCTATTTTCTAGTGCTGATCAGTAACATTTTTTTTTCTGAAGTCTTCACTCACTGTGAAATTAAATAATAATGGTTCTACATTCAGTCCCGTATAGGCTCTAGTCCTTTCATCTGTGAACCTTGCTAATTTCTTGGAAAGAAGTTCTCTACATATAAATGGTTTTGCATTTGCCAATGTAAGCATGAAAGAATCCAAGTCTGAGCAAAAGAATAAACATAAATCGTGTATCTCTACCTTACAGGGTATGTCTAAAGACAGTAATTTGTTGAATTGCTAAAAGCTTCTTCCAGATCTCGGCAGCCTCCAAATTTACAATAAATCCCAAGGCATTTTCAGGTCAGATAAACAGTATTGCAAACATAACATTTCCATTGTTCTGCTTTACTTTAAGGTCAAAGGTACATAGAACATGGCATTAAGCTTTTAGGAACATCATGCAGAGTTTTCACAGAACCAGAAGATGAAAGTACTTCCAGAAGAAGATAAACAAACTTTTATTGAAATTCACAGGATATACTTGTTCAGGATTTCTATGATTTTGTAATTCTTTAAACTATTCAATGGAAATATGACTCAAAGTGTAACAGAACAGCATTACTTGCAATAACAAAGTTATAATGCTTTTAACTTGAAATTTTAATAAAATGAATCTTATCAAGTCATGTTACCTCCTTTAGTGCACCCTAATAAACTTTTAGTATTGGCCAGTTTAGCTGAATCAGTGAAAACCCAAAAGGTATAGAACTCTCACAAACTAGATAGAGATCCAATCTGTGTTCCTGCTGATGCTATAGGTAGATGTTAGCCCTAAGCTGATCAAAGAGAAATCAGCCAGCTGAGAAGTCTGTGAATACTAATCAGTCTGTCCATAGCATTGAATAAACCAACTGCATGGTGGCTCATGCTTGGTCAGAGAGGAGTGGCAGGATGAAAGACAAATCTGGGAGGGAAGAGAAACAATATACTGCCCATGGAAGAGGTGCTGTGGGACACACTCAGAGGGCACTATGCTTTGCTATTTCTGCATAGGAAATAACTTGGAAGGCAGGTGGGATGACCAAAGGATAGCCACATTTTTTTTTTTTAAGAAAAAATAACTAAATATATTTATTTAGAAATAATTTCTTAGGTGTTTCATACAATACAAATTATGTTGAGTCAAGAATGTGTCCTGGCAGCCAAGAGGGCAAAATGCATTTTGGGATGCATTAAACACAACTCAGCCAGGTGATTCTCCAGCTATACTGAAGAGCTATATTTTAAGGTGCAGCCTCACCTTGAATGTTGTGTGCAGTTCTGGGCTCCGCAATATAAAAAGGATGTTGAGATCCTTGAAAGCATCCAGAGGAGGGCAACAAAGCTGGTACAAAGGCTGGAAGGCATGTCCTGTGAGGAGAGGCTGAGGAAGAGAAGGCTGAGAGGTGGCGTCATTGCTCTGTGCAACTTTCTGAGGAGGGGAAGTGAAGAGGGAGATGCCGTTCTCTGCTCCCTGGTAACTGATGGTAGAACACGAAGGAACAACACAAAACTGTGCCAGAAGAGGTCCAGACTGGACATAAGGAAAAAATTCTTTACTGTGAGGATGGTTAAAAATTGAAACAGGCTTCTTAGAGAGGTGATTGGTGCTCAGTGTTCATGAGACATTTGGACAACATTTTAACTTTTGGTTAGCCGTGAAGAAGTCAGACAGTTGGACTAGCTGATCTTTGAAGGCCCCTTCCAACTGAACTAATCCTGCTCTGCTCTATTCTATTCTATTCTATTCTATTCTATTCTATTCTATTCTATTCTATTCTATTCTATTCTATTCTATTCTATTCTATTCTATTCTATTCTATTCTATTCTATTAATTTGTAACAATTTGGGTTTTGGAGCAAGTTCTGTCTTCAAATCTCAAAATCATACTCTTTCTACTTACAAAATTGTGTCAACATTTTGTAAACAAAAAAGGAAGCACTGCAAGTCTAAGTGCATCTAATGCAAAGTACATCCCAGTACAACAGTTTGTATTTAGTTTTAATATATTTTGAATAATCCTTTCCAGTTGTTTTGCAGTTACACGTTGATAAACTTCTGTAATAGCAGTTATACACTCAGAGAATTTCTGCTGAACATTCAAAAATACTCCATGGCACAGACCTGGAAAATACAGGCTTTGTTTAGTGTTAATTTTATTTCCCTTGAAGTAGAGTTAAAAAGCCGGAAATTGGAGAAAATTAGTAACATCAGAGTAAAGGGCACAAAAAATATTCTCAGTCAGTGTAAGGCAAATGATTATGATGTGTATTGACTTTGTTTCTTCAATGTTAAAAGATTTTTTTTTTTTCATTTAAAAGAGACAAGATCAAATAGCTAAAGACTCGGATTGACCTACTTTAGGATTCTTATGATTTTCTGTGAATTAAAAGAAAATCATCCTCTCTCCTCCTAAGATTAAACTTAAATTAAGACAACCTTCTTTGAAGATGGTGGAGTTGTTCCAGTGTAAAATTGGCTCAGTTGTGAGGGTAATCAGGCCTGTTAGTAGCACTATGGAAAAGATGATGGCAGTTTCACCCATGGGAAGTAGATATAGTTACTTTAGTCTCTGCAGGATATCTCTCTTTCTGCACTTTACTTCAGAGAGTACAATCAATAGAGTAAATACATTCACCACATTCTGAAAATTGTACTTACCTAAGGCAATTATTAGCAGCTTGAGTTTCCAGTGTTCAAAATGTTTAAAGGTGATTTATTTAGCTCTGCATAATGAGACCCAAAAGATGGAAGAAGACAGGCGTATGAAGTTTCTCACTCATCTTGGAAAAAGAGAAAGTAAGATCAGGGAAAAATTTGTTCTGATCAGATTGGAGATGGCATCCTCCTGGTCTCTCCAGTAATTTGGTATTTGAAAGATGGTCATTACCATTTTCTATGTGAGAAGAGAAGTTGTTTTGAAGTTAAATCATGTATCTCAGCATCCAGGGTTTTAGACAGATTTCTTGCACTGTGTGAGTTCTGTAAGTGCTCTACTTCCTCATTTGAAAAAAAAAATAAAAAAATCTCTTTATCTGCAGTTTGTTAGCAATTCAGTTGTTACTAAAGCGGTATTTGATATCACTACAGTTTGGCCCAGGTTTAATTTTCTTCCTGAGCTCCACCCAGTGCAGAAACAGGCTTGGGTGATTAGAAGCAGCAGTAATACTTTCACCCTTAAAACTGTATAGTGCTAGTTCCTACCACAGTAGTATATGGTCTTGCTACAGACACACCAGTAAGTCTGGGACCTGTGCAGTGTAGAAGTATTCAAAATATCTGTGGAAGAACTAGACTGGGTAAGCTATGGGAAACAGTGTAATTCAGCAAGTTTAGTATATTCAGCTGGGTAAACTGGAGTACAGGTAACATCAATGCACAGACAGCTACATATGTCTGCCTTGGATGTTCTCTATGTGCTGTATCTATATCTGTATGGCACACTGGTCCACCTGGAGTTTCAGAGCTCCATCTAATCTGGCTTCTGCTACACCCTTGTCCTCGGCAGCAATATTTACTTGCCTAGTCAGAACCATACCCATAGCTACATCTGTGACGTTTACATATAATTTGTCCAAAATTTTGATGTTTAGCTGCAATAAGAAAATATTTACATAGATATTCTTAAAGTGTCATTCTTAAGGAAATAATGTGAAATTTTGAACTGCAAAATTTAAAACAAAAATGACTTAACAAACTAGAAACAAATTAAGTGCCACTTTAAAATGTGGTTATCTGATGTAAACAACACATTACACATGGCGAAACACCCTATTTGCTAACAATTTCACATAGAAAATAATGCTGTTCTGAAACAAAAGCCAACTTTAAATTACACTGTTTAAACGCACTCAGAACACTGCCTGATCTGATTGTATAAATTTTATCAGACTTACTATGCTCATCTTTTAGTCCAAAAAACAGTGAGAAAGAAGATTTTCTTTCGTTTTTCATCATGGCATTCTGCCGCGCAGAGGGATAAGTGTGAAGCTTGGGCACCACTATATACACATTACTTTGGAAACCGATTGGTGATTTGCAATCAATAAGTTGTTCCTTCCAATGGAGTGCAATACCATTGGTGTAGCTGTGCCACCTTCTGCTCCTGATAAAATCAGTGGTGATAATTACATTGACTTGTAGATGTTTCTTACTCCCAAACTTAAATTGTTTAATTTCTTCTTTTTTATAGCTTAGTGAAGTGAAGGTGTTCAAAAAGATGCAAAAGATGTTACCTAAAACTGAGATCCTAAAGTTTGTGTGGCTTGCAAAAGTACACTCCAGGTTTGGTTAAGGTTTGAGGCATATCTGTATAAAACAATGACAACAAATAATCAAAAAATTTCAATATCAGATGTAATAAACACAGACTTCTGTGTTTGTCTGTTTCTTGGAGCTACCATCAGCTCATTTTGCATACAGAACTCAATAGGGTAGTAGCAGCCAGGGAAATTATAGAATTCTGTAGTAGTTCCTTTTTTTTGTTTGTTTGTTTTTGGTAAGGGAGAGTAGGAAATGAAGAAAAACTTAGTCTGGTTTACAATGCTTGCTCTATTTTCCTTCTTTGAAGTGCCAGAGAAATAACAGGGAAAAATGAAGTATGGAGATGGATGCAAATTCAGGATGGAAAAGCAAAGCTATTAAATTAGGTTTTGAGATGAAACAAAATATTTCATTGTGGAGACAGATAAATGGTAGTTTCAAGTCACTTGAATTTGGATTACTTTGCTCTTGCATATACTTTAAATGAAGCAGAACTGTTAAGAAACAACTTCAAGCATTTCTCCATGAGCATCAGAATTTTTAAACTTTCACTGATGAATAAATGCAAATAGAACTGAAGCCTAGGGCCTGTTTCCTTTGAAGTTACTTGCAGATTCACGATTTGACTTTACTGATGTGGGTGTGGGACCTGCTCCGTGCAGTAGGCATCCTCTAGCATCCTTCATCTGTATAGCTGAAACACAGCTGCTTCAGCAGCAGCAGCATCTGCAGATGCTGGAACTACAGAATAATGAATGGGCTTCTGGAGGTCCTCTTGACTAACCCCCAGCTCATATCAGAGACAGCCCAGTGCACACTGCTCAGGACCTTGTCCAGACAAGTTCTGAATACCTTCAAGGGTAAAGATTACACATCTGGGTAAACTGTTCCCATGGCTGTCTACCTTCATTGTGACGTTTTCTTCCTAATACTTGTGCCTATCATCCATCATCCTGCCCCATTAGGCAATTCAGTCTCCAGTTAGATCTCCCCTAGCCTTCTGAAAGCTGAACAAATCTGGCACCCTCAGCCTCACTCCATGTGCCACGCTCACCACCTCACTGACCACCTGGGTAGCGTCCACTGGGGTCACTTCAATATTGCACTTCTCTGTGTTCCTCCTTACATTTATGTTATACACAAAGGGCAAGGGATTTTTTTTTTTTCCCCTCTGATTTATACCTGCAACATCCTTTCACTGGGTGTAACAAACAGGAAAGAACTGAACAGAGAGTACAGTACCTGAAGCATCTCTTTCCACTTGTTTGTGTTGCTTAGTGCGAGTTTCACAGCAATGGTCATTGTACATCTGCTACACAAGCACTTTTTAGAATTTCAGATCAAACTGGTTTAGAACTGAACTGTAATAATACATATGAATGACCTAGGACAAACTAGGTTGCTAGGAAGCCAAATGTTGTTTATCTAGGGAGTTCAGGGAGAGGAATGAATTTAAATCCAGCTGTTTTAGAGTATGGAAATACTTATCCAAGACACTCACATAGACATAATTATGTCCTACTCCTTCATTTGGAGAGAAAAATCAAGTGCAGTGGTTAAGCCACTTAATTTAATTTGAGATCACAAATACTAAAATACCATAATCAGAAGTGTAGAATTTTGTGTGATGTCATTAATAAAAAAGTTAATGTTCTTCTCTAAGCAAAACTTCCTTATAACAGAAAACATTTCTCTAAATATCCACACACTGACTGCACAAAAAGGTGAACACAGCCCTGTTGTGTATAGTGAAATTTGCCTCCTGTGACTTTCCTAAAGGCCAAGAACAACATGGTGCAGGCCATCAGGCATCTCTTGACACAGTTTTGGCAAAGACACCTTAGCTGGCTCAACCTGCTGAAACCTCAGGGACAAACCTCAGCTTCCTTTGTCTTCATTACCTTCTTCTCTCCGTACCACTTGCAAAGTGCTTAAGAAAACAAGAACTCCAAATTAATATGAAAAGTTTCTATTTCATTAAAGCGGTATTCTTTATCAGAGAAAAGAGAAGTAGTTCAGATAGGACCACATTTTATAAATTAGGCTTACAGATAGCAATTGTATTATACTTTACATAACCAGTATAGACTCAACCTTCATTTTAATATACATTTTGTGGGCTGCTAATAACCTTTGCAGTGACTGAAATTTACTATTGATACTAGAAAGATTAAACATTTTCCCTTTTCTCTCTGTATTGTTTGCAAAAGGTCAATGTGAGTATTAACAAACTTATCCTGGAAATCCAGAAAGGTAAGAAGCGGAGTCTATATACAGAGATCAGTTGCAGAATACAAATTAAATAAATGTCTCATCTCATTTCATAACTCTTCCTATTATTATATTGGTAAGTCTATTTTTTTTTCCTCCTCTCTGGTAGTCCCATGTGTCTTCAAACAGTTAATGCGGTTTAATGCGGTTAAAACTCTTCAAAAGTTAATGAGGAGATATGATAATCTAAGAGTAATTAAAATTAAAATTTAAAATTCTGAAGCTCTGAAACAGAAGTGTAATTCAGAGCAGAGTCTATTGTGGGGCCAGTCAGTTAAAATGAACTCTTGTTTCAAAATCATCTTGATGATGCATCTCTAGGTAAATGCAGATATTGGTAAATGTTTTGGAAGTCCTAGATATGAAAAGAAACTTAAGTGTCACGATATTTTTGTCACTGCAAAATTATTGACCCTGAATCAAGTCAAGACCTAACCTGAGGTTCACAAGAACATGCCAAGTGCCAGGTGTCTAAGTAGGCCAACAGATTGTGCCACACCATATGAGCTCTCTGAAATTCTGTCTCACCTGAACTTAGACACTGAGGATATCCATTTGTGCAGGATTGGATGGATCATCCCTTTCTCCTCTAATGCAAACAAAAGTTATTTCTTTTTGGGCATGCAATATATTCATGGTTACCAATCAAGGTGGGCAGTTTAAGGTCTATGCACTCCTTGGTGCTATCTGTTCTAGGCACATCTTCCTTGTTACAGGAGGATAGCAGTAGTGACAGGGTACAAGGCAGTGATGGTGATTTTCCTACTTTCTGCTAAGTCTGAAACACTTTGCAGTTGGGAACACAGGACTCAAGGGAAAGTGAAAGAAGACGAGCATGAAGGAGCATGCCTTTGCATTAATGTTAGGGTATGCAGTGGGGAAAGGGCTGGTGCTAATCCAGTATATGTGCTCCTAAGTGTTTGTTATGCATTTTATATCAAGCAGTTACTGAACAAAGCCCCATATAGTCACAAGAACAGAGTTTGGTAACTATATCTTTCTTTTCTGGGGGCAGTGCCCTAGCCTTACTCATACAGTGGATGGGATACTCTCATGGAAATTATGAACTTTATTTCTCTGATCTGTGTCCTGTTCGCTAGCGGGAAGTTTTGAGCCACAGAGTATAAGGTTGGCAGCAGTCCATTCTCTTCAAACCAGATATTTAATGTGAACAGCTGAAACTACTGTGTTTTGTACAATCAACTGCACTGGTGGTGTGTTCTTAGCATTTCTACAGGAGTGGGCTGCTAAAAAAACTTCATTGCAGGGTTGCCTTGCTTTGTCAACCCTAAACAGGCCTATATGTGAAACAAAGCACAGTTGTCAGCACAGAGAGGAAACCAAGAATTCTGGCTATAAGCTTTAGCAAAACTTAAGGTATACAAATGCTTCTCAAGGGATGATGTTTGTAGTTTGCATTTCTCCCTTAGTTGCCTTTTTTTTTTTTTTCCCCCAGGGCTTTATATATATATGTATATATATATATATACACACACACATAGTTGCAAACAATGCAGGTGCTTGCTTTCACCCTCTGTAAAATGTGAATAATACTTCTATTGTGAAATAGTGTTGTGAAAATATGTGTTTCAGGCTTTGAGGAAGAATGCTACAAGGTGTGAGGCCGTCTGATGTATTAGCATCTGATAAGTGCCTAAAACTCATGTGTCTGCCCACACATTGTCCTTTTGCCTCAGTAGGAGTAACAGGGATGACAGAAACCTTAGCAAATCAACAGTGCTCCCAGAACTCTTTTCTTTTAGAACAAGAATATTTAAGTGTCCTCTGGGCCTGTTCCAGCAATGACACCCATCCCAATACCATTCACCTCCTCTCAATGCAATTATGATAGTGCTAAGAAGCAGGGAAAGATAACCTAGAGCATTTGAATGTTTCAGAGAGTTTCTAAAACTAGACTGGAAATTCAGGTAGCTCCCCAGCTGTCACAGAGTTGAATTTACTTTCTCTTACCTTCATTTTGCCAATTCTGGTTGGTCTCAGCAAGACCTGGAAACTGGTTCCAATTACATAGGCGAAACAGTATTGTACTCTGACTACATAAGTGGTCACTTATGTAGTCCTTTTATCACTTAGAGGGTGGTGAGGCACTGGAACAGGTTGCCCAGAGATGTTGTGGATGTCACATCCCTGGAGGTGTTCAAGACCAGGTTAGATGAGGCCCTGAGCAACCTGATCTAGTAGTGGGTGGCATCTCTGCCTATGGCAGGGGGGCTGGAACTAGATGATCTTTGAGGGCCTTCCAACCCAAGCCATGATATGATTATATGAGTCTATGATAAGTGAAAGAAAATCGAAGTTAGACAAATCAGTATAACAACAAGTAAGTTGCCACCTGTATTTCTAGCCACAGTGGTTTGCAGTCATTTTTTCCACGTTGTATTCTGGATTTATACTTACTTTATAGCGACAGTCATCCATGTATGTTTTTGTTTGTATTTTTGCTCAGCTACTAATCAGTGTTTCCTTAGCATGAGGAGACACTGAAAGGAATCAATTAATTTCTGGGCTTTGTTTATTTATTTATGTGTAAGAGTATTTATATGGGTATTTATATTTCTTTCATTTGCAAATATTTTTACTCAGGTTGTTGGTTATCAGCTCACCTACTCCTGTCCACCCTTCCATTTTATCATTCTTCTTTCCATCTCCTCATTAATATTCTGTGTATTATTGATTTTTATTTGTCCTGTCCTGTCTTATACTGAGGTCTTCAGAACGAGAAACAAAACATTTATTTATTTATTTATTTATTTAATTATTTATTTTTTCACAGTGCAGATCTATATTGTTTGGTTATTTAAAGGTTTTATTATCACTTACAAAGATTACAAAGAGATTTTATTTTTCTTTCACCTTTTCCTTTCCTCAGATTAATGCTTCAATACCTGTCTCTCTTTGTCTACTGTAGTGGGTTTATATGGCAAGGTTTTGGTAGGGGGGGACTACAGGGGTGGCCTCTGTCAGAAGACTCCAGAAGCTGCCCCATGTTAGATAAGGGCCGGTTTCAGCCAGCTCCAGAGGGACCCGCTGCTGGCCAGAGCTGAGCCAGTAAGTGATGTTTTTTGTGCCTCTGTGAGAGCAGACTTAAGAAAAGGAAAAACAAACAAACAAACAAACAACAACAACAACAACAAAACTAAAAACTGCTGCACAACAGCAGCTGGGAGAGCGAGGAGTGAGAAGCAGCCCTGCAGACCCCCAGGTCAGTGCAGCAGGAGGGCAGGAGGTGCTCCAGGCACGCAGCAGCAGTTCCCCTGCGGCCTGTGGAGAGGCCCCTGGTGGAGCAGGCTGTCCCCCTGCAGCCCATGGGTCCCACACGGAGCAGATCTCCACGCTGCAGCCCGTGGAGGAGCCCCCGGTGGAGCAGGTGGATGTGGCCTGGAGGAGGCTGCGGCCCATGGAGAGCCCACGCAGGAGCAGGCCCCGGGCCGGAGCTGCAGCCCGTGGAGAGGAGCCCACGCAGGAGCAGGGGTCTGGGGGGAGCTGCCGCCCGTGGGGGACCCGTGCTGGAGCAGTTTGCTCCTGGGGGATGGACCCCGTGGTACGGAGCCATGTGGGAGCAGTTCTTGAAGAGCTGCTGCCTGTGGGCAGCCCCCGCAGGCTCCGTTCAGGAAGGATGGCATCCCGTGGGAGGGACCCGACGTGGTGCTTGGGCAGAGAGACCGTGAAGGAGCAGCAGAGACGAAGCGTTAGGGATTGACCACAGCCCCCATTCCTCTGTTCCCCTGTGCTGCTTGGGGGGGAGGAGGTGGAAGAGCATGGATGGGGGGAAGGTGTTTTTAGTTTTTCTTTGTCGCTTCTCTAGCTTGTTAGTAACAGGCAATACATTTTATTAATCTCCCTATGCTGAGTCTGTTTTGCCCATGAAGGTAGTTGATCTCTTTGTCCTTATCTCAACCCTTGAGCCCTGTTCATCATATTTTCTCCCCCTTTCCTTTTGAGGAGGAGGATTGAGAGAGAGGCTGTGGTGGAGCTTGGCTGCCCATGAGTAAAAACACCACACCTAGCAATGGCTGCAAGTCCTCCTCTTTCTTCTCATGAGATAGAGTAGCAAACTAATACTAGAGAAGGTGGAGAAGATTTTGTATGAATTGAGATGTAAAAGGTCTGGTATTAAAATTGTACTGCATTGCAATGTCACTTCAGTCATGCCTCATACTACTTCAGTTTACAGAAGCTCAGACTGTTTTGATGAGGCAAAAGGAGCTAAAATCATGAAAATGAACAGTTCCATCTTGCCTGCAGTGAAAATATGATGACAATGAGATTACAGTCTTTCTCATCAGCATGGCTAATTAATTTTTGTACTCTCTGAATACAATAGTGTATCTAAAATAAAGATCAATAGAAATTAAGTTAACCCTTCCTAGTGCTTTTTTACAAAGGAGCATTCAGAAATACCAAAGAAAAATGACTGAGATTTTGAAGCCAATGTCCTGAGGATTATTCTGCAGTTACATGCAACAATTTTATTCTTCAGTCTCTTCCATGAAGGAATTTGTACAGGCATTTAATATACATTAAAGACGAGTACTAAATCTACACCCTTAATATTTTGAGGGTGTTTATTGTTTTGAGTATTTCATGTATAGTCTCTAAAGTATGAATGAGTGCCAACAGTGGAGTATCTATTATAAAATTTACTTTTCCCAGTCAATGCAGTATTTAAAATGTTCATATGATACGTACTAGAAGGCAATGTAACCTAGTGTCCTGTCTTTGAGAACAGTCAAAAGATGATGCCTAGGAAACGTACGAAGACTGGAAGGAGAAATAATAAATATATTGCATCTCCCCAGTGATCTCTTGGACTCTAATCTTTTTTAGATCAGCGACTTCTCAAGCCATAAGTCATTCCTCTGCAATTACTGACCCTCAGTGTTTTTCTCTTTCATGAATTTCTCTAGTCTTCCAATGAAGCCATTTAACTTGTGTACGTATTTAAAAGGATACCGTCCTTCATTTAGATTCCACAGCTAAACACATGAACAGCAACAGAAGACACTGGGTGGAAGAGATTTCCATATACATATGTAAAGCAGAAATACATAGACTCAACATTAGACCTTTCTTTTCCTTTCAGATCAAATTCCTTTCCAGCAAAATCTGGAGCACAAGGTGCTTTTTTTTTTTTTTTCTATTAAAAAGAGAAACCAAGAAACATTTTTGTTGTTATTTAGACAGTACTGGAGTATTTGGAAAGACTTGGTATCACTTCCATTGTTTGAGACATCTTGGCAATAATAGTACAACAAACTCCAAAACATATATTTTTTTAATGATGCAATAGCTTGAAACTTATGATTTTTTCCTTGCTACTAGTTTGAGTCAGAATTCTACCATATGGCAGAGAAGACATAGGAAACCATATGCATCCAGCACTGGGACTGTGTTCCTGAGAAAAACCAGTTTGCTATTTTTATATTGGCCAGCAGGTGTCAATACGCCAAAATGATGAAGCTGCCCAACAGCCAGATAGACTTGAAAAGAGTGAGGCTGAAACAAGGAATATATATATATATATATATATTGGGTGCCTTGCTTTGAAAGCTGGCTTTGTGAAGTTCTATGCTTCACCACCACTAGGAAGGACGCCATCATCTGAGGGGAAAGAGAGAATGGAAATTAAACAACCCTTCCATCCAGAACGGAAAGAGGTACTTATTTTTTCCTATTACCTTAATAATAGTATTTCTATTCCCTGTCTACACAACTCTGAAGCTCTGGGATCTCGGACATCAATCTTCAAGCCTATGTGCTCCCCAGTCAGTCAGGCGGAATCTACCTAAACACTGTAAAAAGGCAGTGTAAAAGTGGTGGTTTTGATCAGTGTAAGGGACATTAATTAAAGCAGTTCAAGTGCCACTACACCCTATGTGTTTATGGAATCTAAAAATGCTATTCTACTATATTTTAATGGATATTAGGATATATAATGGATATCAGGTAAATATGTGTCATTGTATTGCTCACGTGAGTAATACATGGTCTCTCTAACACTCATGATGAAATCCTGGTTGAAACTCCTTTTTTTTTTTTTTTTGAGCAATTGAATTTCTGGTCTTAGCTTCCTACCAGCTGTTATTTTACAGTGAGCTGGTAAGAGCTAGGAATTTACATACTCCATTTTTAATTTAATCAAATGTTGTCAGTCTGCATCACACATTAGATACTATTTCCATCAGAGAGAACTTAAAAAACAACAACCTGAAAGATTAAAAACCTCTGCCTCTTGAAGATAATAATCTTACTGAATTTTAACAGATTACTTTAGCAGATGGGAATGTGATATTCACTACAGCAAATTGCATTAACATGCTCTCAGACAGAGATGTCACATTTGCCACAGTAATTTACATTAACATGATTTGAGACAGATTTGATTCCCCCCAAAGAATTAGAAATAACATTTTATCAATTCACTTTGCCTTGTCGCTTCTTCAGATAATTGTCAGTCTGGACTAGGACATGTGTTTTACCGGTAAGTGTCATGGTGAACAGGACAGAAATACTGTTTTGTAGTGGTCATCTATAAATGCTATGATATACAGGATTCTGCATGGTACCACACCAATGCCACGTACCAAGAAATAAAGAAAATGAATCCCAATTATTGGCACAGTGTAGTGGAAAATAAGTTACTTTTGATTCCACGTAATTGATTAATTCAACTTCTGGACAAAAGACTTGCACTTTTGCATCTGTGTATAGCCTTTTACCACTACCTCTAGGAGATCTTGTCACCCACTTCAAAAGGCTGATGGAACTCACTCTGAAAAGAAATTTAACCATCTCTACTATAGATTAGACCACATCTTCAGGCAGGGGATTGTGTGGGTGCAACTTAGCTGTCTTCTAGTATTGTTCAGCAGATCTAGGAAACATATTTATGATGGCATCTGCTGTACCACTTGAAAGAAAGTACGCCTGCATCTCTGTGTAGTATCTGAAGGCACTAATGGTCCCCAAAAGTCCTAAATCTTGTCCTAAATCAGAAAACAACTTACAGAAACTGTAAGCAACAAACATGCTTAATAAAGCTGCTTTGGGAGAAAATAAAGCAGCTTCTGAAGCTTTATAGTTCCTGTAATTACTAGATTTCTAACCAGCTCAAGCAAGAGACTCCTAAAGTCCCAATACAGTCTTAAAGGGATTTTTCTGGTCAGAGGGTTAGAGACCAGCCTTGGAGGAAATGCTTCAGAGATATCGTACAAGAGTAACCTGAAGCTGTGGTGAGACCATCTCAAGTGATTGTTTCTGTAATTTGATTCAAAATAGATCCAAGAAATGACCAGAGATCTTTGGGAGATGTGTTTGTTTGGAGTATGAACCCTGGAAGTTTTGAATCAGAACCTGCTTGAATCAGCTGAAGACACTCACATTCCCTCAACTAGGCAATCCAATATCAAATACAAACCTGTGTGCAGTACTTCTTCATCTCTTTTCTAAAAGATGTTGCTGTGTATACACGGAGGGATGCTGAATGATATTTTATGTTGGTTGGAGAGAGACAGATAATGTTTTTTTGCAGGACTCCATGAGAGTCCTAATGCCTCTCTGAAATAGTACCAAAATGGCTGTGTGTGATGCCACATGGTGAGATTTGTCTGTTAATAGGGAAAATTAGCTGGGATATCTCCTTGCATTCTCAGTTTGTAACATGGGGTTTACCCTTGTCCATATTCAGTTAATTCAAAAAAGAAAAAAAAATCACCTGTCAAACACTAGCCCACTAACCTGTTAGAAGGAGAAGCATCATGGGATAGCTAAAAGAATTTAATCATCCCCTACAGAGCAGAGTTTTAAGGGGTAGTCAGTTAAATCTTGGTGGACAACATTTTTCAGTTATAGTAAAACAAGAGATGGTATAGCCATTCTTTCAGTTAATATTCTTCTTTCTGAAATGAGACAGATATCCTAACAGAAATCCAGATATCCTGAGGACCAAGATCTTACCATCATATGCAGGGAGGCCTATCAAGATTTTATGGGCAATCTTAATTCAGACATTTCTTTATTTTAGATTATTTTAATAAACTTTTTTATTCTTAATTTTTCTTTTGAGAGAAAGTGAGCTACTATTTATAAATAAAAAGTACTATTTCCAAGAAATGGAAGAACAGTGGCTGTTTGCCTGCCTAATTTCACATGAAATTAGCATGATCAGGATATCAGTGCAATTCTGGTTTTCTGTGTTATCTATAGAGATTTAGATCACCTCATCCTGGCATTTGGTCTAGTCATACTTTAGGAATATAGATGCAGCTCATTTTGTAAGTGAAGGACAGATTTTCATTTTTGGATTCAAGCCTAATTAGTTTTTATTTATTTATTTATTTATTTTTAATTTAAGAATATGAAAGTAGGTTAGATTCTCCTTACACACAAAGCCAAAGACTTTCTAGGCATTTTAGCTGTATATTCTACTTCCACTGAATTGTCTTATTCAATAAGTGTTTTGCAGATTGCTCATTGTTGTGCTTTCTCAGTCTCAGATTTCTCAAAGCTTTCTCAGAGCCTTCAGGAGTTTAGAGCAGCCTGGCTCCTATTAGAGTGTGAAGAGCTCCTACTACAGTGTGATTGCTGAAGACAGGTAAGATTCTGACTACACTCAAAATCTATAGTGATTTAAGGTTGTTGCAAAAGTAGACAAATCCACTCCCTCAAATCAATTCCTCTTCCCATATTATGAACAGAATATGAATTGTATGTAAGCTTTTTTGGCAAAAATAATGTGCCCATATTCTGTCCAGTAAAACATGAAATTTATAAGGCAATAATTGTACCAGTAAAACTTCAAGTAGTGAGGGGGTCAAACTTGTCTGAGAAGAACTGATTTTTGTACTAAAATCTCGCCAGAAATGGCTGCAAATTGCATAACATCTGAGGTAAACTTCTGAAACAGCCTTTCTGTACACCCTCTTCCCCTCCCATTGTGAGTGGAGAAAGTGTACTTTTTTTTTTTTCTTCTGAAAATGTTTTACTTTTAAACAAACAAAAGATGTTCACTCCTCTAGGTCACAAAAAGTCTTGGTTTTCAGAGCTAATAATATTTTCCAAAGTTCTTTCACAAATTACAGATGTCACTACAATTGCATTCTGTCAAAGAGTTATACAGAAGAAAATCATAATGCATTACTGCAAAACATAAAAGAAAAATAAAAAAAGAAAGGGCTGGAGAGCAAGTTTAAGAACTGTTATGTGAAGAGAAGCATGTTAATGATTGTTTCTAAGAATTCCATTAAAATATACATACATTTTTTGCTTGTAAACAAACATAAGGTAGTACAACGAATCTGGACAGCAACGTTGCCACATTACAGCCAATAAAAGACCAATACAGAGACAAATGGTACTTGCCTATCTGTTTTTGCTTTAGAACAAATGAGGTGCAAAGACCTCAAGTCTGTGTTAGTCATAGAATTGTATGCCTGAAAAAAGCTTTGTAGAAGTCAGTTTTATAGAACTAGAATTCATCTGTATGCATCAGCTTGCAAGACTGGGTTTTAAACAGTAAATATGAGTAACAAAAAGTAAAGTTTTAATAGTCTGAGATATCTTTATAAAGAGTAATGTATCTAACACTTTTTTCTCCTGAAGCTATTTCAGAGTAGTGGTTCCTAATCCATACCTTTTTGGGAAATGCTGTTTAAGACCCTGCCATGTTGCTTTAAGTCAGGGGGTACTAAAAGGTTAAACTTGAGCACAATGGGATGAACGCAGAACACAGGGTTGCTTTCAAAATGATACTTTCACAGAATTGTTATTCAAGGACCAATGGTGGCTGCTGCTTTCTGCACATTTCATTTAAACTAAAGACAAACTTTCCAAGAGAATTCGAAATCTGTCCAGAGAAAAAATCTTTGACACTTTCAAAAATGTTACTGTACATTTCTCAATATAATAAGTATGATAAAAACACTAGTTAGAATTGCAAAACATTTTTGTTGTTGTTGTTTGTTTGCTTGTTTGTTTTTCCCTTCCTAGTTTGGATCTATTAAACAGATTAATTTTTATTAAACTCAGAAAATAACCCCAAGCTTTTTTTTTATTTTTATTTTATTTATTTTTTAATGCTTTATGGAAACAGGAAGGTTGAGCCAAGTTTATTTTCATAAATATTCTGCACTTGCAGGTGAAGTTTGACAGAATGTCACAGCTTACTTTTCATTTAATTTCTAGCAATTGCAAGCCTACCACCTCTTCTGAATTAACAGCTGGAGACATTCAGATTTCATATTCAAGCTCAGCTGCACTTAGATTGCTTAGATTTCTTTTTTCTTTTTCTCTCTCCCCCCCCACCCCCCCTTTTTTCTTTCCTTCCATTCCTTGAAAACATTACTGTTATGGCTGGCAAACTGTATTTTTTAAAAAAAATTGTATTATAAAAATTAAGTTCTATATACCTGCTCTGAGATCCTCTTTTCTATCACAAATCGTGGTACCTAATGCTGTCATGGCTGCACATTGACACATAAACTTATATTCAGTCCTTGAGTTAATATAACTAAATAAGAGACGTGCACAGATTTTCATGAATGTCTTTAATTCAGTGCTCCCAGCTCCACTCTGTGAATCATCTCCAGTGTCAGAACAGTGCTGTTATTCAAAATAACCCTTAGTGTCATGTGGCCTGGACGTACTGGTTGGGAGACATGAGGAGAGCAGATAGAATAAAGAGAGTATTTTAAATTACATTAGTGGGGTGGATGCAAGTAAATAATGATTGTGACGAGCAAAGGTATTTATTTTCCTGTTATTGCTATGGTTATTAGCAAAACTCTTGCTGGTTTAAGGCTGGGAGCCAGCTGGGCCTACAGCTAAGAATAATTGTTGTTGCTGTACTGTGCAATGCCTTATGAATTCCTGCTGGGCTAGTAATTAATCAAAAGTGCAGCTGGGAATATTACATGGCCTTGCAGGTTAGTTGGTCTTTCTCAACATTTACAGAATTTCTTGGACTTGGAAGCTGGAATCTGGATTGAACTAAAAGCCAAAATAAGGTGAAAAGGTGTTGGTCTGAGTACAGTGGGGTTTGATTTTTTCTTCTCAGTTCTCCTCTTTGTTTTCTACTGATACCCTGGAAAAATCAGTTATTGGTATTGGGAAAATACAGGGGCATACCATCATCTCATTCAGAACAAGAAAGATCTTAGTTCAGATATGATCCCCCCCCCCCTTTTTTTTTGTTTGTTTTTTCCCTCATCACTGGTGGGGTCCTGGTTGTTTATGGTTTATTCTGTGTCTTAAAACTAGTGAGTGACAGTATCTATGCTAAGTTTGAGGCCAGATTCATGGTATAGAAAACAATATGGTCTTTTCTCCCAAAGTCTGCTGTTGACAGTGACAACAATATGGGATTGCTGTGTGGTGCTACTTTACAGCACAGAAGACTGTTGTCCCCAGAGTTTCAGCCCTAGGCTGTACCACAGCTTCACATGTTTTTTTGTCACCTGAAGATATTATGATGGTGAATCTGTTTGAGTAGAAGAAACATCAAAGCTAAAATCTCCAGGGGTTTGTTAAGTCTCAGGGACAGCAAAGTTGAAAAGGCTGCAAACTACTGACAGTACGCATAGCAAAAGCTGAAGAAAGCAAATCAGTTCATAACTGGCTTTAGTTTTTGTTTTCACAAGCCCCTAATTCAATGATATACTTTGTGATACTCAAATATTAAATAATCATTTGAGGTAATATTATTGGTAGCTTTAAGGTGGTACTGAGGAGAAGACAGATTATTAAATATGCTGAAGGCCTGCATTGGAGGCACATTTTCTGAGGGATAGTACCCTCTGTGAGACGCACGTCCTACAGCTTATGCATTTAAAACCTCGTAATTTAAATCTTAGACCTCTGTGCCAGGCTCTTTCTGCTAGAAATAGAAGTAAAGAAACTAAGCTCTTTATAGGCCAGTTTGCAGGCCAAAAACAGGTCAGATGACTTACTTCAAATGCATGCCAGCCTAGGAGTACAAAGTTAGATAACACTACTCTCAACCTCAGTTTAATTTAATATATGAACTTTTAACTCCCTGAAGTTAAAAGTGAATGAATTTACATGAATCAACATGTAAATTCATTAAGCTGTCACCTTTCTACCTTTACTGTATTCACAAGTTAAAAGCTGTTGATTGTCCTGTAACTTTGAAGTCTTGTTCTGTTTTAATGGATAGCAAGTTACACTTTGAGGAGTGTTCTTTGAGGATAGTTCTGAGGTCTGCAGCAACTGTTCTAAATGGGGCACCTATATAAATGCTTTGCATACCATTTCTGACTTAGGAAGGAAAGATTATGGATAAGAAATCTAAGGAAGGACTGTGCTGATAATTAAAGGCATGCTTTCAATTTGAAAGATAATTCTGAAGACTGTGAGAGAACAAGATGTTGTTCCACAGCACCCTAGTAAGCATCATGGGAGACAGTGCAACTGGGTGAATGTTCACGAGGAACTTATGTTCAGGTGGGACTCTCTACAGCTTTCAGTGAAACAAGAGTGGCTATTGATTCAGCAGGTGGTCTCTAGCTTATTATTAAACTAAGTGGCTTTCTCTATTAAAAAGTTAAAATCCTTGTGCTCTACAACAGAATAAAAGGGGAAGCTTTCTGGGCTCTGGTACCCACATGGTAAGATACTAACATGAAAGAGCAGCAGAAATTGTAATAGCTATTAATGATCTTAAAATGCTTTGGAGGTTATGTAATATGTAAAATCTGGATCTTTGTATTCATATTAAAAAGGCATTTCAAGTATAATAAATATTTGTAGTATATAAGACAAATCATGCAAACATCTGTGTGTTTGTGTTATCTTACCTAATGCTAGGTGTAGACTTAGGTCTTAGGCAGGGAGGTTCTGAAATTGCCTCTGATCGCAGCACTAGAGGCAAAATACCTAGGTGCTTTGCAGATAATGCTAAATACACTAATGATAGAATGATAGGTGTTTGTGCTGACAGGAAATTGGACTCAATGATGAAAGAGATTCAGTGAGCAGGCCTAGTTTTATGGTTCAGAAAGGCTGTACAAGAGACAATAACACACATTTATGTGTGTTTTGTAGCATTATACCACCATGTAAAATGCTACCGTTCTGATCTTGTTTAAAATCTCTCACGAAGGCATTTTGTAGATGTACAAATCTACAGGATATAGCATGGTAGAGAATCCAGACCTCTGTGCCTAACTGCTGGTGTAATCCCATTGAAACATGATTAGTGTATTCTGATGCTTTTGCCAGGTGAGCGCTTTATAGGTGAATAGCCCTGTTTACTGTCTCAGTTGAGGCTCTGTATGATTCAGTTAACAGCACTTGCTTATCACAGAAGCATCGAATCATAGAATGGCTCAGGTTGGAAGGGATCTTAAAGGTCATCTAGTTCCAAACCCCCTGCCATGGGCAGGGATGCCATCCACTACAGCAGGTTGCCCAGGACCTCATCCAACCATGTTTTGAACTCTTTCATGGATGGGGCATCCACAACTTCTCTAGGCAACTTGTTCCAGTGCCTCACCATCCTCACAGTGAAGAATTTCCTCCTAACCGCTAATCTAAATCTCCCCTCTTCAGTTTAAAACCATTTCCCCTTGTCCTGTCATTGTCTGCCTGAGTCTGCTTTAAGTATTGAAAAGCTGCAATGAGGTTTCCCTGGAGCCTTCTCTTCTTCAGGCTGAACAGCCCCAGCTCTCTCAGCCTTTCTTTTCTTCATAGAAAAGGTGCTCCAGCCCTCTCATCAACTTCATAGCCCTCCTCTGGACCTGCTGTAACAGATCCACATCCTTCTTGTGCTGGGGTCCTCAGGCCTGGACACAGCACTCCAAATGAGGCCTCACAAGGGCAGAGCAGAAGAGGGGGCAGCCCAGGATGCAGTTTGCCTTCTGGGCTGCAGGCGCACGCTGATGACTCATGTCAAGCTCTTCATCCACCAGAACTCCCAAGTCCTTTTCTTCGCAGCTGCTCTCAATGAGTTCTTCTCTGTACTCGTGTCTGGGATTACACTTGGTCTTGTGGAACCTCATTAGGTTCACATGGACCCACTTCTCAAGCCTGTCCAGGTCCCCCTTCCTCCTGCTGTACCAAGTGCACCACTCAGCTTGGTTTCATCAGAAAACCTGCTGAGAGTGCACTCGATCCCATTGTCTATGTTGTTGATAAAGTTATTAAACTGTACTGGTCCCAAGACAGACCCCTGATTGACACTGCTCATCATAGAACGGAGGGACACAGAACCATTGACCACCACTCTCTGGGTGCAGCCTTCAAGCCAATTGCTTTTCCACTGAATGGTCCACCCTTCAAATCCATTTCTGTCCCATTTAGAGATCAGGATGTCATGTGAGACTGTGTTAAATGCCTTACAGAAGCCCAGGTAGATGACATTGGTCAGTCTTCCCTTGTCAACTGATGCAGTCACTCCATCATAGAAGGCCACCAGACTGGTCAAGAATGATTTGCCCTTGGTGAAGCTGTGCTGGCTGTCTTGGATCACCTCCTTGTCTTGCATGTGCCTGGACATTGCTTCCAGGAGGATCTGTTCCGTGATCTTGCCAGGCACAGAGTTGTAATGCAGCAACAGACAGTAATAAAGTTTGATCATGAGTAGATATAACTCATTTCTGGTATAAATGATGGCTAAGAAATCAGCTGAGTTGAAGCTGAAACTCCACTGCAGAATCTGGGCTTTGGATGTGATCTTATATCTAAAACATCATCATAGAGAATCTCACCAGGAGGGCTTTGTACTTCTGGCAGATTTTAAATTAGACTGCTTTTTGCCTTGCTATCTTGACTGGCTTCTGGTATTTTTCTTAGAGTAAGGGCAGTTCTTGCAGAGTATATCATTTATATAAAGCTAGTTCTAATGTCAAAAACTTGTAATGGCATATAGAATAACAAAAAGGCAGATCTTGCCTTCTGTCAATACGTTTCAATGATTCAGTCTTCTATTTTGAAAAGACCTCTTATCACAGAATTTGAAAAGCACTATATGAAACCAGACTAATGTTCCAAAATGTTTGCGCGTTCTGCTATTTTGTGCTGAATGTCAGTTATGAAAGGCACTTTAAAACTATTTATTTGTGGAAATGTGTTTGTTGCATTTTTACATTAAACAACAACAAAAGCAAAATAGCAATGCCATACCTCACTGATATTTCACTCTACCAGATAGAACTAATAGGTGAACAGGAATCCTTTGAAAACAAACGAATGTTCAAACATTCAAACCTGTTGAGTCAAGACTAGTGCACAAGCCCCACAGAACATTTCTGTTTTGGTTTCTGACATCACAAAACAAAAGCAGTCTGAGTTTTACATGGTAGGGACCTGAAATAAGATGGCAGAATGCATCAGCCAGTAACAGGAGGTGATCCATCCCACAGGTTCTTTGTTCAGACTTTGGATTCTCTTTGTTCCTCTCTCCGGTTTTCAAGGATATTTGTCTATGCACAATGTTAGAGGTAGCCAAATCTAGTGAGATTTTGTAACCGAGGGTTTTCTCCTGTTTTAACTATATCAGAACCTAATTGTTGTGCTCCTGGAGGAAATTATGTTTGCTTCAGAACTAGTTCAACCAGTCTGACCCTGGTTTGTGTGAGTATAAATCACGTAGCCTCAGCCAGCATGAATTTCTAAGACTCTTAGTAAGGATGTCATAGTTGGATAACAATATTTCATTGACCCATGCAGCACAATGAATGACATATAGTTTCTTATAGCTGCACACTACATCTCCTAGAGAATTTGATTTCTCTAACCTTAGTTTTCCCCTCGTATTTTTATTCTGTTTTTCTACAACATCACTTTATCCTCTGATTTTACAAAATGTGATAACATAATAATAAGAAAGAGAAGTTTCATTATCAGTTTGCAGGCACTGAGGCAAGGCCTGGCCATACTGTAAAAAGTAATACATTATAATATATATTTATTTAAGATTACATTTGATATAGGCTTGCCGTGTGAAGTTTCATAAAGAAAAAAATGTTCTCTTATGAAATTCCAACAGCTTAATGAAGTTGTCATCACAAAGCTTTCACAATGAATAATTTATATGTTAAAATAACTGAGGTTTTAAGATATAAAATGAGACTTCACTTATGGTCTCATAAAATTTTGTTTTGCGAGGGTTTTTCATTATGTTTAAACTACAAGATAACCACATTCTTAAAAAAAAAAAAAAAAAGAAAAGAAAACAAGACAAACAAGCAAAAAACCCACTGATTTTCATTATATTAAAGAACTTTTTCAAGAATGAATTTTTCTTCCAACATATCTTTCATTTACATGAGAATGACAGTTCATTCATCTTATTACAATGTAATTGGTATCTACCTCTTAAACTTTTTTTTTTTTTTTTAATAGCCTATCTGTTATTTAGGCTAAACTATCAGGCTTTAAATGTAGTATCTTCAGAAATCTTATGAATGAGACATTATGCTTTAATACTTTTACTGATGGAAAAATTTTCTTTGTGCATTGTTTTTATAATCTTGTTATATATATCTTGTTTTATAATCTTCTAAGTGAACATAAAACTTTTTAAAAGTCTTTTACCATGAAACACTTCAAATTTATTCTTAAAATAAAGGTTTGACAGCTTCCCCTTTATACTGACAACTATTCCTGAGTATTAAACCTTGCAGCTATCTTTGCTTGATGAACAAACTCAGGAAAAGGATCCTGAGTAATAAATTCAGCTTTCCTTCTAGTCAAGCATTTCTGTAAAAATTCAATGCCTACTGGCATTCTGTTTTCCATCATTTGTAAATGCCTCCTTGTTCCCTACTGCCATGCACAACAGAGTGGTAATAAATTTAAAAAGATGGATTACATTTTGGTAGCAAAAAGTGTTGAGTTTTCTGTCTTGTCGTGGGCAAATTCTGCTATTTTCTTTAGCTGCTGGCTCAGAGTATGATGACAAGAAAGAAACTATCAGTTGAATCTAATCAGCTCAATAGAAAACTGGAATCTGAAATACTAAGAAATTACTTTAAAAGAAAAATATCCACACAAGGAAAATTGCACGGTATTTTCCTCATAATCATTCCATGTGCACAGTCAATTCAAATGAAGGTTGCTACATGTTAAATATGTTTGTTTTTAATTAAGAAATTTAGCATGTAAATAAAGAACTGTGGTTTCATAAGATTTTTTCTTTACATAAATAGATAAGGTCATACTTTGAAGAATCAGGTTGAAATAAATGGATTACAGGACATCACGTGATGACTTTTTTTTTTTTTTCTAGTACAAAGAGCAAAATGTGAAGAGTATTATGAACAGCAACTAAGGCCTAAGATAGCTTTGTAGAACTGTAGAGTTTAGTAGTCTCTTCCTAATTGTATCTGACCATGTTAATCTCAAATTTCCCTTTCAGGATGGTCACCCAACTTCAACAAGGAAGTATACAACAGTTTCTATCCCAATATAGGCTCCAAGGTATACTTTGTGTCATGAAAAACACAGATAAGAATTAACTTTAAACTTTAGGGTGTTGGCACCAACAGGAAGCTTGCATGTAAAAGGCTCACCCTAGGGATTTCTGTTTTGTTAGTCTCACTCTTTAAGTTTAGAACAGTGTTGTTAGGTGAGAAAGTTCCACTCACATACCTGGAGACTAACGTAATCTTATGTTGTATATCTTGCCCAGATCAGAATCTAAGACTTTAGCTTTGCTACTCTGAGCCTCAGACTTTTCTACAAAACTATCAGGTTCTGTTGAACTCACTGGTCCATGTCACAACCAGTTTGAGATATTTCTAGTGGGATTAACTGTATGGCTTGAGCTCACCAGACCCTAATGTAGTTATCTTAAATGTGTCTGTGTTCAATGAATCACATTTTAAAGTATTATTATTATTATTATTATTATTATTATTATTATTATTATTATTTTATTATAGGGAGAATGCAATGAGCCTGTTTAAAAATGTTAGACATTCTAAAGTTAGTGAATATGAATTTCATTTCAAATATTTCTGCTACTTATCTTGTTTATTTCCAGCTCTGAGCTCTCGCAGATAAAATGTGAAAAGAGAGAATGTTCTAAATGCAGGAAGAGGTGAGGTGACTTTTCCAGCATTTCCAGTTGTCTCACAAAATACCACCTTATTTAGCATACTGAATTTCATAAATCATATTTGAAATTGTCTAAATCTTCTTCTAGGTGAACTAGGTTCTAAGCTGGATTTGTGAGTTTTATTTCTGAAAGTTGGTTCTTAAACGTTGCATTTCATTTTATGAAGTATTGTCCCCTTGAACCCCTTTATAGTTTTTTATCCTACTCCAGTGCTTCTTGAATGCTGCTTCAGGTATTCCTTGTGTTATTATGCTGTGCCCAATCAAACCATCCCAGGCCTCTCTCTACCAGCTTGTTTGAAGTCAGATATATGGACAAGTATGAATTTCTTTAGTCTCATTCTTGTTCAGAAAATCTTTTAATTCCATGTTTGTAATGTTTGGTCTCCTTGTTCATGACAAGTGTTGTTTTAAGGTGTTGTAAAGTTTTGTAAGAATTTTATGTGACCACAGGGCTTTTTGAGATCATTATATGTGCTTACTTACTTGGCAGGAGCATTATTATGAGAAAAATATTATTGTACTGCATGGGCTTGCAAACTTGTATGGTTTGTATGGTTAACTACATATTATTTGTGATAAGGTAGAAAATCTTTAATATCTCATGTATAATGACAAAAGACTATGTCTGACATGCAAAGCATTGCATAAAAGTATGATTTTTTCCTTGCTAAATGAACATACAGCTTTTCAGGCTCTCAAAATATTCATATTGTACAGATAAACTTCCATAGGAGGTAGTGAAATGCCTGGAAACAACTTGAAATGGTTAAGTGAAATGTAGCAATTAAGGATAAATAGTGGTAAATTATGATAAAGGACTTTTTACATTTGCTGTGATTTTGCCTCTGAAAGAAGACAATCTATCCATAGCTTACATATACCATTTTTTTTGGATTCATGAGATGCCTTTTCTTGAAACAATGTCCTGATGTCTCTGTCCCTTGAAGTTAGTTCTCTGGGGTAGACAGCTGTTCAGCTTGATTTCTGCTTATGATGTGAAAGTCATCCATCTTTTTATATTGTATAAGGGACATTTTTCAACAAATTTTCTCTCTCTGAACATTTCCAGGTGTTGATAGTATTTCATATGTCAATCTAGTACTAATATATGCCCTTGTGAGATTTGAGGCCAATATGATTTAAATCTGGGGAAAACTTAATTGTTTATGCATAGACTGCTTTGATAAAATATAAAAGGCAGCTTGTCTTTTCAGAACAGAAGCCAGCCTGAGAAGTTATGAATTTTTCCTGTTAGTTGCCTTATTCTTTGTCACTCAGAAATCCAGATCACATTAGAAAATGCTGAAAACACTAACATTAACAGATATGGCAGAAACTTGCAGAGAAAATGCATTCATTAAAATATATATATTTTATGAAAAACTACTACTTGTTTGTGGTTCATTAAAATCACCTAAAAAGTGGAGATTTGTTTTTCAAGAATGTGTCCTAGCTTTATCTCAAATTTTGTATTCTCCTAAATAAACTCTCCTAAAGACCCCTAAACCTGTAGTTGTTTAAATGATTTTTTTTCAGATGATGAAACTTCTCAGTATGATTCAGTGGAATAATCTTTAAACCATAAAAGAATTTGTATTTCTGTTTTTGTTTGTTTCTTTGTGTTTTGTTTTTGAAAATACTTGTACTTACCTGGTTAATCCAAAGCTATAAAGGTAGTCCCTGAGAGAGATTAGACAGAGAAATGTACACTGCAGAAGCAAATAGGCAAGCAAGATCCCTTGCCCTGTAGTGCCTAATTCACAAATTGCAACGAGTCACAAGCACAATCTTAAAATTGTGAAACACATTTGCACATTTTTAGGACTTTCCAATTAAAGTGTTTTGAGATTGACAGTGATAAAACATATGTGATCTTTCTTCAGCCTAATCTTCTGAAATGCTAACAAAACGTCCAGCATATTTTCATCTATCTGAAGCAACTAGCAAGGTCCTCGAGGCCTGAAACTGAACGAACTGAAAACCCAGTACCTGTTTCTATTTCCTTTAGATTTCCCATCCACTCATGTTCCACCAATTTGTAAGAGTTTTACCTTCTTTTAGTCTGCAGCGTGTAGCTCCTATATCTTCCTACTTCGTGGGATTAAATGTCCTGAATGTTCTTTACTTGTGTAAGAGCTCCGTCTTCCTGGCCATGAGATACTACTGAAGATAAAGAAGGGAATGTTTCTGGTTTGAGGCTATTATGTCTTTGCGTGACAGACTTAACGAACAAATGCAGGGTGGACACCTTTAGAGGAAACACTCCTAATAAACCAAAGTCCATCCAGCAAGCTTTACCTTTTATTTGATCAACTTAACTATTCTGGTTTTCATAAGACAAAAAAAGAAAACCAAAAAACCACAAAAACCCTTGAAGACCCTCCCTATCCCCCAAAAGTATCAAGTTTCCTCAACTCCTCTATTAATTTCACTTATGGGAAGCTGCTTTGGAAAAGACTAAATTCCCGTCTAAAAGCAGTAAGTTTGGGCTGCTTTTAAACCTAGCTTGCACAATTCTATAGCACATATCTTCTAGAGCAATGGATAATGAGTAATTAGATCTTTTCAGCTCTGTAATTACACTCTGCTTCTTCACCCTATTCTGAAATTATTTTCTACAAATAACTGTTTATCTTTGGTATGTAGGATACCTTGTAATTCAAAGTATCTCAAAAGAACTCTTAAACTTTCTTTATTTTGTTGTCTCTGCCATCAAGGCTTCTTTCTTGGTCTTCTGTATCAGTCACTTTTGTGAGAGAATTCATTAGATTTCAATTGTCATTCCTGAACCAACATCCCTACTTTCCCATATGTTAAGGTTCCTATGACTTTCCTTTCTGAAGAGCTAAGAATCACTGAAAGCTTGCAGTGGACAAAATAATAAGTTTGTAAGGCTATAGGCTCAGAATTTTAGACAAGATTGTAAATAACTTATATGTCTAAAAGAGAACGACTGAAATTGAACTTAAAATCAATCTTTTGAGTCTGAAAATCCTTGCTACTTTGTACTTAGATGGTGATAATTAGATTTTCTAGGCCCACCAGTTTTTAACAAGGATTTGTCTCTAAATGCATGGAAACACTTTAGTTTTATTAAGTCCAAGCATCTCTGTTCCGTTTCATGCCTGGGTTCTGCCGCTCCTTCATGGTCACTCTCTGCCCCTGCTCCCCGTGGGGTCCCTCCCACAGGATGCCGTCCTTCCCGAACTGAGCCTGCGGGGGCTGCCCACAGGCAGCAGCTCTTCAAGAACTGCTCCCACACGGCTCCGTACCACGGGGTCCATCCCCCAGGAGCAAACTGCTCCAGCACGGGTCCCCCACGGGCGGCAGCTCCCCCCAGACCCCTGCTCCTGCGTGGGCTCCTCTCCACGGGCTGCAGCTCCGGCCCGGGGCCTGCTCCTGCGGGGGCTCTCCACGGGCCGCAGCCTCCTCCAGGCCACATCCACCTGCTCCACCGGGGGCTCCTCCACGGGCTGCAGCGTGGAGATCTGCTCCGTGTGGGACCCATGGGCTGCAGGGGCACAGCCTGCTCCACCAGGGGCCTCTCCACAGGCCGCAGGGGAACTGCTGCTGCGTGCCTGGAGCACCTCCTGCCCTCCTTCTGCACTGACCTTGGGGTCTGCAGGGCTGGTTCTCACTCGTCTCTCCCAGCTGCTGTTTTACGGCAGGTTTTTTTCCCTTTCTTCAATCTGCTCTCCCAGAGGCCTAACCAGCATTGTTCATGGCTCAGCTGTGGTCAGCAGTGGGTCCCTCTGGAGCTGGCTGAAACTGGCCCTTATCTAACATGGGACAGCTTCTGGAGTCTTCTGACGGAGGCCACCCCTGCAGCCCCCCGCTACCAAAACCTTGCCACGTAAAAACAATGCACAGCTACTTTATTTTGTGATATGTAATAAGGGATACCACCCTTTATGTTTGGGAGACCAGAGTGTGAAGTATTCATTCAGTTCAAAGAATATTGAACTTCAGTTTCTACTGGTCAGGAAATTCAATCTCAGATCTCCTGGGAGAGAGATCAAGTCCAATCTCCTCATCCACTAGGTTATGAGGCAAGGAATAAATGCTTTGTATTCCAAAATAAATAGAAATAAAATTAAAAAAGAAAAGAAAAGAAAAGAAAAGAAAAGAAAAGAAAAGAAAAGAAAAGAAAAGAAAAGAAAAGAAAAGAAAAGAAAAGAAAAGAAAAGAAAAGAAAAGAAAAGAAAAGAAAAGAAAAGAAAAGAAAAGAAAAGAAAAGAAAAGAAAAGAAAAGAAAAGGAAAGGAAAGGAAAGGAAAGGAAAGGAAAGGAAAGGAAAGGAAAGGAAAGGAAAGGAAAGGAAAGGAAAGGAAAGGAAAGGAAAGGAAAGGAAAGGAAAGGAAAGGAAAAAAGAAAAGAAAAGAAAAGAAAAGAAAAGAAAAGAAAAGAAAAGAAAAGAAAAGAAAAGAAAAGAAAAGAAAAGAAAAGAAAAGAAAAGAAAAGAAAAGAAAAGAAAAGAAAAAAAAGAAAAAAGAAAAAAAGAAAAAAAGAAAAAAAGAAAAGAAAATTAAGGATTGTTTAGATGAAAAGATGAAATAAATGAGCCACCATCCTCCCTTCTTCCAAAATTCATTTACATCAGTTATCTGTTAAATGTTATGGTAAATCTTATGTAGTTGTGTTTGTGAAAGTGCATGACCTGTGTTCTAAAAAGGTAATCATTTTCTTTAGGCTTTAAAAGAAAAGCGTTTTCTCTTTCTAACATTCTACAAGTTGTCCAGGAAAGGAATTTGGACTATAGATTGGGGGAAGGTGGTGCTCTATGAAAATCATTCAACACTTTGAAATGAAATACATAACAAGGAGAAGGTAGAGCCTGGATCCACCCTATGACAGTGTGAATAATGTATTTGACCTCACTAAAAACATTCTAGAGGCATGTTCATGGGTATCACAGAAGAATTTAATGTATTTATTTATTTTTAAAGATGAAATCTAATTAAGATATGTATTATAATTAGGAAATTTGGGTGATATTTAGAGTATTGCACATTAAAAAAGAAAAAAAAAAAGAAAAAAGAAAAAGAAAAGGTTATAAATAGAAGAAGAAGGCTCCAGTCATTAGCAAGACAGGATTGGCAGTTTGATGGAAGCTGTGGGAACCTCACATTAATTGGTTTGATTATGATCTCAATTTTTCTGCTATAATTGTTTACATTGATAGAACTACTTTTTCTTCAGAGACAAGGGACATCAGAGCTAGGCCTCTTATGTGAGAAAGGTTTAGTCATGCAAAAAAATTACAAGAACAGAGAAATGATTTGTTAGCTGAGTAGTACCTGGAAGTTCAGCAATTTATGCTGGCTAAACCTGAAGAAACTCAGTGCTACCCTGCATCTAGTGCAGTGTGGTTTCTGACCCACTCTCACAGCTGTCTGTACCAAAGACCACCATATCTGGAGCATTTTATTGACTGACTTTTGTTGAATGTATTCTTTAGAAAGGTTCTCCTTGCACTTTCACTAATCCTTTTCCTAAGCTCATCATGATTAACGGTCTTAGACTTTTAGAGTAACATCCTGGGGGAAAAAAAAAAAAAAAAAAGTTCCTGGATTATTGTTAATAAAATCACAGAAACCCAAAAGAACAAAAGAACCATAATATTAATATCAATAACACTACAAAGTTTTCTCAAGGAAAAAAAAAAAAAGCAATGTTTTCATAATTATCATTGAATTTGGAATAGGAAATAAAAGATCTAGATTCAGACTAAATCTACATAGTATTGTATATCATAATCTCTGTAACATCAGACTTTCTGCATCAAATCCCACCATCCTTGTTCTTGGTGATTGCTTCTGTTTGCTACTTTATAGAAAACTGTAACCAAAGAAAATAACTGAATAAATCAGACCAAGAGCATAAAAACATGTTTCTTTATGAACTGAAAAAAGCTCCTAAGAATGTCATATTCTTTAATTATTAATGTGTTGAGTACTTTTATGGAGTAGTGAAGAGACAGTTTTCCCTCAGTTTTTCATTGAGTTACCAATTTTTATACTGAATTGTTGTGGACTAAGATTTAGGAAATTCTCATCTCCCCTGCCACAAGCAGCAGATTTCCTTGCTTTTTAGTTAGTCCCTGGAGGTGGCTGCATCTGAACAGCCCCTGACTGTGTATCTTTGAAACCACAAAACCTGTTCCAGTTTGGTACTGAGTATAAACAGTAGGAGGTGATGCAGGAAGTTTTACAAAAATTGCCAAGTCTATATGGAGGAGTGACTTGTTTATTCAGTCATGTTACATGTTACTGGATTTATAATAAAATTAAAATAGGACCATAGATTTACAAAATGAATCAAGTCATTAAGTCATTAAAAAGTTAATAGAGTATATTACTGGAATTTATTTAACAATAAAGGTTCACCTTAGCTGTTTCAATGTCTAAGCTGGACTTCAAATCTGGCTAATTGACCAAATATATCTTTTTAGGATTATTGTGCCTTTGGGAGCTCTTAGAGCTGCAGTTCTCCTGCTTGTGTTTTGGAAGGTGTTTAATGAAGTCATTCAGGTCCTAACCTGAATGACTTGGTATGGTGCAAAACTTTTCTTCAGTCCTAGATGAAATTTTCATTTCTCTTCCCTGTTTAATGATTCTTATTCTTATGATTCTTATTTCCTGATTCTTATTTCCTGCGAATTAACATCAGGTTATCATCTTCAATGAAGGGAACTAAGTCTTTTCCTTTCTCTCTTCTTCCCTAAGGTCTTTTGGTTAATGTTTTTGCACCTTAATTAACATTTTCCTGCCTTCAGGCTTCTTTCTTCTGTTACTAACTTCTGAGAAGAAACTGATAAAATAGTATTATGAGAAATATTTATTCATGGTTTTCTTACTGGATGCATAATTGTTATTTTTTCCTGTAATCTTTATGTAAATATTAAACACAAGAAGGTACCAGATGCTAAAACTGGAAATAGGTTGCTTTCGATAACAATTCCCCCCCTTCCCCCCCACCCATAGTTTCAGAAGGAACCTCCTTGGGCCCTTCTTATTGCAACGCCAAAGCAGAAACTACATGTCAAGACACTGATTCTCATTAGCTTCCCATTTGTAACTGTGAGGTGTTCAGTCTATCAAAAGCAAATGCTTTAGAATAACACCAATTAATAAAATTTCTAGGTTTTTATTTACTTGTTTATGCATTTGTAATTGGAAGTGTGTACTCTCCTTCATCTGAGAATCTTAGGCTGAGAGAGCTGAGGATGTTCAAACTTAAGAAGAGAAGGCTCCAGGGAGACCTCAATGCAGCTTTTCAATACATAAAGGGGGCTTATAAAAACTTTTTGCTCAGGCAGATAATGATAGGACAAAGGGGAATGGTTTCAAACTAAAAGAGGGGAGAATTAGATTAGATGTTAGGAGGAAATTCTTCACTCAGAGAGTGGTGAGGCACTGGAACAGGTTGCCCAGAGAAGTTGTGAATGCCCCATCCATGGAGTTGTTCAAAACATGGCTGGATGAGGCCTTGGCCAACCTGATCTAATGGGTGGCATCCCTGCCTATGGCAGGGGGTTTGGAACTAGATGATCTTTAAAGTCCCTTCCAACCCAAACTCTTCTGTGATTCTGTGATTCTATGATTCTATGTTCTCTTTCCTCAGAGTACTCTACCAGGTGCTTGTTCTTCTCTCTGACTGTCTTCCTCTGTTGGAATTTGTAAGTGCTTGAGTCTTGTTTCCTGAGAAATCTGTCAAGAATGGAAGTGTTTTGATCACTAGTATGGAACTGAAATAAGAAATCTGACAACTTAATTTGTGTTGACAATGATCTTCCTTTTCAGCACCAGAGAGAGTGATAAAAATCTGTGGGCAATTCAAGGAGCGCGAAGCAAAAGACAATGAGGTCTTTGATTCTTTTGAAGATTTCAACAGGGAATGGCTATCACAACTTGGTTTGTCACTCATGAACTCTTCATCATGTGAAGATTTTAGTCTTGTATAGAGGCAAAATGTCAGATTTCTTCAACAGCTTAATAAAAGATCTTTTTAAAATTCACTTGTCCTAGTATCACTGTTCCTCTTAAACCCTCATATCTTTATTTTGAAACTTTGACTTTCTTCTTTGGCGGAAGTATCCTAGATTAGCTTGGACAGTTTTGACAAGACTATAGTTCGGTTCTAGCAATTTATCGGTGTGCCATCAGAAAATACCATAATGTTGAAATTTGATTTATATATGGCAAGTCCGTTTTCAAGGTCTGCTTCTACTTGTGATGTTTGCACATTTGCCCTACTTAAAGAAGACCCTGAGTACAGTTTATCCTTTGGAAGTGTGCCCATATGCTACAAAGCACTCAGTGCTCTATAGACCAAGAAAAGAGACTCCAGAAAAGAGTTACTGTGTGAAACCCCAGCTTTGAAGATGCAGTTATGTTTTGGCATTCTTCCTCTCCTTCTGCTTCCCTAAACTTGAATCCTGCTCCCTGATATATTCTTTCTGTAATGCTGCAGGTTCTGACATCTCAGCCTGTGGTCAACACCTGGATCTTCTCCCTACTCACTGTCCTCAATTCACATCCACTGCTGTCATGTTAAGCAATAAGATACAGGACTTTGGCCAAACACTGGCACTATGGCTTCTTAAAACCAAGGCCAAAATTGTGGACTGTAGTGTAAACTGGCAGACTGATGCTTTTCTAACACAAACAAAAATGCAAGTGCTGAAAGTGAATGTTTAGTTTCATGGTCAAACTAAGGTCTACACATCAAAGACAGTTCAAGACACACATTTGTACCAAAAGAAGTACTTCTAGGATTCTGAATCAGAAGATCCTTTTGAGAAAATAATTTATTTGTTGTCAAATTATTTAGAATGCTTGAAAAATAACTACAATATTATTAAGCGATTTAGGTGATTTATCAACTTTAAAATCAAATTCCTGCTTCTATTGTTCTGTGTTTTTTACAAGTAACAGCATGTTGTTTTATAATCAAGGGAGAAAAAAAATATCTTTTCCGTCTTCTGAGTTCTTCATGCGTTTATTGCATATTGACAGGTTCTCCATGATCAGTTTTCCTTAATGTTTGTTCAGATCACTGAAGCGAAAGTAGGAAAGAGAAAAGAACCTCTGTATTAGAAAAAAGAAAAACAACCAACCAACCAAACAAACAAAAAAAACCCACAAACAAATAAAAAATAAACAAACAACAACAAAACCCTTAACAACATCTTGGTTTGAGACTCAAAAAGTATCTTGAATCTAAAATGATTCATACAGAAACTTTAGCCAACATGGATAGAGTAACTTCAGATTTAGGTGGAATAACAGCAGCCATTGCTTCATTGATTGGTTAAAGTGCATGAACCTGGTACTGCTAATATATTATGGGATTATATTTATACTCCTATTCATTCTACATACACAAAACCTTGAAAAGAACCCCTTTGTAGTCCAAAACTCCTTCTTAAAGCAGCATCGTGGGGGAAAAATGATCCTCTTTATCTCCATTCTGAAATTTCTTATGTCAATTTATGTACATTTTCTCTCATAATCCTTCCATGCACTGTCTCTGGTAGGTGTTGAGGGATGCTGTGACACCCCCCTCAAAGTCATCGTTTCTACAGGGTGAACAAGCCCAGATCCTGCAGCCTTCTCTAACTGGGCAAGTGCTCCAGTCCTGACCATCATGGGAGCCTTCTGCTAAACTTGCTCTAGCTCCTCCATGTCTCTCCTGTACTGGGGCGAAACTGGATGCTGTATTTTAGATGATGCCTAACAAGTACTGATTAGAGGGAGATGATCAGTACTTGGTCCTGTTCTTACAGACCCAGATGTTGTTGGCCTCTTTTCTGCCAGGGCACTCTGCTGTCTTGTGTTCAGCCCGCTGTCAGCTGAGATGCCCAAGCAGTTCACAGCAGAGCTGCTCCCCAGGCAGTGCATCCCCTGCCTGCACCGTAGCCAGGGATTTTTCTCTCCCAGGTGCAGGACTTGGTAATTGTCCTTGCTGAATTTCAGAAGTTTAGCTCATTTCACTAGCCTGTCCTCTGGGTGGTAGCCCTGCTCTTGAGCATATTTCCCTGCTCCCTCCAGTTTGGTCTCATCTTCCAGCTTTATGAACATGCTTTCAAATCACTGTTAAAAAGTTGAGCAGTACAGGTCTCAGAATAGTCCCCTATGGTATGTGTATGTACAATACGTAGAAAGCACAATACTTGCATGGGAATATCACTGACTGGGAGGACCATTTCTGAAACTTTTGCATGTAAAATAATGAACCACTAGTGCTTCAGCTAATATTTTGCACCTGCTTGTTCCAAAGCTGTAGTAGGCTCCTGACTGTCTGTAAGATGGAGCAACAGTTAAGGGTACCCAGGCTACAGAGAAGAGTGACGTGGAAGCGGGATTTGTTTTTATGACCTGAAATACTGTGACAAATTGAATTAATCAGGGTAAGACTCTTTTTAAGTCTGATGACAAAACCCACAACCAGTTCAACAGGAATAGAAGAGATGATATTTTACTCTCAGGAATAGAAGAGACAATATTTTACTCTAGAACTTTTTTTTTTCCCTTTTCTTTTTTCTTTTCCTTTCTAATGCTGTCAGAGGACTGCTGCTCCCTGCTCCTTTCTGGGTCAAACTTCATCTTGTACACACAGAACAATTATTCCATCCATTTTTATTTGGAAAGCCCATGAAAATCCCTGAACAGTGAAGAATCTGAGCTCTGATACTGCTAGTTTCCCATCTGTCACAATGACTTGCTAAGAAGGATTAGAAAATAAAACTAATTTACTGGAATTAGAATGAATTAAGTAATGAATGACAGTAAATTATGGATAAAAACAGGGAGCGCTGCAATTCTGTGAAGTAAAAATGCAGCTTTATTTTAAAAAGCATTTGTCTTCAAAATGAGAATGCACTTTTTAGATTGCCAGCCTTTACAAGGGTTTTATTTTGGGCATTTCTTCTAGTTTAAATGATTATAATATTTGCACCTTGAATAACACATACCCCTGGCACTCATCTGATATCATTTAGTGTGGCCCAGTTATTTTCAGTGATGAGTCAGGGGCAACCAAATGTGATGTGTACATCCAAAGACTATACTAATACTGCTTCATTAGGCACAAACTGTATGCCCAGGGACACTTAAGGCAGTTAAGCATCTGGGCAAATACAGGCATTCATGTTTTCAAAACTTCTTTAAATATTTTGCATCTCTTCCCACCCTTCTAGCAGTCTCATCAGAACATGGTCCTCCATCTTTCAGTCCCACAGTGCAGAATACGTGTTAGCATGTTTAGAATATAGGTCATTGTGAATTGATTTTTACAAAGCAACTTGAACACTGAGGGATATGCAATGCTATTTTAAATGTAGACACATTCGCTCATGTACAAAGCCTGTTTTTAGTAAAGTAAATATTTTGTCAAGTGAAAATGCATTGTAGGCTAGCCTCTGAAATCTAGAAGCAATACTCCTATACTGCTGTTTGTTTAGGCTTGAATTAAAGCATAAGTACACAAATTCCTTGCATGTGAGGGTGTGTGTATGCAGAGCTAGTGTGAGGCTGCAGCTAGAGGAGATGTGCAGAAGAGAATTGTTGTTCCTACACCACCAGCCCTACAGCGTGCAGGGGAAGTGTTCCCCTTTGATGAAAGTGAGCTCTGTGCATGTCTATGTGTGCACTCAGCTGGATATTGCTTGCATGTACTGCACATGCACTTTGTGTATTAGGACTACTGCTTATATTTGAATTTGGTATATTTGAACCTGATTTGGTACCAAATCATGGACTCAGTGCTGGAAAGAGTCCAACAAAGGACAACCAAGATGACAAAGAGGCTGAAGCACTTCTCATGAAGAGAGGCTGAGAGGTCTGGGACTGTTCAGCCTGAAGAAGGGGAAGCTCAGAGGGAATCTCATTGATATCTATAAATAGCTGAAGGGAGGGTGCAAACAAGGTGGAGCCATGCCTTTAGTGGTGCTAAGTGCCAGCACAAGAGGCAAAGGACACAAAAAGGAAAATAAGTGGTTCTGTGTAAACATCAGGAAGCACTTGAGCAGGGGGTTGGACGAGATGGCCCCCAGAGGGGCCTTCCAACCTTATCCATTCTATGATTTTGTGTTTCTTAGGCTTTTGAAAAGAGACGAATTTATGCGGGGTGTTCAACTTTAGTTGATTATTCATTGTTTGTATCATCAAAAGGGTAAAACTGATACGTTCCTTCCTCTGTATCGTTTGCAGTTTAAATACTGATGAGATGTTTTGAATTTCTTCTTTAAGCATCTTCATATGGGTGTAATATATAAACGAAATTTTCTGATTCAGAAAAAGCAATTTAAAATAGGTTGTACATAATAAGTGAAGTAATGGAACAAAGAAGTAAAGCATAGCAACTGTACTGCTGTAGGACTTTTATAATGAGGAATGGAGCATGCAAATGTGACATACTTGTATAATCAGTCATTTCGAGTATTTATTATAATTAAAATTGTAGAAATTATGTGGATAGTAATCAGTTTTCATTATAGTTCTTTACGCATTTCAGTGCTATAATTAGATTGTGGCATCTGTCATTGCTGATTAATTTGTAGACAGCTCTATCTTTCCACTAAGATTTACTGTGCACCAGTCAAAATTTTTATTAGCTAAAATTATGAATAAAGAGTAGTTTGTGGGTATAGCTTTTTTACTTTGTAATTTTGGAAAGAAGAAACTGCTGTGTAAAAATTTTCTGATTAGTATTTCTCGTTACACTCTCTGAATTGAGAATATCCCAGCAGGATTTGTGCAATCCTGCATGAGCAACACCGGGTAGAAGAAGCCCCAGCAGTTCTTTTTGGGCTTAGAAAATAAAAGCCATTTCTTTCTTAAAATCTTTTGCTGTAAGCTTACACATTTTGGGCTCAGCAGCCTATGAAAATCTGTTTTAATGTTAGGAAGAGAAGAGCTGTACAAAATCAGGCTGTGAAGAATAACAGTCTATTCTAAATTGCAAAAGACTTAAATACCTCTGATGCTCCAACTGTGGTCTGCAGAAGCTTGCTTTTGGCCTCAGTTGTACTAGGATTTATTTTACCCACATTTGTTATACTGTCTGTTGTCTTAAAAAGCTCTCTACCTTAAGTAAATTAAAGCTATAATGTCCCTGATCTGTTCACGCTGCTGCTGGGTTGCCAGAATGCTGTGCTTGCTTAACTTTTGCAACAACATATAATATATCTTATCCTCAGAAAGACTAATACAGCTGATTGATGACCTGGGATAGGTCTTCTTAGCTACTATCTTGCTTTTCTTGTGGGCTCTGTTTGGGCTGTTCTTCATGATTTGCTGGATTTAACAACAAAGGTAGTTTACGAAATAATTTATGAAGTGTATTCTCCTACTGGTTGTTCTCACCTCTATGCCAGATTTCACAGTCTCCTTGGCTGTTCTGTCAATTTTCTTCTGTCTTCAGTGAAAACTGAATCACTGAGCTGATTTAAGTTAAAAGATAACCTTCTGGAAAGAAGGCACAGGCAGCAACATATGGGCAGAAATGGGCAGATTAGATCAAGAAAGATGGGAGCTTTTCAACCAGTTTCTTTGCCAAAATTATCATGTTGGGACTGTATGACTTCAGTCAAGTCAGCTGCATACTAAACCACAGGGAAATCAGATAGGCAAAGGCATCAAACCAAGGCAAATCTTGCATTTATCATTTCATGACATTCACACTTACCACAGCTTTCATATCTGCTTTATGGTGAAGGACTTATTTGGACTAATTTTGCCATCTGTTTCTTAACCCTGTCAAAATTTTCACTTTATGGGCAACCTTCTTCCCTGTACTGAAAGCATTTCTTCTAAAAATGAGTATCTTCATACTAGGGAATCAGGAGTCAAATGCTAAATGTCCCTGGTGTATGACAAAAGAATGATGATAACTTTCAGTGCCTAACACTGATGAAATGACTTTTAGCATAGAGAACAACCATATTTGTAGCTGATCATCACAAGCATCCAGGAAGACATTTCATAGAAAGCGAGAGCAGCCTTTTCCCAAACCAGCTAGGGTATTGGATTATGTTTGTACTATTATTATGGTGTGAGAATTGTATGGGATGACTTTCAAATTTGTATATGACTTGTCCAAGTCTCATATATATTTTTTCCCCATCTAAACTTTAAGGTTACAAATAGCACAAGTTTATGGGCAGCTATGAGGATCAAAACTCATGTTTTGGTATCTGATACATTGGTAAATTGCTTGTTGAAATGAGATGAAAAAAAAACAAAAACTTACACAGCATCAGGGAAAGAACAGGATAATGAACTGATTTTGCCATTAACTTAAACAATCTGTTAAGTTAAACCACCTGTTTAATGTTCAAACTTGATCCCAGCTTGCCAGCTGCAAGAAATAAAAAAGAAGGGAAAACCCTCTTGAAGAAAGAAAAGTGAAAAGCTCAGAGTGGTAATGTTAATCATGATGATCAATTCTCTGCTACTAGTGAACCAAGCGTTAGCCAAAAATATACTGGGGTATATTAATAATGTTAGGACATCACATATTGCAAGTCCTGCATTGGTATAGATTTGTTTTGAATCAAATGCTCTAATGCGGTACAGTCCAAGTACTACAGGACAAGCAACAGAAGTATGTAGAAGTCTGTCCTTGAAAAGCAGAAGTCTTAGGATGTCAAGATTTCTGAGCATGGAGAATCTCAGGCACAGCTCTTCATTAATGCAGCAATTTAATTTATTATGCTAACGCTCACTTGTTTGCATGTGCAGTGAGTTACTTCTCTGATTTTGGATGAGATAAATCTCATGCAAATATATATAGATATGCATCCACACAAAAGTTTTAAATCAAAGATATATATATTTTTTCTAATTAAAAATAAAACTTAAGGCATGCTAAGCAGAGAGATTACATTATGCAAAAAGCTGAAGTGAGTTATATGGTACTGTGGCTGATTAATATACTGTAGGTGTCATAATCATAGCCCCATAATAAGCAGTTCATGAAGAGCAACAAGAGGAGAGGAAGGAGAAAGTAGGAATTGATAGAACAAGGGGAATTTAATTGCATTTACCTAAGGCCAGTGAGGAGTCTGGAGAGAAATCAAAGATTCAAAGGTAGACAAGTGAAGTGGAGAGAAATTTGTAGCGACTGCTGTTAGGGATATGTGCTGTTCCACAGATATTCCCTGTCAGACTCAGAGTTATCCTAAATCTGGTGTTAGGATTCTTCTAAAACATGCCTAAAAGACAGATGCGATATGTAGTATAAAATGATGGAAGTCTTTCTCAGTCTTGTAAAGTCTGTCCTCTTGCCAACTTCTGTTTTGTCAGAAGTACTTTCTCTTTCAGATGACCTTTGTTTCTTCCCCATCTTCAACATTATTGTGCCTTTAGTGAAACAAAAGTGATCCAAGTGTAGGAGGAACTAGAGTCTCTTCCAACTCACCATTTTATTGTTAAAGTAGTGTCACATGAATTGTTTAGGGTTGCCCTGAAAAGCTGGAATCCTGCTATAAATTACAACCACAAGTCAAAAGCAGCTACTCCAAGCAAAGTGTCTCATTTTTATCTTGGTACTTTGTGACCTGTTATGATCTACATGGTAGATAATCAGGTAAATAGGAATGCAAGCATAGATGTTTTTAAGATTTAATTAATTAAAATGCTCAGTTTTTAATAGGACTGATGTAAAGCTTTTTCTCAAAAAGGAAAGTGTACTGTTTTGTGTTCTGATAGTAATTTTCCCCTTAGGTAGCCAAATAGGGATTGTACAGCTTTTAGTCTCAGGAATTAGATAACTGTTCTTCCTGGATTCCTGTAAATAGCAAAATGCAGATTAAAATAGCAGCAGCAAGAGAATTAGCTAAACATGTGCATTCATCCTGTTCACCCTCCAGAGCTTCTTTGTAAATGAGACTAATTTTGATTATCATAGCTTAGAGAATTTTCCTGTGTGTAACTAGATTTAAAACACGTTAGAACAGCTGTTAATGCCCAGGCTCATGCAGTCTAAATTGATTGCTAGTATCAATACAATATCTGGCCATTTGTTAGGATCCTTAAAGGGTAAAGTTTGAGTAGATTACTTGGAAGAAGAGCTTGTCCAAAGCAATGTATTTCTTCAAGGATTCACTTTATTTTCATCTCTGAGAACTAAAACCAACAAAACAAAACCTCATGTGCTTCTTTGTTCTTCCAAAGTTTTGTGACCTCTTTATTCCCGATTAAAGGAAATTTAAAGAAAGAGTATGATGTTGAGAGAGATGAAACACTGTCTTCAACTTATTTGCTGCTACTGTTTACTTCTACCTTTTTTTGGAGGGGGGGATGGGTCAAGGTGGGAGATTATTTGACAGTTAGCCAGGAGAAACATTACATTGGTGATGCTCAAGAGTATAATTGCTTAGTATTGACTACAGAGTTTAAAATTTTCCTTATGAATATGATCCTCAGAAGAGAAGAAAGGTATCATTTATTGCTAACTCTTTGATGAAGAATTGATTACAAACTGTGGTATTGAAGTTCAAATGCCTGTACAGTAACAAAAGCTAAAATCCATAACTGTGCCTGAAACATTAAGGCTGTCACCTTGGACTAATGATATAACAGCATTAAACATCAGATTGACACCTAAGCTTAAATCTGTGCAACTACTTTAACTCGCAGAGTTGTTCCCTCATAACGTGAAAAGTGTCCACTCGTTAGTGAGAGACATGATAATCATGTATGGTTCTGCTCTTCTGTGACAAACTAAGCAAACGTGTAATAATGTATGTATATCCAAAAGCAAATATTTTGGAAACAATGATGAAGTAAAATTAATTTTAATCAGTGTCTGAATAATTTATTGATGGTAATAAGATTTTAATTTGGGACATCTCATAAATATTTTCCTGAATAATTCAAAGAAAAGTATCTTCAGGATAGTGCCTAGATGAGATAATTCAGCTATGATACATTTAGATGGTTTTAAAATTAGTTAAAAGCTTATTAAGCTGTGTTTTTATGAAGTATAAGGTAGAATTTTTCATTTCTTTTGACTCTTTCAGTAAACATATATATGCTTTAGATGAATATTTCTATGTCTAAAAAACTTGAAAGAAGTATGTTTTTAGCATGCAGCGAAGGAAAGATGAATGTCTCAAACTGCGTGTATTGATAATCATACCAGACTGGTCTTAGACACTATATTTACTTAGAAATTAAGAGGTATTGTGAACATAAATTTATTTACTGTGTGTAGGTGAATGTCTGAGGTTGGAAGGGACCTCTGAAGGTCATCTGGTCCCACACCTCCTGCTCAGGCAGGACCACCTACAACCATTTGCGCAGGACCATGTCCAGACAGCTTACGAGTATCTCCAAGGAGGGAAACTCCACTACCCCCTCTGAGGAATGTGTGCAATTATCCTCAAATAAAAGAAATGCTACCTGATACAAAGAGGGTTTTTTGTTTGTTTGTTTGTTTGTTTGTTTTGGTCTGAATACTACATTCTCTGAGAAGGAGTGACAAAGAAGGTATATGTGTAAACATTCTAGAGTCAATATCTCAGTATCTTTTATTAGGCTGATAGGTTAAATGAGGAAAAATTAAACAAGTTTTGGGAAAACATCAATTTTTCTTTCAGAATTAACTGACATAGAAGAATCTTCACTCATTTCTTGACTTTGACCTCTCATCTAGTAATTTCCCTTGTGAAAATCATCACCATTTTTCTTTCTTTTTTTCAGTACTGTCTAAAAGTGATTTCCATTCCATGAATGTTGTAAGTGTACAGCATAATTACAGCATTCAGCATAATTACTGAATCCTGTAGTTATGCTGTACACAGATGATGCTTGCCAACATCTGACAGCCATCCATATACATGTACTCTAGCAGGAGGCAAGGATTATTACATGGTTTGTAGATGCTCACATACAAGTCCAATATTTTTACATAGCCCCATTTTTATGTAGCTGCTCAATGAGAGATACTGTTGAATACTGTTAGTCCTGAATTCTGTGGTGCCCTGCTAAGGCTGGTTCTGAAAGACTTTAGTCAACTGTTTAATATTATGAGAACCCTACTGTTAAGACAGTAGTTTTATTTCCTCTGTAGAAACAGAGCTTGATATTTTTTTTGTTACTTTATAAATGCAGCTTCTTTAAAGGATATAAATTTTATATTTTATGCAAGGAGCTCATCAAAAGTTTATTAAACTTCATCCTAAACAAGTGTTCTACAGAGAAAACTGTTTTGTCAAGAATTCCTGAAGAGCATCGCAAGATAATACCTAGTCTATCTTTCCCTCCCTCTCTCTCCCTCTCTCTTCCTCTCTCTCCTTCTCCCAGAGCGTAAAGAAACTTCTTTCCTTGAAGTTTTTGAGAGAGATTAAGGAAGAAGACCGTAAGATGTTATCAGGCCAAGCTTTACTATTGCATACAGTGGAGCAGCTGCAGGAGACAAAGATTAGTAGCTAGTGGTAAATTCATTTTCTGCATGAGCAGAAACATCTGTTCATTGCTAAAAATTTCATTTGTCCAGATTTTCAAAAATTTTGGTTACATATACCCATATCTCAGCACAATGCGTAATTTGGTTTGTGGGAGGGAAGATTAAGAGTGTGACTGCTTGAATTTTATTTATTGTACTTTATTTGCAAAAATATGAGCTGTGTGGAAAGTACTTTGCTGCTGAGAATGTATGTATGTTGCATATGTATGCCAGTCTGTAGTCACATCATACTTTACACCTATGTTGTAAGCTGCTGATCGCAAGACTTCGTGATTATGAGATTACAGTTATTCTGTCGTTGTCCCATGGGCCATATTTAGTCTTGGCAAAGGCAGTAGCTGCATGAAGCACAGCCATATCTTGTTTTGGCCACTGTAGTGGAATGCAGAGTAGGTATTTCTTGCCTCCAGGGTCTGAGGCTTACTGAAAAAGTTGCCCTTGACAGGCACTGATTTCCATTTGGTCTACTAGATGATAACTTATAGCTTTGCTTTGCTTTCTATTTTTTTTTTTGTTTGTTTTCTTTTCTGTTTCCCCTTTCACAGTATATTACTTACAGTGGCTTGTAGACTGAAGTGATTAATATTTTTTTTCTTTCAGTCTAAATCAGATTTTCCAAAGAAACATTTTGATTTTTTTTTTTTTTTTTAACTGATACATAAAAGTGAATCTGCTGCTAAGAGGCTAGTACTGCTAATTCTGATGACCATTTAAATCATATTTTAAACAGAATACTTCTAAAATAAAGGTCTACAAGGAATGTATAAAATCCATTAACAATATTGGAAGAGAACAGACTTCCTGTACTTTTTGGATTTACCATATTAAAGACATGGAGAGGCTTAAATTAGTATTAGAAACCAGTGAAGTTAAGTTGCAACAAGAATGTGTTATGCTTAGCACTTAGTATGTGAGTTCACTTGTAAAGGTGTGATGAAAATGAATTCTGAAAACATTCTGTAAATATGTTACTTTTGATCTTTGAGTGACTGTTTGCAACATTTGCTAGTAGAAAAGGCAGTGCGCTTCTGAGTAACTAAACCACAAATATTAAATTGCCTTCTTTAAGATACTTTAGAAATGGCAAGTTTTGCCAAAATTTTCACTATTGCTTAGGAAATACAGAGTATGATATGATATTCATGGTCTTTATTAACCTTTTCTACTTTTAATTTTGCATTTGAGTTAGGCTTATCACCACTGTATAAAAAGTTGCTTTGGCAATTCAGTGGATCATCATTCTCAGAGGCTGATAATTCTGTCTTAAAAGTTAACCCTGAATAAAATAACAAATCACATTTCACAGAAGCATTTACCCTTGATAGCTTGAAATGATGATGAATTACTTCTACCTCTACTCACTTTTTTTTTTTTTTTTTTTTTTTTTGTGATTTTCACCCTCTCAGGCTCTCTTACACAAGTTGTGCTCTATAAAACAGAAGTGAAACAAAGTTTATCAGTATCATACCACTGCAATTTGTGGCAGTGAGGGGGAAACTATATTTCTAGGCCACTGATCAAATTATTCCTTGATTTGCAGACTTCAGGACTTCCAAGGAAAGCTGCAAATTTTGCTGGTTTTACATGTGATTCTCTTATAAAACTGAGATGTGTAAAACTGTTGATGCATTTGAACTAGGTATTATATTTTTTCACTTCTCTTCATTGGCTTTATCTGTTTTATTGCACAAGATTGGGTTGCATGGTTACTTGGTTTCTTGCTCCTTTACCTCTGTTACTGGGATCCAAACTTGCAGCATTAGCTTTCCTTTTTCCTTTGGAAAGAATTTGTCTCACAGGTATCAGTGGGATTATTGCATGTGTATCTGAAGACAAAATTTGGCCTAGTGACTTGAGCTTGTTTGCATCAGGCTTAGCTGCAGAGAGCTGTATAGGGAATTGTTCATAGTACTAGGCAAATATTGTAATTGCTAGATTACAGACAAGAGCCCCACAGCAACAGTACTGAACAAAGCAGTTTGAGCTTTGCATATTTAGATTCTCCTGCTACAGAATTCAAGTTCTGAGGCGATCTGTGATTGTTTTCTTTTGGGACTGTTAAAGCTAGAATGCAAGATCTTAATTATGTGCAACCCCAACCCTGCTTAGGATAATTTACTACTGCTCATTTGTGGCAGTTCTTTTCTCTGGTTTATGTAAGGAAGCATGTCTTTCAGTAAATTTCTTGCCTCAAACATTTCCTGCACTTTTTAAAATTCCTACCTGATCATAGGGATATCGTATGAAAGTACTAATTTGTTTTGACTTTATGATTCCTAAAATATAAGGGTAGAGAAGTTGCTTAAAGCTTGTGTATTCTTCCTTCTGCCAGTAAAATTTTAAAATCTTGTGGTACTTGAACACTTTTAATGTACTAAGGTGTTAGCAGATAAAGAGAACACAGCATCATAACTGTTTTCAATTTCTAATCTTGAAGAGCAATCAGGATGTGTTACAAACTTAGCAGTGATCAGCCCAGTCGATATTCTTGAGCTAACAGAAATGGCTATAGTTGGCTATAGGACAGAATGAATACCTTTATGGAAATTTATTTTTTAAAATATGATGTATTCTAATGTTTACAGTGACAGGAATTTGTGGCTCTCATAGACAGTAAATCTCTTTCCTTTTGGGAAGCCATTCAATAAATTACATCATTGAGGGGGCTATTACTTATTTTCTTACAAGAGAAAATACAGATCAGCAGAGATTATTATGTCCAAGCTTCAGTCAGAATTATATATATACATTCTGCATCAAAAGCCTTCATTCTTGCTGATGCACTGAAAACTCATTTTGAAATATATTCTGAATGACCCATTAAATCATCTCTGTATATCCTGTGTAGTTTAACTTACAAGTGAACTAAAGATAAATAAACTAATAAGCTTATACACATATATTAACTCCAAGGTATAAGGCATAAAGAAAGAAGTACATACATACTATTGACTTGATTATTGCTTGATGAACAATCCTTTTAGATGAAGGGGTAAGGGGAGGAGATGTCAAATATTCCTTTTTCTTTTACTTTTGAGGAATATAAATGATCCTAATGAAAATGCTCAAACATTGCCAAAAATACAGTCTACTTGATCAAGTTAAAGTCTAAATTTAACACTGCAGAAAAAAAAAATAGTATAAAGACAATGTTTAGATAAAGTTTTTGAGACTGGGAAAGGGAGAGTAGCTTATAAAATTAACAATGGAGACAACCTGTCATGATGTGCCTTGCAAGAAGTGAAGAGGTTCTTCCACATTACATGGAAAAGGTTTTTTTTTTTTTTTTTTTTTTTTTTTTCTCTCTGGAGGACAATGCAATTCAGTGAACAACATCAGAATTTGCTAAGAATTTGAGATGTAGCAAATTTAATGTACTGGAGAGGCCAGAAAGAATAGATTTTGGAAACTTTATTTATTTACTTGCTTACTTTTTCTTAAGTTGTTTCTTGTGTTTTGTTGTTATTTGAAACTTTTGACCTATTTTCTAATAATGCAGTCTCAAATTTCCCAGTAAAATGATTTCATGAACAAGACATCTTTATAAAGATCTGGTGACCAGTCACCAGAGTAGGATAGTAACCGCTGATCAATATTCACCACTGCAACTTATGGCCACTAGTTGAAACGTATATGCAGAGAATCAAATTGTATTTAGCCAAAGGTTTTTGCTCTGGTGTTAAGATCTGATTTAGGTTCTATTTTTTTTTTCTTTGATAGCTGAAAAAAACATGATTTGGCAGTGCAAGTCTGTACAGGGCTGTAGAAATAACTTCCCTTAAATGAGGATTTACATTACTAACTGTTAAATCAAAATGAATTGGAGGTGCTCCAAAGATCTTCTGGTCTATAGTGGTGGTTCCTAAATGCTGGAAGTTAAGTAAGTTCAACTCTCAGAAAAAACGTATGATATCTACTTTATAAAGTCTGTGTTGTTAGAAGACTTCTCTTGGGGCTTGTTTAGAATAATAGTGAGCTTCTTAACTGGTTCAGTTGCAACAGAGTAGAAGGCTGTTTGGATGGTTGTCTTTTGTTGGTTTAAGTGGATTTGGACATAAGTGTAAGCTGAATAGGACTTTCTAAATGTAGATGTGAATCTGTATAGGAATTTAAGTTAAATCACTGCCACTTTTGTAAGTAATACTTAGAAACATCTATGTCTTCTCCCTTTGAGGATTTCCATTCTTCCCACAAATGCAACTTTTGAGCAAGTTTCCTATTCTGATCTGTCATTATATTTATTTTATTTTATTTTATTTTACTTTATTTTATATTTTATTTTATTTTATTTATTTATTTTTAGTGCAGCTGATTCTTGTAGTTGTGTGCAAACTGTGATGACATCCCGTCATAGACAGCATAATCTTCAGATCTATAAAATGAATTGCAGATTTCTGCTCATATCCACACTGCCCTGTCCCTTACATACACAGTGTCACATTTCTTGCAGTCATGTAGGCAAATTCCTGGTGCTGAAAGGACATACAATTGAGTAGAGACCCACAAATTAAATACTTACTATTTCTGACAGCAGTTGGAGAATTGTCCTCATCATGTACAAGTGTCACAGCTTGCTCTTCTCTCAAGTGAATCTTTCCTTAGCAGAGGTGTTAATGTGATGTTATGCAGATGTAAAATGGTTGCTGCCCATTCCAACAGCCATGTCCAGATGCATCATGGAGTACATAAATTTCCCAGTACATACCATATATCCTGTGGTATACATAAAGGGAGTCATTTATTTACAGGTCATTATGGGTCCCAGTCAGGTATCAGTCCATTGGGCTTATCTTGAGAAAATTTCTACCCCACAGTTTGTAGAGTATAAAGTTTTGAAGCAGAGCTGCTGTGCTGAGCAGATTATGGACTTTGTGTGCAGAAAACACTGACGACTTTAATTTTGTAATTAAATTTCACAGAAAGAGCTCTTCACAGAGAGTGAGAGACAAATATTTGTGACACCCAGAGTATCACTGCTGGTAGCAGTTTTATTTTTATTTTTTTATTTTTTCCCTATTAGTGCTGGCTTCCAAATGTTGTTGTTTGTATTCACTGACTTATGTCTCTTTACCTACTCTCCCACCTTTCTCATATTTCACATTTTAAATATCTTGCTTTCTAGTGCAAAAGACATGGAACAATTGCAATAAAGAAATAGGCTCATTCCAGGCAGGTTTTTTATGTCTTTATTTTGTGAATGGCAGATATGATTACTGTGTAAAAGTTTATTATTTATTCTCTGGCTCCCTCCATGTTATTCTTTCTGCTCTGATTTTCTCCTGCTATTAGTAGTCAGTCACGTGTCTTCCATTTTTCTCAAAGTTATGATTATCTATACATAAGACTTGGGGCCAACTGGTGTCAGGTGCATTCCAGATCTGTACACTCAGGAACAGCCAGCATGCTATATTGACAGATGAAAAACCATATCCTGAAGAACGCTTCTTGACTATCTGTGTGACTTGAATTTCAGCCATTTGCAATTGACTCTATCCTCATGTCTTTCCATGGCATACTGATTATTAATGACTAACCTGAGGTGTTTGGAAAGGGGAATTGCAAATGATCCACAAACTTTTCTAAAGTCTTAGTAATTGTCTCTGGCTGTGGGCCACATCTTTCCTTCCCTCAGAGAAAGAAATACAAAAAGTTTTTGAGATATGGAATTCTTGCATATGGACAGGGAAAAGGAATCCCAAAGTTTAATGCATCCTAATTAAATTAGCAGGGCTTGCTATTTGTCCCTCTGAAATACGTCCTTCCAAGCTCTTGGAATCAAACTGCTGTTGGTTCATCCAGTCCTCAAAAAGAAAAAAAAAAAGAAAAAAAAAGGAAAAAAAAAGTGTTGATCAGTTCTGAAAGAGTACCAACCATTACTATGTGATATAGACTGAATCATTCTTCTAGGAATTAATTGATAATCTGTATTTTCTTGAAGCTTGATTTGTTCAAAGTCCCAAGAATTCTGCCAGTTCTGAAACATATTTACATAAAATACCTTCTTCTGAAATAACACCTGTTCATAAAAACAGCCTGTACATGGACAAGATGATCTGAGTTTAACGAATGCATTGTTGGCTAAGAATACTCAGGGTCACTGACTCACTTGTTTACATGTTATTTATTATTATTATTATTATTTTAGTCAACTGCTGTTGCCTTCTTCAATGCCTTTGCAGTCATGAAATAAATTTTTTAAAGCTGTATAAGTTACTTGTACAGATTGCATTAACTTTAATACTTTGAATATCTCAAAACTCCCTGATTTACAGATGGAAGCAAAACTGGTGAGCTATAGTAAGGGAATCTCATTTGAGTCCAATTGCATAGGATAGTTTAATGTATGCTTATGTCAAAACTTTTCTGTACGAAGGAAATATTTCCAAATAATCAATTTTATACTAACACTGGAAAAATTACCAGGTTTTATTGGAAAAGTACACAGTTGCCTACTGTACTTTAAACAGTATTTTTTTGGATCATTTAGTAATTTTGGGGCAATTTGAAAATAGCAGTGTTTATGACAGAATAGAATACTTTAAAACTGAAATAAATGTTGACATGGTAGCTATACCACTTTATTTATATCAGTACTATTGGCAGGTATTTTCGTATTCAAAATTGAAAGGCTCTGATGAGGAGATTGTATTGAAGGTTAAATTAATTCTGATATAGTTATAGCGTCAGTAGTTGATAATTTCTTTAATAGTGATGACTGCATGACAATTTAACTGATTACTTTAAAATAGGGATGCCTTTTCTTGGGGTTTCTGTATCTTCCGTTCAGCCTGCATCAATCTTTTTTCATGTGTAGTTATTTCATTTCTTGAGTATTTGCAGATAGCGTATTCTAGTGTACCTTTATCAAATGAAACACAAATTATGTTGGCACCACTGGACATAATTTTCTTTCTTTTTTAAAGATGTTGAAGAGCAGTAATACAGGAAATAAATATTTGTGGGAACAGATTTATTTCCCAAGTGAGAGAAAATAGACTAGCTATCTCTAAGGGTGGAGTAATGTTTTTGTCTGTGGTCCATATACCTGCAAGCAAGGCAAAAGTCATAGCCAAAATAAAAACAATAAAAAACCAATAAAACAATAAAAGAAAAGCCAGGCTGAATATATAAACATCTAATTATACTACCTCATTTCTGGCTACTCAGTGCCTCTTCTTCTATTCCTCTTCAGATTAACACTGGATGCAGAAGTGACAGTTATGTCAATCAAGTAAAAAAAAGCAAGAAGGGAGGGAAGTCTTAACAAAAGTTGTGGAGAAAGAAAAAAAAATCTCCTTTAGAATGCCATACTGTCTTAGCCAGCCTGTGGGAAACGGGCAAGCTTACAGTATGTTCACTTCAGGTTTAAACTATGATTTCAGCATGGTAGCCTTCGGGATCATAGAGTCTTGCTTGTTTGGCATTCTGACAGCTAGAACCTTATCTATTTAATCTATTAAAATCTATTATCATCTCTAATCTATTAGAGAAAGGAGCTTCTCTCAAAAATTCTATTTGAAAATTTTAAATTATCTCCTCATATATATATATTTTTTAATTTAATCAAGAGTCTTCCTTTCATAATAATAATGTCCTGATGTTGCTCCAATTTGCTGTTTCCTATGGACAAGTGACAAAAACATGATGCTTTTACTTCTCTTTTTAAAATTGTGACTTAATGAAACACATATTGTTAACACTATAAAATGTCAGTATTTTATTAGCTCACAAGGTAATGCACATTTTTTAACATTTTTATAGGGACGTATATATTTTTATGTATTTTGAAGATTATACAGTGGTCTTAAACAGGAAGTGAAAGGTTGTTTTAAACAAAAAGGAAGCATTTAGGAATTATATATTCTTTAGGAGAATGCTAAAATGTGCTGGCAATACTTGAAAAGAATCATGTTCCCATAAATCAAACTTACAGGCCATATAATAGATTCTACATGAAAATGGAAAACACTTTTAAGTATAATTCTCTTCATAGATCTGGCAAAGGTTATGCAAATAGATTTGTAAGCCGTAGAGACCATGCTTTTGATACCATTGCAAAATGGATCCTGAAGGAGATCTTCAGGCCTTGCCTAAAAGTGGGTATTAAATAGCAGTGATAAATTATAAAGTTGAGGGAGCCCACTTCAATTTGCAGTTATCAATATTTAGATGTAAATGGAAAATGAACAGAATTCTGAAGAATAAAACTTTCATTGTCTGGGGGGTCTGATATGCCAGAGAACTTCTCATGAATGTAATTTACTGACTAGCCACCAACATTTTCAAAAAAGACAATTTCAACCATGAAGAAAGGATTAAAAAAAAAAAAAAATCAGCTCAAAATCAGTTTATGTAAACGTGTGAGTGGGTGAAGCTGAGGCTGGTTCTTCTTTCCTGAGGGCTTCTGTCATAAATTATGTGGTGCAAGGTGGATGTAAAATGCTGCCTTGGGAACACATTGCGCTAGATGTGTTCAACACAGGACACAGGGTGTTATCGGGTAAGATGTGTGCACTCCAGTGAGCACAGACTAAATCTGAAGATCAACAAACTTTGGCATTTTCTCAGGAAATACTTTTTTTTTTTTTTTTTTTTTTTTTTTTGTGGCTCCTGTAACAGGCTGACTTAGAAGTGTGTTTATCCATGTGACTAGAAGATTTAGGGAAGCTTAGATTAAGGTCTGAGTTTTACAGTCAGTGTTAGTGCATGTATTGCAAGGTGCTCAGGGTTCAAGAAGTCCATGCTGTCATGAGTCTTAGAAATAATTCAGAACTGATCATTTATGTTTACTATCTGGCTGAATTCTTAGGCTGTGAAATTCACCTAAATTGTTTGTTTAAGAATCTTGTTAACTTCTTCCTAACATACAAAAACATGATTTAAGTTTGTGAAAAGCTCTCCAAGGCACATGTGTAAGGAGCTCATGGGTGGTGGTGATGGTGAAGATAACAGAAGTGAACTAAGCATGCACTTTTCATCAATGTTGGAGTTACATTTTGGAATTACAATGTGGAAACCACATTTTTTCTGTTACTGATAAAATAGAGGTATTGTTCTCCACCAAGAACTGTCTCCAGGCCACCTGACTGGCAGACTGTCCTGGCAGTGGAAATGCTTGGTGTTTTTTATGCAGGATGCCTGAAGGAATATCTTGAAATTTGAGCTGATGGAGCCCTAAATAGCTAAGGATCTGTGAGGTCCACAGTGAAGCAAGCAATATGATCCAAATATAGCTGAAAGCCAAATCTCCTAACACACAACGTCCATAGGAGGAAAAACAATGAAAATAATTGTAGTCACCTAGAGCTGAAACAGATGTATCATTTTGCTCCAATGGCCTGAGAAGAATGCTAATAAGGCAACCTCTCAGTAAGACTCACTGATAAAAATCTTCTTATTATGTAGTTGATTTAATTTGCCTATACAATTTAACTAGTAAATACACTATTAACACTTTAAGTTCAAATTGCTCAACTTTTAGGCCCATACATGCGCTGCACAGCATTCTAAGGGACATATCTTGCCTGTAAGCTGTTTCTGGAGCAGATAAAGCTGAAAGTAGTTCGGGGCAAAAGTTGGATGATTTTGCTTCACTGCTGTTTTCACTGAAGAGAATTTTTGTGTCTGTTCCAAATTGCTCATTAAAGAAACTAGAATTCTTGTAGAAATGCATATATGTGTATATCTATATGCATATATATATATGCAACTCTTTCAGTGATAACTTTATTTTTATGCTATTAGAATTTGCAGACTTTAAATAGTTACAGAAGGGTCTTTAGCAGCCTAAGGTGTATACAGCTCTATTATTTTAGGTGCTTGAGACAATTTCTTACAAAATTCTCATGCTTTAGGGCAACAGAACTGTCTGATCAACTGGTGGATGAAGTGGTATTTTGCCTCCAGAGGGCAGACTTTGGCCTGTTTAGAGATCTAGTTGACAGAGTGCTTTGAGAAGTTCTTAAAGGAGTATAGAAAGGCTAGTCTTTCTTCAAGAAAGGTAAAAGGCACAGGAGCAGACTTTCATAATGAAATGACCATCCTGTTGGATTAGGGGGAGCAATGGATATTGTCTTCCTGGACTTCAGTAAGGCCTTTGACATTGATCCTCATAGGAAGTTGTTTAAGTATGGCCTAGAGAAACAGACTGTGACGCAGATTGAAAACTGGCTGAATGGCCAGAGGTTGGTGGTCAGTGGTGCAAAGTCTAGTTGGAGGCCAGTAATGAACAGAGTTCTGCAGGGATTAATACTGGGTCCAGTCGTATTTAACATCAGCAGCAGCCCTGAGGAGAAGGGCGTGGGGGTGCTGGTTGACGAGAAGCTCAACATGAGCCAGTGATGTACGCTTGCAACCCAGAAAGCCACTCATATCCTGGGCTGCATCAAAAGCAGCGTGGCCAGCAGGTTCAGAGGTGTTTTTGGCTGCATTAGGCAAAGTATTGCCAGCGTGTCAAGAGAAGTGATCCTTCCCTTCTTGTCATGTTGGTGAAGCTGCACCTGGAGTGTTGTCCAGTTCTGTGCCCCTTAGTGCAAAAGAGACCTAGACCTTTCCCTATGAAGAAAGGCTGAGAGACCTGGGTCTGTTAAGCCTTGAGAGAAGAAGACTGAGAGGGGATCTTATTAACGTTTACAAATATCTTAAGTGTGGGAGACAGAGGGATTTGGCCAACCTCTTTTCAGTGGTTTGTAGGGACAGAACAAGGGGCAATGGCCACAAAAAGGATCACAGGATGTTCCGCACCAACATGTGAAAGAAATGCTTCACGGTGAGGGTGATGGGGCACTGGAACAGGCTGCCCAGGGAGGCTGTGGAGTCTCCTTCTCTGGAGTTATTCAAGGCCTGTCTGGATGCCTACCTGGGCAACTGCTTCAGGGAAACTGCTTTGGCAGGGGGGTTGGGCCCAATGATCTCTCGAGGTCCCTTCCAACCTCTACAATTCTTTGATTCTGTGACAAGTCTGGAAAGAGTCCAACAAAGGACCACCGAGATGACGAAGGGGATGAAGCACTTCTCCTGAGGAAAGGCTTAGAGGGCTGGGACTGTTCAACCTGAAGAAGGGAAAACTCAGAGGGAATCTCACTGATGTCTATAAATATCTGAAGGGAGGGTGCAAAGAGGACAGAGACAGGCTCTTTGTAGTGCTGCCCAATGCCAGGACAAGAAACAATGGGCACAAACTGGAAGACAGGTGGTTCCCTCTGAATGCCAGGAGGAACTTCTCTACTGTGCATGTGGTGGAGCACCGGCACAGGTTGCCCAGAGAGGTTGTGGAGTCTCCGTTCTTGGAGATCTTCAAAAGCCACCCGGACATGGTCCTAGGCAATCTGCTCTGGGTGACCCTGCTTGAGCAGGGGGTTGGACCAGGTGGCCCCCAGAGGTCCCTGCCAGCCTCAACCATTCTGTGATTCTGTGAGAGTGCTACTGCTGCCCTTGTTTGCCAGTCTGTCTATGCTGAGCTGCATGTATGCATGCTTTTGTAAGGAGGTGGGAGCCATGCAGGAAGGTGTGTTAGCAACTGTGTATGCATTTGAAGGGGTCTTGTTATTTCTAATGTCAACTGATTTAATGTTAGTAAATTTGACTTAGCAAGTGATGAGGAGAGTGAGGTGCAAGAGGAACAGCAGTGTTTGCTTTGTTTATCTTGTAGCTTCAACAGACTGTCAGACCTGTGGGTTCAAGAGTACAGTCTTACCTAACCTCAGAAGTTAGACTTCTCAACTGTTTCACTAAAAATGAAGTACAACTTCTCATCCATTTCAGATGTGGTTAAAAGGGTGTTTTGTGTTTGTACAGCTTTGCTAATACAAGTTACCTTCAGGATACATGAGTGATTTCTGGAACTAGAAGTGAATGAGATCAAAGATGCCCTTTGCCTGCTTCCACCTACCATTTCTATGACTCTCCTGGAGGTTTCTAGCCCCACACATCTGCTGACATACCTAGTTATTGTGTTGCTTATTCAAATGTCTGTGTGAAATGCTCTGTGTAGAAAACAAGATTTTATTTAGGATTTTTGCTTTCCTTAACCTAGATCATTTCATAGATCAGGCTTAGGGAAGGGTTAAGCAGTTGTCAGTGTAACTGGCAGGAGAAAAGTGTGGGAACAAACAGCTGACAGTGGGTGCGAGGTGGTAATGATTCAAACCAGATCTGCTGCTGAGAAGTCTCTCTTGCAAGTCCTTGATGTAACCAGACTGTTATATTCCAGAGAAGGGAACACAAAAATTCTTGGAGATGTCAGTGTTCAATCAGAACAGAATTTCATATTTATACAAGTTCAGTAGCAAATTACCATTGACTTCAGTGAGCCTGGATTTCATCTATAATGTTTTCTGAATGCAGACATGACATGGAATAGTCAATAGGTACTTTCTGCCTCTTTCTGTCAGATATTTCACTGACCCTAACTCAGTGTAAATGTGAGCTAGTATTAAAAGAAACTTGTCCTACTTCTTCCACTCCTGCTTTTGGCTGCTAGTGTCCAATGTTTCCCTTGAGTCAGATCCAATGACAGAAATTTAGTCCACCACTAAAAGGATAAACCCAAAACAAACAAAAATTAGTTTTCCGTTAGATCGGGTTGCTGAAGTGACTCATCCTGCAGCTGTGGATTAGTTACATCTGATGCAAAGGAGTGAAACAGCAACTGAGCCTGGGGAAGAGACCACCCCTGTCAGTGACAGCTCAGTTTCTCCAAACATGTTGTCATCTTCTGGAAGAAGCGACTTCACCCTCCAGCCCACTTCCTTTTCCTCCTGTCGACATAAGCCTTTGTGTGGCTATGACATGGAGCTGGAGAACTGATCTGTGGTATTACTCACCCATATCAACTTTACACATAGTAATGACACGAACTCATTTATTGCCATAAGGGAAAGGATAGTACAAGAGCAGGGTTTAGTGGCCAGGGCCGAAGTGAGGCTGCTTCTCACAATGAGAATGCTTGCTTGAAGTGCATGTGAAGTTCTAGACATAGAATGTAGCTTTAAGGTATCTTAAACTGATCTAAAACATGCCCACTGCACTCCTGCATCATCATCCAGTTATCTCCTTTACATCTGGGCTAGTACTCTTGCGATGTGATGGCAAGCAAATTTCAAAGAATAAGCTGGTCAAAAACTGAACCTGTGCAAAAGATTGTTGTTTTTTAAGCAGATGACTTCCCTAAATCACATTATTGCTCTGCCAGATGGATCACAATGGAGAGAAGGAAACACTGATTGTGGTAGCTCTCTTTTTAAATCTATTCAGACAGCTAGTGAAACTCATCCTTAAAGATGTATGCTATAGGTTGATGTAAGTAAGAAATGGTGCTAACCTCATGCTTTCCTAAGGTCCCAAATGCAAATAGATGTTCACAGCTCCATTAGGGAGCAGAAGAAAGAAAAACCTGGTTACTTCTTGCCCTTTTAGTCCCATGTGTCCTCCCCCTGCTGCCTTCCCTCCTCCTTCCCCTCCCGCTATCCTCTTCTGACACAGGATTTTAGCCCTGTATTGGTAATTGGTAGTAATAGAACTGAAACAATTCTGATCATCTCTCTCCTATTTACAAGTCTAGCACAAGTCTAGTATTGTCAGAAGAATTTTTTTTTTTTTTCTCAGTATGATTTCTTTGTGCAACCAATGATAGGATGTAGAAATAGGTTTCCTGGTAAAGTCTATGGCCAAAAGAATACTATGATAACTGCAGCTGTGAAAATCTATTTTTATTACAAAAAGGAAGCTTTGTTTTTCTCAATTGTTTACATTATTTCTGAATAAGTTTCTGTTATTCTTTTGGAAGGGAGATGAACTCATAAACGGTCTGTGAAAATATTCAGCTTGACCCTTCAGTGGTTATCATAGATCTGAAGATCATTATCTTGACACGAGGCTTTCTTCAGGAAAAGCCTCCAAAGAATCAGTCCCAGGAGTATGGTGAGTTGGCAGTTCATGCTCCTGGCCTGGTGGCTGCAGCAGGGAGGATGGGTCACACTCTGGTTCAGGAGTTTTGGCCACTGTAATCTCCTTGGTGCCATATGTAACCATGGCTGGTAGATGCTGCTGACAGTGCTATATGTGTTACCCAGGGAAGTGAGGGAGGCTTTCCTTAGCAGATCATCAGTTATCTGCCTGCAGGCTGATGCATTTTATTTCCTTCCCTTTTATCTTAACACTCTTTTTAAGATTTTCCTGTCCTGTTTGTACAGAAGAGACCAATACTTAATGGTATTTGATGAAGATCAGCTATATGTGCATTGTTTGAAGGCTCAGCCTGTGTTGCAGACCACATTCAGTTTCAAAGACAAATTAGGAAAGAGAAATCTCAGAAAATTCCATGGCATGGATCAGTTTTGCCCAGTACATGCACCTTGACTTGCCCTACAATGGCTGATACGTTTGGGTAATTCTCTGAAACCTGGGGTTAGACAGCTTGGCTGTATGCTTTGCAGGCTTTTCAGAGATAAACACCAGAAAAAAAAAAAAAAAAATTAAAAATGCCTACTGGAAATACTTTCTTTGAGTCATTTTGTTTTGTTTTGTTTTGTTATCAAATGCCATTTTAATTGTTATTTTAAATTTCTTATTTTAAACCAAAATGGAATTTTGATACAAAGACATGCAAGAAAAGGTTTCTTTGAAACTTCCAGATGTTTACTCAGAACACAGTGGTGGTAAAAACATTGTACCTGTATATTTTTTCTTTCCACTGAAACTATTAGCTAAGTTAAATCCAAGTTTGTGATTAATTTTGGATCTCTGGAGCTCAATTTTTTTCCCAGCATAATTTAATATTTTCTCAAATACTTTATACTGCTCCTCAGATAATTCATGAGGCACAAATACATAACTGCAGCAAAGCTGGCTGGTCTCAACCCTTGTTCATCCTTGTTCTGGGAAGAAATGTTTGCCATTTGTGGCATGGCTGGGGAGAGGATGGCAGTGCAGACCTTCCTCAGACCAGGGGAACAAAGGGGAGGTGGAAAGATAGTGACAAAAACTTGACAACAGTCTCAGCAGATTTCCACATGTGAACAGAAAAGACGAATAGAGATCCTGGCAAAGTATCCTTCACCATGCTGACAGCAACATATAATTTGGAGCAAGGTAACTTCCGTTATATTTGTGTAGCTTCTCTGATGTTTTTTTGCAGCCTACTCTCCTCAAGGTGTTGTATAGAGGCTATTGTCTATGCTCAAACTTGTTTAAAGATAGCTTGTTTATTTGCTGCCTTATCATTACAAAGCAGACATACCCGGTGACTTAAAAAATGTTGGAAGTGCAAAACAAGGTGAGACCAAGGTAAATAGCTCATACACCATCTGGAGTATTAGACTTCTCAACAGCTTATCAAAGTTTACCTATGGAAACTTTTATAATATGAAGAAAATAGGTTCTGTCTGTGTAGTTTTTAAAACAACAAAACAGAAACTTCATTCCATGACTTATGAATAGATTCACAATATATATAATGTGCAATTACAAATTAATTACACTGGTCAATTTTCTATGTTCATATAGTTGTCTTACTGAGAGCTGTAGTTTTTGTGTGGTGTTCTCTTTTGCTATAGTCTAAAACAAACAGATCCCCGAGGCAAATATTTACTCAAAAGATGAAAATCTCCAGAGCATTTTTTGGTGCTGTTCTACTTAAAAAAAAAAAAAAAAAGTAAAAAAAAAAAAAAAAAAAAGAAAAGAATTGCATATTAATTTTGCTGTGGGCACTTGGACCTCCACTCAACACATTCCCAGTTCTAGCATGTGAATAGATCCATTAAAGTTAATAGTAAGGATATTTTCAGATTTCATTGTCAACCTTCCACTTTTCTTTTACTAATTTTGGCTGACACAAAGTTGGATTGTGCTAAACACTTCTGGAAATCTTTCCTTTCAGAGGACTCAAATAGCCTGAGGCAGTGATGTTTTCAGAAAATTACACTTATTATTTTTACCAAAATTTCCTCATCAGCAAATTTTACCGACGATGTGGTTTTTGACTCCCATGGACAGAAGGGTGAATAAGAACTTCCGGATTTGACCCTGTATATTTCTTTTTCTTTGATCTTACAGTATTAATTTCTGGTGATATTTATCCTTTTTGCTTCTGGCTTCCTTTGGTAAATGAATGTATGTGGAGCTCTTAAAAATATGCTTCATTGGAGCTAGTAGAAAAAGAATTAAACAAAACCATTTTCCCCTTGAACACAACAATCCCCTTGAAACAGCTAAATTTTACTGTTTGTAGGCATCTCATGCAGTAAGACTTTTCTGACTCCCACAGTCCTAGACCATCTTAGTTTCTGACCACCCAAGCAAATGATCCAGTGGAAATGCAATGTCAAAACATTTCTCCTTGATCTCTTGGAAAAGCTTTTTCTCTTCACAGTTTCAAGTTACTCAGCTGTAAATCTATTAATAAAAAATACAGATAATTAGGATTATATAAAAGCCACAAAACAAAAAACAAACAAAAAAAACAACAGAACAAAAAACTTTTAAACAACTTTGTGACAGCAACAGAAACGACCTCTCTTTGTAAATTAGCTAATAGTAGTGAAGGATTACATCGTAGTATATTCTTATAAACAGAGAAGCAAAAAACAGTAATAAAAAATCATTTTAAATATACATGTATCTGTGTATGAGTGGTTCTTTTTTCTAAGATTGTAAGAATAGATTTTCAAAACCTCCAGAACTCAAACTCAAAGACAGAATCAAAAAGGTGAGTTACCTCACAGCTTTAAAATCAGTGAGGTAAAGAAATATTCATGAAGTAACAGTCTGGGTAAACCAGACTATTTACCCATATGATAAATAAAACATAGATTATATACAAGACAAAAAAAAACAGTCTGTCTGTATAGAGAATGTAGTAGGCATATAGAGAGGATAAATTTTACTTATACAGATTAGAGGACTTGGACAAATCCTTATTATGTCCTGTCTATGTTGTACTATCCTGGTTTGAACGCTGGGCCTCTGAGCATTTTCCTCAACAACAAGAATGTGCAGTTGGCTTGATGAAGCGCTTTAATGAATCTCTGGTTGTTGAAATGGGTAGTTGAGAATAAACCAGGGCTAATACACTATGGAATAAGTGTATTTATAGCCTCTTTTTACCGTCCATACCTTCATGCTTTCATTCTGAGGTCTTGCTAGTGCTACCCAAGCATCACCTCATTTCTTAATTACTTAAATTGAAGCACTATAAAATGAAGGAGATTTTCTTTTTCTTTTTTGAAATTAATCTTTTTCTAAATTTTTCTAAATTCACCTCTCTAATTGTGATTAAAAGTAAGAAAAAAAATTACCAAGTGGGCTGTCTAACTTCTGATTCTAAGAAATATTAATTGATTGGTTATGACTGAACATAAGCAATGTTTTAGGAATTTATGGTATTTGCCACTGCTGATGATACTGAAGTGAATGTTTGTAAACACTGGAATTTTGAACATGGCTAGAAAAAAGTACAATCCTTAAATTTGCCAGTGACTTAATAAATTCAATAAACTTCAAATTACTGTAAAGAAAATGAAGTAATGAAAATATTTCCAGTGTTTACCATCTCCTCCATACCTCCTTCTTAATCAGAGTTAATCTATGATATTTTTTTCTGCCTGAACTCCTTTCCCAGACAATCAGAAACTTCACTGTAAAAATCCCTTCTCGTACTTCCCAATATGGAGAATGACTTGGCAATACCTTAACCATGATAGTTTGTTTGACTGTTTCTTCTGTCCTGTCCTCTGCCCTCCCCTCCCCTCCCCTCCCCTCCCCTCCCCTCCCCTCCCCTCCCCTCCCCTCCCCTCCTCTCCTCTCCCCTCCCCTCCCCTCCCCTCCCCTCCTCTCCTCTCCCCTCCCCTCCTCTCCTCTCCTCTCCTCTCCTCTCCTCTCCTCTCCTCTCCTCTCCTCTCCTCTCCTCTCCTCTCCTCTCCTCTCCTCTCCTCTCCTCTCCTCTCCTCTCCTCTCCTCTCCTCTCCTCTCCTCTCCTCTCCTCTCCTCTCCTCTCCTCTCCTCTCCTCTCCTCTCCTCTCCTCTCCTCTCCTCTCCTCTCCTATGATTTTGATGAGGGTTTTAATTTTTGACCAAAATATTATGCCCAGGTTTTCCTATCCTATGTTTTTTTTTTTCTTTTTCCCCTGAGCTTTAAACCTATGGATCTGCTTATATAGTCCTGAAGTCATTAACATCTCTTTTTATTAAAAAAAATCAGAAAACTTTGATAGTCTTTCTAAAACTATCTATGGAAAAACTGGGGGAGGTAGACCAGCTTGCTTATGAGCAGAGAAAAAAAAAAAAAAAAGGAGAGATTTTACACATCTTTGAATTGTTATTCTGGATGAGCATACTAGCTAGAGACACCAGAACGTTCAGTACAGTTGTTCTGAAGAGCATCATCCAAAAATCAGTCTTTCCCACAGCCCAGGCGGTAGTCAGCTGTTCCCATAGGGTGTATTAGTAAAATCTTTCCACATTAGCAAAGTCTTTAGAACAAATTCCTCTTCTTCAAAAGTTATCTGACACCATCACTGTCAAAAATCTCTTACATAACTGAAAGTAGATTTGCACATATAGGTCTGTCATTTGTGTCTTCATGAAATCTTCAAGCCCCAAACCAAAAAGCACAGTAAAAAAAAAGTAGGATTTGAAAGGGAAAATTCTCCTTGTAGCTTTCCTCTATTAAAAGAAAGGTAAAACTGAACTGAGTATACAACAATTCTGAATACAAGGATGTATTAAGAACATCTGGTGTGGTTCTCGTGTGTGTGCTGGACAGCAAACAAATCTGATGGGTGGCTGTGGAGAAGATGAAGGCATTTGGGTTATCCTGAGAAACGAGTTCTGGAAATGGCTTTTTTTCCCCCTTTATATAGAATTTGCAGTTCCCGACGTATATTCCATAGAAGTATTAAGAAGTGGTTCCTTACAGAAATAAGACCTCCTGACAAATGCAAAGAATATGACTTAAGTGAGTATGACGTGTTAATTTCTGTAAGGAGATGAAAGGAAGTTGTCTGTCTACTTCTGTAATCTACTTAGATTGTTTAGATTTCTTTCATGCAAATACTGTCTCTGACCCCTTGTTAATGGTATGTTTTTCAAAGTTTTTTGCCTACAACACAAGTTCAGTTTGCCATGATCCTTTAGCCCTTAAAACTCTTTTGTTAGCTGAAGTAAAAGCTTGGATTTCACATTCACGGGAATGATAAATATTAATACTATGAATCACATGAATCTAGCTGATCCCACTGGTGGATATTATATTAGAGGCTTGATACTGTCATTATAGCTAATGTGGCTGGAGCTGTGGCTGCAAGATGATAGATGACCTTGCCTGCTAAATTGTTGTCATGTATATAGACTGGACCTAAACCCAGGTTTAAACAGAAAATGGAATGTCATAGCAATATTTTGTTGACTGTAATTAGCAGTATATTGGTTATATATGTGACCTTTTCACATAATTCAAGTTTCCTTTACTTGTGTAACCCTGTGTAACTGAGGTGGTTCAGTATGTGGTGGGGAGGAAGAATCATGCTTAAAATTTTAGCAATTTAAGGTATTCTTCCCCATGTAATACTAAAATTTTGCAGTCCATTATTACAAAGTAGGAAAAAATTCTCCTTGGATTGTTTTGAATTTAATTGCTTAAGAAAATAGTGGAATATTCCATGCCTGCACCGGGACAAATGACAGTAGCAGCTGACTCAGGTAGTTAAACCCAGCTTCTGGTGATCAGCACCAACAGAGCCTTGTCTCTCTTGCTTTTCAGAATTACTGTGACCCCCCTCTGTTGAAAACACCTGTCTGTCCAGCAAACAGACCCAAGCAACTAAGTGTGCCATGCCATATGCAAAAATGCTGTCCCATTTGCATATGGAAGCATATGTGTTTTGAAAGGGAATCATTGACAGAGCAACAATTCACAGTAGGAGCAAAAGTATTTCCTTAATATCACCTTTTTTTTTTCTTTTTCTTTTTTCTTTTTTTCCCCACTCATTGATACTTTGGGCAGATTCTTTTAATGATACACATTAATAGACCCAACAGACAGCGTGACATTTTGCCAAAATACTAGTAAAATGCTTATTTACTTAATTTTTATTTCTTTGATACTATGTTTGTTTTGTTAGGCAAGATTCTGATTGCGGTAAATTAGATGTTGGTGGACAGGATACCATATTCCATGTAATTATGGGGAGAAGAGTATTTTTATACCATATTTTAAAATTAGAAAACTTGCATTGACTTATGCTTTATCTAGCTTTCCTTTGAAGGTTAATATTGGTATTTCAATTTTTAGGTTACTCATTACAAATTTTCATTAACAATTCTGCTTTATAAATAATGTCAAACTAGAGAAACATGCATCAAATCTATTGTTAGACTTTATCATGATTTATCCTTAGCTGAGCAAATTGCATTAAGTTGTTAAATTTATTCATTTATCAGAATTTATATAAAAATGAGGAATGCTGCTTGTTACTTCTTTATCTAATGTAAATCAGAGTAAGTCCGTTGACTTAAATAGAACTCCTGTCAAGCTGAAGTCTTTCTCCTGAAGTCTTGCAGTCCTGTATGAAATGTACATTGTCTCCTTCTGGATGAAGTGAAACATACAGGTCTGAGCATTCAACAGACTTTGGATATGGGTGGCTTAGGTTTGGAACAAAGCTTTACGTATTCTGTAGTATGTGCAATACATATTTTTGCTGTAAATGCTCATGTTTCAGACAGACTGATCAAAAATAATCATTTTGGACTGTAAATAAGCTTTTGAAAATATGAGGTAGTGAAAACAAAAATATGAACCACCATTACTACAGCAGCAATGACTCCATGCACATTTAATGTTTCCTTTTTTTTTTTTATAAAGTCAAGAATCGTCAATTTCTATACTATGTTGTTGTTCTGAAACTTCACAATCACAAGAGAAACGTCACCCTTACTTTCAGTTTCTCTTCTGAATATTTGAGCTGAAGAATCCAACCAACATGCTTATCTCTTACTTGCAAGCAGCTTTCCTTGCTTTTTCAGGTGCCAAAAATTCCAGCTGCCCAATCTCCCACTGTGAAAATCTTCAGTTTCCCCTGGCAGCTTTTATGAAGCAGTTACATTATCATTATAAAAACTTTATAGCAGATCTTAAGTTGAAAATGCCAGGGACAATCTAAAACCAACTGAATAAAAACTTAGGGTTTGGCTGCTGTTTTGATTATTCATGCTCAGATTCATTTAAGTGAGAATTCTCTTTTCCTGAATAAGGTCTGAGATTGCTGTGAGTTAGTAGAATTCAGGGGCCTCAGTGACATTGGGGATATTTCCCTCCAGTGGCCACAGACTTAGCTGTAAATGATTCTCTAGAAAAAGCAGCAGCAACAGAACCCAATGTGGGGTTGTTGGCTTTAGAAATGTTGGGAAACAGAGAATACATGAAATTTCCCAACACTAGTTAGAACTTCAAGGACACTTCCAAAGAAAAGTATATAAAATGTGTGTGGGGTTTCAATTATTTATCTTTATTTGGCTTCTGATTTTTATTTCTAGGCTTCTTGCATACAGGAGTTGTCTCAAGTGACTATGCTCATCATATTTCTACACACACACAGAATTCCAATTCCAAGTCTCTTATGAGACATTTGCACTAAGTAGATTTATTTATTTTTTATTGCTGATCCAGCAGAGCAGTTTCTATTATCAAATTTACATCTAATTGCATGAAAGCTCTTTGTGAAACACTGTTCATGTGCTTAAAAAAAACCAAAAACACACAAAAAATCTTATTTTATTTTATTCTCTGTTACTCTAAGTCTCACTGTGATTGTCAAAAAATAAAAAATATATAAAAAAAATTGAAATACATAAACTTTGAACATATGATGGCACTGTTGCCCCTAAACTAACTAGTGACTACATGCCCCTTGCCATGTGTGGTTTTGTTCTTCAGTGGAAAACACTGGGAAGTAGCCTCTATACTTTGTTTTTTAAAGAAAACATTTCTCAATATTTATTGTATTTTTACTCTGTTAATGACTTCTAATCTCATTTATCAACTAACCTCATTTATCAACTGACTTCTTGATCTCTTTTAATTTATTAATATTAACAGTTAAGCACTCCAGGCACTCCTTTTTCTTCTGTGTGTTTTCAAAAGTATAAGAAAATATTTGATGTGTTTTTACCTTGTTCTGGTTGTTTACCACTGGCATAACTTGTTTCTAGCAGTTCATGTAGCCTGATTCCAAAACCAATGTTCCTAAGAGATTTCTTTTTATCAGATCATTGGGTCTGCAGATATATGTGCACACCCTGGCGAAACTCTTGTAGCCATTGGGGTCCCCTTAAACTTTCATTCTGGTCACTAGCTCAAGAACAATAATAGAGGTATATCCTTCAGGAAGCAGAACAGAAATCTTCCTGCGTCCTGTAAAGGTGCAATTAAATGGGACACCAAAGGTCAGGGTGTTGAGGAAGGTCAAGTGATGGGATATAGCGTCCTTTCATTTTCCAGCAAGCTGAAGCTGGCAAAACTTTGAGTGGATTGTGTTTTCTTTGGAAATTTTGTTTGAAAAGAAAATTTATCTTAAAAGAAGAAGTTTGAGGATTCATGCTTCTCAGAATCTTTTTATATGTTCTGAGTCAATACATATAACTGCTGGTTTGCAGTGTCAACAGCAGTAACAGACAAAGATGACTCAGTTTGCAGCATTTTGCAGTTTGTTTCCCTCCACTGAAAGAAGAAGCAAGTATAAATAGTATTCCTTTCCTCTCTAGTTGGCTCAATAATTCCATGCAAAGTTCTTTTGTTTTTATTTTTTATTTTACTTATTTACTTACCCGTGGCATACTTGTCACCCTCTTAGAAGCTTATCTTGTTGTCTTAGGTATCTATAGCTTTCTGTCTTTCCCCTACCATGTGTAAAACCAAAATATATGTTTGCGTGAGAGGTTGCTGCTGGAATGTCCATGTCTTTAGGGTAAAATTCTTATCTACGACAACTGGAATGTTATTTCCTGGTCAATAGGTGTTTTATTGCATGTTTTATTTGGTATCCAATTGCTTGACTGGAAGACAGTAAAAATGGCTACTGTTGTAAAATTATTATGGAATTACAAAATGAGACATGTATGAGTAGCAGCTCCTCAGGAAGCAGTTAAAGTACAAAGGACTACAAAGTGAACAAGAGTCAGCAATCTTACACGATTTTGAAAGATGACAGAGAACAGAAACATAAGTAGAAACACAGCTGATGAGTGAAAGTGATCTCTCTGGTCTCCTGAGCTGAGATAGTGTCCAGTTTTTAGTGCTGTGGCTGAAGGGAGGGAGATAAACTGCAGGATTTCTAGAAAAAAAGTCACAAAAGTGATCACTGAGGTAGGAAATGACTTATGAGTATAACATAGGCACAACACAGGCATTTTAGAGTTGTTTAGACAATACAAATAAATGCATACCACAAAAAGGAAAGGATCTAGGTGTTCTGTTTTCTGTTCCCATGGTGGATAATAGTCCAGTTGGAAGTATAGCAGTCACTATACTTTTTTCACCCTTATTTTTCAGTTGTGCTTGGATTTATCCAGCAACATCTACCTGACCCTCTGGATCTGGTTGCAACTAGGAGTAACAGAAGGAGGTGTAGGTGTGCGATGCTTTGAGGAAAAGAAAAGCCTGAAATGCAGGGAAAACTGCATAACATCATCTTAACAACCATTTCAACAATCATCAATGAAGAGAGGATCGATGCTTTTCAGGAAGCGTTGAAAGAATGACAGTCCCCAGTGGACAGTACATTCAATCAGGAGTTCGTGCTGATCATAGAATCATACAATCATTTAGGTTGGAAAAGACCCTTAAGGTCGTCTGGTCCAAGCATCAACCTAACGCTATCAAGTCTGCCACTAAACCATGTGGATGTGGATCCACATGTCTCTTAAATACCTCCAGGGATGGTGACTCCACCACTTTCCTGGGCAGCCCATTCCAATGCTTGGACACTCTCTCCGTGAAGAAATTCTTCTTGATAATCCAGTCTAAACCTCCACAGCACAACTTGAGGCCTTTACCTCACATCACTTTGCTCCTGAAGCTGAGTGGTAGGAAGAAAAGGCAACTCATCTCAAGTTCATTTCCATCAATGACAGTAATTATTGTGTGTGAATCCATAGGCTGCCCAGGGAAGTGGTTCAGTCACCATCCCTGGATGTCTTTAAAAGACGTTTAGATGTAGAGCTTAGTGATATGGTTTAGTGGAGGACTTGTTAGTGTTAGGTCAGAGGTTGGACTCAGTGATCTTGGAAGTCTCTTCCAACCTAGATGATTCTGTGATTCTGTGAGTTTCCAGTTTCTTTCATTTTCAGTCCCCCTCCATCCCATCCCCCCTCCCCCCCCAAACAGATTTTGTTAAAGCATCAGTGTGGAATCTTTGGCAGAGATTTACCTAAATCTTTAATCACTGAAATATCTGCATTACATTAATGACTTCTACTTTAGATAGGAAATTTCCACCCCACATAAAAAAAAAAAAAAGGCAAACAAAACCAACCAACCAACCCTAAACACCCATGGATCAATTACACAATTTGAGAATTTTGCTTGAGAATTTTTTCGTCATCTCTGTGTGTGCTGCTTTCCCCTCTCCCTGCTCCCCCCACCTCCTTTTCAGGGTGTTGATAGTTTTGTATATGCAGATTGTGTTTTTCATTTATTTTAAGACCTGTCTAAGAAGAGAGCACTGGATTTGTTTCTCAGATATATGCTGGCAACATTCCTAAATGCATTTCATTTTATATTTAATCTCCTGCAGTTCCTATGATGTTGAAATATTGAAATATGATTTTTACTGCCTTCATTGTTTTTGTTTGTTTGTTTTTTCATATTGATATGAGTATCCTTTTTCAATGTGTCTCAAACTTCAAAATTTCATTATTTGCAAAGAAACTATTTTAGTTTTCTACTTCATTTCCTCTGTGGAGGATATGTTATTACTCAGATGTAGTTCTTCTGCCCTTGCTTTAACATTTAGATTTCAAGGAAAATCTAGTCCTCTAGATTTTAAGAGTTGCTCTTCTCACTTTTCTGATTCAGCTTCAATTAAAAAGCAATTTAATGGTGCAGAAATGAAAGAGTTAATTCAAACACTCCACAAGTGAACTGCTCTGGCTGTGCTTTCAAGCCCTGTCAGGTTAAGAGGTCTATTGTAGCCTATGTAACACTAATTTTGATTGGACTTATATCCTTGCCCTTGGGCAAGGTCTCTGGGCCCCTTGTAGGGTTTCAAAAACGTATTTGCAGTCTTTCTTTCCATTCAGGTTATGCTCTTTGATAATCATTCTTAAATATATGGAAACAAAACTTCATCTCCCTGTGTTGATTTTCTGCTTACTTGGTAAAGAACACTAAGGAGTTTCCTGTTGCTTTTAGAGAACAGTTAATATTAGTTAATATTACAATATTTAACACTGGATACAATTGTCCAAGTAATCTTGACAGGATAGCCTCTATCTCAGCTTCTCAACCCTGTGTTTCAAAAAAGGTGCTGCAGTGAGAATTAGGATACTTTCTCCAGATAATTTAAACACAAGACCTTTTCTAATTCTCACTAAAGATGCTGGATTATGACTCCAGTATGGAGCTGCTCAGTTCATTAAAAAATGTGAAGAAAAATATACCTATGAGTATCAAATTATTAAATCTCCTTCTAGCTAAATATTACTTTTTTTTTTTTTTTTTTTTTTTTTTTTTTTTTCATTTGGAGCTGTCACATTGTGCTATAGCTGGCAGAAATATGTGTTTTTATTTTCAGCCTGGTTTCCCAAAGAAACAATGGTTATATGAATGAACTGAGTGCCTTTTAGTTTCTCATGGTAACTTTTACATCTATTCACTAATCTCAGCTTAATTTATTTTACAGTTAGTCAGAAACATGTGACGTTTCTACATTGCTATTTCTCTTCTCATTTTCCCTTTGGTCATCATACCACATGTCAGAAAATGTGAGTTTTTTTTCTTTTTTTTTTTTTAACATCTGTTCATTTATACAACATCCTGTCTAATCTTTTGCTTGCTTGTTGGCAGTCAGAGAAATAATGACCACAATGTTCTATAATGAACATAACACTCCAAGTCTGAGATTTTAAGCAAATAGCAGATTATTTTGGGCTGTCTGCCAGAAAGAAAACTTTTGAAAATCCTGATGTTTGGACAGAACTGAACATCAATTTTCTGGTAGACAGTCTCCAAATAATTACATTTCAAATCAGTAGAATCAGTCTTAAAATCTTAACCAACATTTGGAGAAATATGTTTCTATAGAAACATATGTGATTAATCCTTGAACATTCTCTAAAGACTTCCTATAAGGCAAATCTTCATTTTTTCCTGCATCAGAGCTGTTGCCAGACATTGTAGTTCTCTTAGGCTTTGTTCTTACCTTTCCTGTCTGCATTATTACCTTCCTGACCCCATGAGAATACGAATGACTGCAAAACTCTAGGCTGGGTTTTGACTGATTTTAGGGACTCCATCATGAGTCTTTTGTTGTTTGTTTGTTTGTTTGTTTTGTATGTGTGTGAATTTTAGGAAATATAAATGGGAGCTATAGGATTTAGCTTTTACTCATATATCACTCTGTGATAATAGGAGTTTCTGGGCAATTATTTGAAGCAGAAAAACAGTCTTTAATATTCCGTATTAGAACCTTCCAAGTAAAACTGGAGTCATCTTATATCTGATCTGCAACCATAATTTTACATTGTGTGAGTTCTGAGATACATTTTAAATGCAACTACTCTTTTTGTGAGTACTAAAATTTCTAGATACTGTAGAAAGACTCAGAAAGAAGATGTTATTTATAAAGTTTCTGATATTTCTGCCTATTGCACTTACAAATTTTTGTAAATGTTATTTTTCTGGTTATACAATGTTATAATTCTGGTTTCTTTAAATTATAACATAAATAATTGAGTATATTTTATGCATATTGCAAATTTCAATTTCGAAGGTGTCTTGGAACATGTTTTGTAATCAGAAAGATAAAAATGAAAAAAAAAAAAGGAAAAAGAAAAAAAAAACAACCAGTGCGCCAACATCAAGGTACTGCTCAGTAGAAGTAGTCTCGCTTGCCCATTAAAACAATAAACAATTTTTTGATTAAGAGTAAAGAAAATATTCTAAATTTTCTAAAGAAAATATTACAAGAATGGCTTACATGATGGATAAAAAGAATTATTTTGATGGAGTACCTCAAGCTTGAATAACCAATAACTATGGTTGCAGCAGAAGACACCTTGGTATTGCATCTGATGCTTGCACATAATTATCTTGGAAATTTAATAATGTCACTGCACTAAATGAAATTAATAAACCATGGAACCAGTTTGGTTGATGATATGACAAAATCATAGAATCATAGAATATCCTGAGTTGGAAAAGACCCACAAGGATCATCAAGCTTAACTATTGGCTCCACACAGAACCATCAAAAACCAAACTGTGTCTGAGAGCATTGTCCAAATGGCTCTTGAATTCCAGCAAATATGGTGCCATGACCACTGCCCTGGGGAGCCTGTCCCAGTGCCCGACCACCCTCTGGGTGCAGAACCTTTCCCTAACACCCAGCCTGACCCTCCCCTGTCCCAGCTCCATGCCGTTCCCTCGGGTCCTGTCACTGTCCCCAGAGAGCAGAGCTCAGCGTCTGCCCCCTCTCTCCCCTCATGAGGAAGCTGCAGGCCACCATGAGGCCTCCCCTCAGTCACCCCAAGGTACAGTTCATTGTACCCAGCCTCATGGAGCACAATGAAAGATCTCACTAGCATGCAGTCCCTCAAATTTTGATGTACTGTCCTATAGCTTATCACTGGTGAGCCTGCTTTTATCCGTTTCCCTTCTGAAATCTAGCTTAAAGCTCTATCAATCAGCTCTGCTAGCTCCTGTGCAAAAATCCTTTTCCCACTCTGAGAAAGGTTCATCCCATCGGGCACCAATGGGCCTGGTGTTTTGAAGAACATCCCATGATTGAGAAACCCAAAATTCTGAGGGTGACATCAGACTTGGAGCCGTGTATTGATCTGCTGGTTCTCCCCATTCCTTTCAATGTTGTTCCCTGCTACTGGAAGGATAGAGGAAAATCAGTATGGTTTTGTTTAGTCTTTAAAGGATACAGAACAAAGCAATGAAGCAAAATGAAAGAAATTTAAAAGTGTTTACCAGGTTTACTCTGTAAGCAGTCTGATGTAAAATCTGATAGCTCCTAAAAGTTGTGTAAGTATCCCTAATTTTGAGAAATAGAGAAGACAGGAAACTGCCCTTTAAAAACATATTTCTTTAAAATTTAGTTCAAGAAGTGAAAACTGTTCTTCTTATGTACAGATTTATATTTTCCTTAGCATATTAATGTTAATATCATGGTTCACAGCTCTGAGACCTGTGGTTCACAGCACTATCCTGTTTAGTTTCATGTAACTACTCTAGATGGCATCTTATTTGGAAGGCATATCAGTATCTGTATTTTGAAGGTTGGTTGATCTATCTCTGAGTGAGATTTTATTTATCTATCTATCTATCTATTTATTTATTTATTTATTTTGGTCTCAGTCATGTTTTCCAACTCTTTATTCCTTGGATGGAGGCTTGAGGAATGTCTATTGGCAAGTGGTCTATTGGTACACTCAGGGATTTTTCTTTAACATTGTCCATGTTATATTTTTTCATGTATTTATCTAGGAGTGTATGACATTTTCACTTTTCCTTTTAACTTAAGTGCTGAATTATTATTTTTTTGACCTATGTTTTCAAATATTCTGCTATAATAGCACAGAAGAACACATTTTGTGAGTGTTGTGGTTTGACCTGGCCGGCAGCTAAGCACCACACAGCTGTTCGTTCACCTTCCCCCCTCCCTCTCTGGGATGGGGGAGAGAATCAGAAAAATGAAGCCTGTGGCTTGACACAGAGACAGTTTATTAGGACAGAAAAGAAAGGAAAATAATAATAATAATAATAATTATTATTATTAATAATAATAATAATAATAGTACTACTAATAAGAATGTGTACAAAGCAAATGATGCACAATGCATCACTTGCTCACCACCTGCTGACTGATGCCCAGCATATCCCTGAGTAGCTGTCCCCCCAACCCCGACCAGCCACCCCTATATATTGTTCAGCAGGATCTCAGATGGTATGGAATACTTCTTTGGCCAGTTTGGGTCATCAGTCCGGGTTCTGTCCCCTCCCAGCTCCTGCTGCACACCCAGCCTGCCCACTGGCAGGACAATGTAAGAAGCTGAAAAGTCCTTGGCTTAGTGTAAGCACTGCTCTGCAACTATTAAAACATTAGTGTGTTATCAACATTATTCTTATCCTAAATCCAAAACACTGCACCATACCAGCTACTAGGAGGAAAATTAACTCTATTCTAGCTGAAACCAAGACAGTGAGAAAAACCTTTTATTTTTCTTTTCCAATTAATATATGCTATGAAATTACATAGTATAAACTACTGAAAACACATTTAAAAGTCATTTTCAGCTTAGTCCTTTCCTAACAAGCAAAACTGACATTTATCTTCCAGGAAATTAATCCAACATCCCTTATCCAGGGTCCCTGGTTCAGCAGAATTCTTAAGTGTCTGCCCACTTTTAATAGGGTTGACTATTCACATACCCTCAGTTATACATTTGGTTATGCATCTGCCTAAATTAGGGATGAACTGAGGTCTTGCTGTACAGTTTTCTGTAGTCTGTTAAAGACAACTGATTGGAGTGCAGTATAGTCTCAGTTCAATGGTTTCTTTAGTAGCAAAGAACAAATACCCCATAAAATATTGGCCGGGTCATAGGCTTATGCATTAGGAAGGAGATTCTTCCAGTTCAATTTGTGGTTTGATAAATATGCATTTTAAAATAAGCTGATAATAGTAATTTGGTGATTAAAGTCAACTGAACATTTTCTGTTCATTTAGTTTGTTTAAATCAATTTTTAATTGATCGTCATACATCAAAATATTGTATTGCACTTTGACACATTCATAAATTCTGTCATTAAGAACTCTTGTAACTATTTATGCAAATACCTTAATCAAAAAGTATATTTTGTTAGTCAAATTTTAGTTCAAGAATCACATTAACATTTTAACCATCATTTTTTGCAGTCATGAATAACAAGCAATGTTAATTACATCGTGAGTTGGAATCCTTAACTACTGTCTTAATTAGCAAACATTTTGTTATTAGTGTTGCTTGATGTCTGATACTCCTCAAAAAAAATGTCAAAGCAAATTTGTTTGAATTTATTCTTTTTTTAGTTGTCCACTTTTCTGTTCCAAGCTAGCTAGATCTATTCTTAAACTCAATGTTTAATAACTCAATAGTTAATAGTAGTGTAAAAAAATTTAAACCACAAGGAGTCAATATACTTTGTTGCATACTTGGTGGTTACTCTAAAAATAATCTCTTGTAAAAGCATAACCATAATGAAATTTTAGGCAATTGCATGCTAATGGATTCCCAGTAAAAACTTCTGGGAAGATCATATACGTAAAGGTTACTTCCAACAAAGTGTTTATCTAAAGTTAAGGAGAGACAGTTTTTCTAGTCTTGATCTTCCTTTATAATTATTTATTTTATTTATTTTTTTAATATGCTATCTGTCTAAGAAAGAAAGCTATAATTTTGCAGACTGGAAGAAATTCATTTTAGTGTAGAAAAAAAAGCCAGAAGGCTACATGTCTACAAGTCCCACCTTTGTCTTACTGTGAGTGATAAATGGGACATAGAGAGAAGTAAATTTTTGGCTTCTGTATTCAGAAGCCAAAGAGAGATTTTACAGTGGTGCTAGAATACCTGTTAGTGTTTTTTAGGGAGTGAACAACTATTCATGCTATCTCACAAATCTTTACTAAAAATTATGTTGATTCCTTCTCATTTTGTCTCCAGATGTTTCAAAATCAATTGTCGTTCACCTAATGTCAACCACTTAGTTTTCTGAAGGTTCTTATCGATGTCCTTCTTCAGTCTTCTCTTTTCTAGACTAAACAAAGTCCTTTAGCCTCCTTGCAGATCATTTTTTAAAAATTCTAATATATTTTTTAACTCCTACCATGGAATCTTTATAATTTCCTTGAATCTCTTTTAAAATTCCAGAGCTGATTTATAAAACCTCAGTTGTTTTTGTAGTCTTATTACTGTACTACCATTTTTTCATGTGATGTTTGTCTATTTTGTTTCTCCTTATTAAGTTTAGATAAATGGACTTGTTTACTTTCAAATTCCATATTATTCTATCATCATCTTTCCAGATTCATTTCCTTTTTTTTTTTTTAAATTATTTTATTTAAGTATTCTCTCTTTATTATTTTATTTTATTTTATTTTATTTTATTTTATTTTATTTTATTTTATTTTATTTTATTTTATTTTATTTTATTTTATTTTATTTTATTTTATTTTATTTATTTTATTTTATTTTATTTTATTTTATTTTATTTTATTTTATTTTATTTTATTTTATTTTATTATTTTATTTTATTTTTTTATTGCTGCAGTCATAATTGTGGTACACTTAATTTAAAGACAAAAGCTCCACCTTGGCTATGAATATTTTTAAGCAAAGGCAGAAAAGGGAACGAGCTGCAGTTCACTTACATGCATGAAGATGAACATAGTGGAAGTCAAAGAAGCTGACAAACTTTATGTGGGGCCCTTGAAGAGTAAAAGTAGCAAAAATTTACTTTGTCATTTTATTTTTGTGCTCCGATATGTTTAAACTATTTGATGTATTCCAGTACTAAGAAACTCCTTGGGAAATGAAAAAAGGAATCTCTAATTCATATCTAATTGCATAATATTCCATGGCATTTATTTATTTTTCTACTTATTCCAAATATGAGTTTGAAATAATAATTTTGAATGTGTAAAGCATACAGTCTGAAAATTTTTCTTGAAGATATATTTTCAGCTTTGCTCCTTATTTAAGTGACAAGATAGCATAAGACTGAATAATGTTTCATTTTAGTGCTTGATACACATTTTCCTGCTTTCAAAAAATTTTAATTTTTGAACCCTTTTCTTTCAGATCAGCGCTTTTTTTCCCACTTTTTTCACCTTTTTTTTTTTTTTTTTCCCTGCTCTGAAATATACCTCAATACTCATGGTTCAAAAAGTTAGATTATCAGTATACCCCATTGTACAAATTCTGATGTCTAACAACTTAATGTAGAATCAAATTTGATTTCATTAACCTAAAATCAGAGTAATGAAATAATGATTTTCCAGTGATCAGATCTATAAGACCACTGAAGAAACATCATATTTCCATAAGACATATCACACCTTTGTTTTATCCAGTAGAGTTTTCTGATATTTTATTTTCCTAACTTGGAGTGTTCTGTATCCTTCTTTGCAATATTAACATATACATAAAAATCTACTGAATGTGTTCCCTTTGTTATTGATAGGTTTTCCATTAAATTTATATTTCATAATTGGTTTAATTTATCACAAAATGTTAGATTAGTGATCATATTTTCAGACCACATTTATATCAGGGGAATGAGTAGAGTGGTTGACTGAGTGAGGTAATTAATCTCATCCTAAATGCCCCAAATAGGTTGGATAATCAAACCTTAAAACAGCCTGTCTTTCAGAATTAAATGAGGATAACAACAACTTTTTTTTTTTTTTTTTGGGGGGGGGGGGGGCGGGTATTCCTATGTTTCATGTCATATCGTCTAATACTTTACCTGTTGCACATTCAGCGGATGTATGTTCAGATTTCTCATTGCAAGAGAAGAAACAACATGAACCATACTCTGAAGAAAAAAGCTAGTCCAGGGAAGAACTGCCACTATGCCTGCCAAAGAAAACCCTAATTCTTTAAGTAGAAGAGGAGAAGAAAAGGAAAGTATGAAAGGGAAATAAACCTTAATCAAAATACTTTTGCATTCTGACCTTGCCTTCCTGAGCCAGGGAAATATTCAAAGATTTACTAATTAATTACTCCATGTAAATCCAGTTAACCTCAAAAGAATCTGTAGTGTTTTAAAGAAATACTGACAGAAGCTGGTGATAAATAGCTTCTGAATATATTATCTAAACAATTTTGTGCAGATATTTCAGCAAGACAGTTTTCCCCAACTTGTTTGCAACAGCAGACAAGTGCTTTCTAAAAGCAAGATATGTGATGCCAGCTATTTTTTTTTTTTTTCTATCCATAAGGAAGTTAGGCTTGTTTAATATGATTGTTCTTGGCAAATCTGTGTTTGTTGTTGTTCATCCCTTGTTGAATTAATTTGTTTTGGGGAATATGAGGCATGAGGAAACCTGGTTTTCTGGATTTATTGTCAGGATTTGCATTATTATTTCATTAGGCAGGCTCTTGTTTACACAGAGATATAGACAGCTGAATGTTTTACTGAAACTCCACTCAACAATTACATTTGGACTGAAGGTCCAGGTGTCCAACCTGATTTCTTGTGATGGTCTTCCTTCCTGCCTGACCCAATTAACTTCTTTCACAGAGCAGCCACTCATGCCTTTTTACATTTTTCAAAGAACAGATGTTGAATGAACCTCTTTTTCTCTTGCTGTTTAAGCTATTCACAGGTACAATATTTGAAATGTTAAGAGCAGAGTGAAGTCTGGCAGGCATCCATCCTTTGTCAATATTGAGTTCTTATTTTCAGTAACAAAATGTAAAAATTCTGTCCAGAATCCCATGTTGTAGAAAAACACGGTGTTTGCTTAAGCTTGACAAAGATAGCATTTTGCACACAGGGTGGGAAAAACTACCTTGGATATCCCAGAAGTGAAAGCTCTGTAAATGCCAAGGTTATATATTTTATATGTTTGAAATATATATATTCAAAAATGTGAATATTTTTTACATTTTTTATCATTTTCAGTCATCTTTCCTTCAAATTGAATTATTATAAGGAATGAAATGGATCCAGAAAATAGATATTTCATGGTTTATCTTGAAAAATTTATCAAAGAAACATTTTATGTATGAAATTTGTAGGAATTCTTTCATAGATAATATTTAAACAACAACAAAAAAACACAACCAACCAAACAACCAAACAAACAACAACAATAAGATATTTCAAAGATAACACACCTATTACAAATTCTTCATATCTCTTTAGTGGCAAAAAAACAGCATATACACATTTTGAAAAAAAATATATTTGCAGATGGAGCCTTCTACTTTACCAGTAAATAGAAAATTATGAGATCCCAGAATTGATAAACTAATCAAACTTAAAAACAGTCACAAAAATTGCTGGCATTAATGTGGGATTCATTTTCGTCCACAAATCTGTGCAAAATAAATTTAGACCCTTTTAAGGTGTTTTAGCATCTTGAAATAGTTGCTAGACTAAGAGATGCAAATTATTAACTTGCAAACAGTAGAATAAGTAAAATTTCATAGTAATTTATAACAGCGTTAGGATTTCAGAAAATATGTATTAGCAGCTGATAAATCAGACTTATTGGTATGTTAAGCAAGTGCTGTTTAGTCTTTGCTACTTGAAGCAAAACTACCCGGCTTTGTCAGCTACAAAATTAAATTGTGTGATTTTGTATTAATTTTGCTGAAGAAATTTAACAAAATATTTATCCTTTTTTAAACATGTAAAATGTTGGGAGGATTAGTGATTGGTTCCCTCTACACTGTCAGGTACTGGCTCACTGTGAAGAGGGCATGTGTCCACTACGGGAAAGTCATTCAATTCTGATTTTTTTTCTGAGAAGATGTGGACCTTCCTTTTGCTCAGAAGAGTGCCCAGACCATCAGACTACAGGCTTTTTGGCCCTTATGAGGGAAGAAGAGATATGGGAGTGATACTAAGGAGTGACAGTTTCTGCAGTTGCTGCTTCTCCATTTTTATATGAATAATGAAACTCTCTGGAACAGAAAATGGCATTGTACCTATATGGGAAATGTTTTAACCATAAAACTGAGGTGGTATACTTTGTCTTAGGTTTGGTTAATATTTAGGGAATATTCCATGCAAAACAGGATTCAAAGTAAAGGAACAAAAGGGGGTTTTATTTCAGCCTAATGGCATATACCTGGTAAATGAAAGAAAATCCAAATGTTAGGTCTTAGTCAGCAGAGGGTAATTTTGAAACTTTATCTGATATAGTTATCCTAACTTCCTTAGTAGTGGTGTATGCCTTAACCAGTTCAACCCTTTCACTTTTTGACACCCCCCCCCCCATTATTTTTATTTTTTATTTTTATTTTTAAATTAGGCTAGAAATCAAACAAATGGGAATGACTGTCTACTTGGTATGGGAAAGCCCTGGAGTCTAGTCCTGCTGTACAGGCTACTTGATGGTTTACTCAGGACCAGACCAAAAATATTGCAGAAGAAAACTTGTCTCCTAACATTCTGAATGCCCCCCTAATGTGCTGACTAATCGACTCTCCTGGCACATTGAAAATGCAGGTGCATATAGTTCAAATGACATCTGTCATGAGTATAGATAACCTCTGTGCTCTCCTCTTGAGAGCATTTCTCTTCCTAAGACTGTAGAGGATCCAAGTGTTTTGCCTCATATTAGATGAAACACTTCTGTGGGTAGACTTTAAAACATCAAATTTAGAACCAAGCAATTTCGGAACTGGAAAACTGAACTGAAAAATATTCAAGTCTCTTTACTTCTGCTACAAGCCAGCACAGATTAGCCCAAAGTGCATCTTGCTTTTTCATAAGACTGTCAGAACAGTAATAGACCCTGTTTTAGTCAATCAGCTCTATTGTGTAATATCATTTCCAAGCATGCCAACAGCTCATGGGGTAAAGTAAACAAATTTAGACCCAGATTCATCTAGATTTTACTTTTAATCTTTTTATTCTACATCTTGGTTCTTTAGCATTTTTAATGTTTTACATTTCTGATTATGAAACTTCTTTTTCTCATGCCCACTGACACACCTCTCTATCCAGAGAGGAAGCTGTCAATGCTTTTAACAAGCAAGAAACATCATACTTAAATACTTTCAGTTGTATAAAACATCGGCCAACAGCCTGAAGTGACATATTCTTGTTATAACAGATGTGACATTTTATTTATGTCTTATGGACAAAGACTAAGAAAGGATAATTATGGATATATTTTTCCACTCTAAAAAAGACAGACAGTTATAAATTGATAAAATGATGGGAAGAACATTTCCATTTTTATGTTATTTGAAATATTTCTTCCTCTATGCTCACTATTTAAAGACTGCCAATATTTCATGGAAACCTGTCCTGCTTTTCAGCAGTAGTTTGTAACCAGACTTCAGTCACCCAATTCGTATTGATGTTGTCTCAAATAAAAACTGAAATATTGTCAATGTATCTTTTTATACTGAATTAAAGGAATTAATAAACAAACACATCTGTAAGTGTTATCTATTAACATATGCTAAGCCTCCGCCCTACCAGTCCTCATGCTTCTTCTCTATTACTTGGTGCTGCCTTCAAATCTTATATATTAACAAACAGAGCCTGGTCCAGTTCACTTTAGCGGTGTCCAGGCTCTCAAATCTCCTCTCTGCTTTCGTAACAGAAGCCTTGATTTGTTGGAAGTCACAGAGCTTTGATAACAATATTGTCCGGGAATTCGGATATTGCAGTCTGGTGGTTTGAGTGTGGCAAAGTAGGGAAGGAACCCAGGGTCAAAGTCATGTATATTCTTTACAGAAAAGTATACAAAAATAAAAGTTGTTTCTGAATTAATCTTAACACCATTTTCTTGTTTAAAAATAGCAGTAACAGCTACATGACTGGCTGTGAAAGTATTCTGACTACATATTAATTCTAAATAATAAATTAATAATTAATTTAATTATTTTAATTAATTTAATTTAATTAATTTAAATTATTTAATTTAATTTAATTAATAATTAATTCTAAATAATATTTTGTACTATAACTTTATATAAAAACTGGAAGCCTAAATACTTTCTGCTGTTGCATTAAAAAGGTAGAGAAGCAAAGTAGCTAGAATTGGTAGTCATTGTAGTCTGCAGTCATTGCCTGCTGTGGGGAAAATTGCCAGCACAGTTTAGTTTACGACAGAGGAAATAGGATAAGCAATGGTATTCAGTGCAGTTTTCTTGGTCTGGGATAGTTCTGCTAAGCTAGTGATTTGTTCTTTGGAGAAAGATAAAAAGATTACAGCAGCAAATGGGAGTGGAGACTTGTATTAACGCAGAATCAATACTGCACTATAAAATCAAAATTCATTGGACTGAGAATTTAACATTTTCTGAAATTTTAGCAATTCCCTGTTGTAAACAGTTTGCATGGGAAGTATTGAAGTATTCTGATGATATATAATGCTGTTGGTCTACTGACCCATATTGCCACAAAAAAAAAAAAAAAAAAAGTTTCACTTACTGTGTAGCATCACTATAATATTGTCTAATATAGGTCAGTTATATCTAAGATTAAAGGTTATGCTCCTGCTCAGCAACACAAATTGTTATGTGGGTAATCTGAGCACAAGAGTAATACCCAATTCTACAATTGGATCCACAAGTATAGACTCTTGAGCAAATTGTTAAAATTAAAAAAACTAATGCTTATTAGTGTAGTACTCAAATACCTTATAATTAGAAAAAATAGAAAAATAGCTTAAATCCAGTGGCCTTCAGGCTGACAAGAAGTTACTTTTCTGATCAGGTCTGTGAAGACTACATCTGTATATATATATATATATATATATATAAAGAGGACCAATCTCTGTCCCCAGATAGCTCTTACCCATATAACTGATAACTGTAGCAATGTTTTATTGGAAGGAGTTGCCTGCAGTAGTTCAGAACAGAGTCGGGGTGCATTAACTACCAAGCCATGTAGGCAGTAAGAGGTTAAGTGTCTGAGTTTGCTCTCTGATCTTTTATCTGGAAGAATAGCGCCCCTCATTCCTCTGGGGGGAGATTGGCAAGTACACCTGAGCACTTGTACGTGCATATGCATGCTTTGTTGTTGTTGTTGATTCTGTTCATTTTCTGTATTACCATTTTAATGTTCCCCACTTTTAGTATCTAAAGCCAGATTTGTGTAGCCAGCACGCTATTACACATTCTCCCCAGCCTTCTGCTCTTAGACACAGTCTTTCCAGTATAAACATACAGACTTAAAGTTTTCCTTTTTTTTTTTTTTTTAAGAATATTATTTCAATTATAAATTTGGCACATATTGTATAAAAAGTACATTTTTAAAGAGGTGTGTACTACTATACTGTGAATTTATATAGATGAGTAATTTTTGTGTCATCAACTACTTATGTCATAGCAGGATCAGCCTTATTTTTATTTGATTTTCACTTGGCAAATATATGGCAAGAAAGATGCATCTGGATAAAAAGTCAGTTTGAAATTAACCCTTAGTAATTGTATGGCCTACACATATACTTATGAGATTTCTTATGATTTTTTTTTTTTTTCTTTTCTGGCTCTAATAAGGGTAACCAACAGTTCCTGCACTGTATATTAGCCCTAAATCTCCAGGGTTAAAATTTTAATGGAAATACAACACACTATAAGCAACTTAATAATGTAACTGGAATATGAAATTAGATGATAAGCTCAAGAGTATTAAAAGATAAAAAATTAATACAACAAAAAGTAGAAAGTCAAAGGAATTAAGAAGTTTGTTTATAAGTGACTTCATGTTTTTCCTGTCCATGAACATATGGAAAAGATAACACTCAGAAGTATGATTACTCAGATTAGAGAACTTCCCTCCCTCATTTCTAAAAGTAGGATTACTGCTTCAAGTCTAGATATAAACCATGCTCATAATAATGTAACCATGGTAAATATATAATACAGCTTTTTGCTGATGTTGAAAAAATAAGAAACAACAGCAACAAACAAAAACACTAGGAACTTTGGTGTGCTCTACTTTTTCAGTCCCAGATTTCCAGATTTTTAACTCTCAGAGATAGCTGTAAAGGAAGACCAAAAAAAAAAAAAAAGGGGGGGGGGGGAGGGGATAATTTTGTCTTGTGCTTTGAATATTTTTATTTTACTCTCCTGATTCAGCACATTTTGTCGTTTATGCTACATCTAAAATTTTTTCACTGCAACCAGTGAACTAGGATTTTTGTGATTGTTCCTCTTAACTGAAAGTTGAAACTCATGCACAATCACTTACTGCCAAGAGCTGAGCTTTTACTATATATGACAACTAGCATCAGACTGACAACAAAAAAGTAAGATTTTCCCTGAGCCTTCTCTTCTCCAAGGTGAAGAGTCCCAGCTCTCTCAGCCTTTCTTGACAGGGGAGACACTCCAGACTCTTCATCATGTTTGTGGTCCTTCACTGGACTCTCTCCAGTAAAGAGTCTCTCTTGTACTGGAGAAGTACCCAGAACTGGACTCAGCACTCCTGGTGTGGCCTCACCAGTGCTGAGCAGAGGGGAAAGATCACCTCATTTGACCTGCTGGCAATATTTCACCCAATGAAGCAAAGAATATCGTTAGTCTTCTTTACTTCAAGGGCTCATGTGCCAGGCATGGGCCATGACATGCCATTCTTTAGGCAAGATTTTTGAAAAGTTAAAGAAATACTCTTTAAGGAATGCTCTCTCTCATCAGACTTGTCTGTAGAAGTCATGTTTCCTACCTTCTGTACTACAAAATAAATCTGAGATTCATTTGTATGCAAATAAATATACCTAGTTCAAATCAGAAATGACAAGACCTCCCACAGTTTCCACAGACTACCTCTGAGTTTTCTTTTCTAAGGGACTTAAAGAAAAACCCTGGACACTCAGTCTGACAGTCACAATGTACACCGAACAGACTCTCTTCTCTTCTGGTTGAAAGTCAATGTGGTTACAGCACCAGACTTTTCTTGACCTGCTTTATGTCAGCAACCATGATGTTGACCTACTAGGTGACTATGGCCAACTGTGTGCCGTACTGATCTTTCCTGTAAAAGAGAAGTACATACATCTCTTTCTGAAGTGCTTTGGAACATACTAAATAGTGAAATATTTTTTCCTGTTAGTATATTTTCAATTAAAAATTAAGAGAATATTCTTTATTTTGGAAACTATCTTCCATAATTACGAGTGATAATTTTTAGTGGTAGATGTAGAAGTACCACTTGAGTTACTGAACATCTGGTCAAAACCTACAGGACATTAGCAGTTACTGAAGCGAAGGCAAAATAAATGTAGAAGCTTGTACATTAATCATAATTAGGTCACAGATAAAGCAGATATAAATATGTTTCAGTCAAGTTTTCAGTGGCTGAACTGTTCCTCAGACACATTTAGAAATGCAGGGTGATGCCTTTGGAAGTGCTGAATACTCTTTATAGAAAAAAAAAAGGAAAGAAAATAAAAAAAAGAAAAAAAAGATAATTTGCAAGATGGTAATTCATGATATTCATAAAACCATTTAATTTCATAACATAACTTTATGAATTTCTCCTTTATTTAGGATAAATTTAAAGACAATTTGAACAATGTTTTTATGTGAAGGTCTAAAGATACAGGATGGTACTTTCTTAAAACAGAAGGTAAATTCATATACCTATATTTATTAATGGCTAGATCATTTCATTATTCATTAGATAATAACAAATCTTGTATGTTCATCACCATTTTCCTTAGTATGTTATTATATATTTCATTAGGACAAATACTTCAACTAATTCATTTTTTATAAAAGCAACATTTTTTGCAAGTCACTATCACTATGTCTTACGGTAGAGCCTAGTGTCTCTGGATGACTCAGACCTACTCTTCTCCAAGCTTTAAAAAGAACTGTCATTATACCAAATAGTTATAGTGCAGGCCCATCTTGGACACATCCTGAAATGCTCTATTTGCCACTGCTAATCTCCAGATCTAAGAGCACTCTTTAGGCTGAGATTTTATGCAGCCCTATACTGCAAGATCAAGATCAAGATTTTCTGAAAAACAAAACAAAACAAAACCGAAAGTATGCATCCAGGATGAAAATTCTGACAAAATCTGGTAGATGGAAAAGGTTGAAGGCAGCAACATACTTAGAGACTGAAGGGACTACAAGAAGGAGGCAGTAGGACCTGCAAAACTATATATGCTACAATATATTTCTGTTTAATTGTGAAAGCATCCAAACTTTTCTACTTTTCTAAAGTTTGGAAAAATTCCCTCTTTTCCTTGACTGAAACCTCAAGAGGAAACTTTATCTTCCTCCTTCCTGCTCTTTTGCCCTCTGCCACTACCAACTTCCATTAAGGAGCCTTAAGGGAGTAACATTATTTTTATTATTCTAGACAAATTACCTAGGTAGGTATATCTAAGTATAAATGTACCTGGCTCATGTTTGTTTAGGACACTAATGGTCTAATTAGTAGACACAATTCTTTAAATTCCGGTTGTCACTATTTTTGCTAGAGAAAGACAAGCCAGAACTGGTATATCAGCTGCATAGAATGCAGAGTAGATTTTAACAATCTTGCAGAGATATCAAAGCAGTCCAACTGTTACAGCTCTTTTGTCCTAATTGTCAGCAATACCCACACTAGCTCATTTAAAGTTATCTTGGTCATCCACACACCAGAGTGCAGACTTGCCCTTAACTAATGTTTTCACATACAAAACATTCTGTTAACACTTATTGTGCTGTGTGTCACAGCTAGAGCAATTCCACTCCATAGCAACATTAACATTTGGTTTTGTTCTACCTTGGAACATGACCAAAACCTTTTGGAACACTCTAGCAGAAATGAAATTATCAAAGTCAATGTTTATGTATCAAAACATATGGATGTGGTTAAGGGCCTGGCCTAGCATTGTAGAAAACCAGGTTCAATTAAATTGTTCTATATGAATCAGAACAGATTTCTTTCTTGCTAAAACATGCAAGATCAGGCAGACTAAGGACTTGAACCTTTACTCCATTTAATAATTTGTCTCTTTTCCTATTCTCTTTCATCAAAGATTTTTTTTGAAAAGCATCTTCTTGTGACTTAAAAGCTCATTTGATGAAATGTCATATAGTGAAAGGATGTTCCAGCCAAAAATATTCACGATACCCATAGTTGAATAGTCAAAATATAGCAGCCTCCAGTTTATAAGCAGAGAAATGCAGTCTCAGGTGTCAAGTGATATGCACAGGATCATGATGCAACTCAGTAAAAAAAGTTAATTTAAAATTGAGATTTGTTTGTGCTTAGTACGATGGACCACAGAGTTATACATGAGCTACATTATTCAGACCTTCTGTGTTTCCATTTTGTAAAATATAACAATGGAATGCATGAAACATGATAACAATCAATTTAGAATACCAGAAATTATTACTTTAACTTCCAGAATCAGATTTATTACCATGAGCACACACAGTGGAGATTCTCACATTAAAGAATGAAAATGCATGAGTGTTTCTTTACCCAAAAGAAACACTTTCTTTACCTGACCTACATGGTACAGTAAATGTCTTTCTTGAAGCTTGGATTCTTGGCCCAAACATCACTCTGCAATTCAGGTGCCCAAGCTGGCATATAGATGGTATATAGATGTATATAGATGACATGATCATATTACAGTTGGAAAGGCAAAAGAAACAGAGCAGGGATTAGGGGTCTAGTAACCTCATGGCTTGAACTTCCACCAAGGGAAGGAGAAGCACATGTTTATTATGTTCAGACTGAGGAAGTCTGGACCACCATTTCCAGATCCCCAGCACACTGCAAAAACCACCAACCTGAATGAGATTCTAGGGGAAAGCTGCCTCATTTCATCTGTGATTGATACTGGGTCACTACAGAAAGAAACAGAATGTTATACAAAGAGTAAACAAGGATGCAAGGATGGCTAGCTTAAGGAAGAGAAAGTAGTGCAAAAAATCCTGGGTTTGAGTCCAAGCTTCTAATTTTTTAATGCATTTTTTTTTGTAGTGCCTTGTTGTTGCAACAGACTGTTAGCCAACACAATTAACTTTTCTTCAGAAAATTCCAGTAAATAAAAGTTTAGTTAATTAAATATGCTTTCTCAATTATTGTGAAAAACAGAAGCTTTCTTCCCTCCCTCCCTCCCTTCCTTCCCTTCCCTTCTTCCCTTCCCTTCCCTTCCTTCCCTTCCCTTCCCTTCCCTCCCTTCCCTTCCTTCTTCCCTTTTCCTCCCTCCCTCCCCTCCCCTCCCTCCCTCCCTCCCCTCCCCTCCCCTCCCCTTCCCTTCCCTTCCCTTCCCTTCCTTCCCTTCCCTTCCCTTCCTTCCCTTCCCTTCCCTTCCCTTCCCTTCCCTTCCCTTCCCTTCCCTTCCCTTCTCCTCCTTCCTTGCATTTCTTTCTTTTTCTTTTCTTTCTTTCTTTCTTTCTCTCTCTCTCTCTCTCTTTCTCTCTTTCTCTCTTTCTTTCTCTCTTTCTCTCTTTCTCTCTCTCTTTCTCTTTCTCTCTTTCTCTCTTTCTTTCTCTCTTTCTCTCTTTCTTTCTCTCTTTCTCTCTTTCTTTCTCTCTCTCTCTCGTTCTCTCTCTCTTTCCTTCTTTCCTTCTCTCTCTCTTTCTTTCTTTCCTTCTCTCTCTCTTTCTTTCTTTCTTTTTCTTTTCTTTCTCTCCTTCTCTCTTTTTCTCTTTCTCTCTTTCTCTCTTTCTCTCTTTCTCTCTTTCTCTTTCCTCTCTTTCCTCTTTCCTCTTTTTCTTTTTCTTTTTCTTTTTCTTTTTCTTTTTCTTTTTCTTTTTCTTTTTCTTTTTCTTTTTCTTTTTCTTTTTCTTTTTCTTTTTCTTTTTCTTTTTCTTTTTCTTTTTCTTTTTCTTTTTCTTCTTTTTCTTTTTCTTTTTCTTTTTCTTTTTCTTTTCTTTTTCTTTTTCTTTTTCTTTTCCTTTTCCTTTTCTTTTTCTTTTTCTTTTTCTTTTTCTTTTTCTTTTTCTTTTTCTTTTTCTTTTTCTTTTTCTTTTTCTTTTTCTTTTTCTTTTTCTTTTTCTTTTTCTTTTTCTTTTTCTTTTTCTTTTTCTTTTTCTTCTCCTTTTTCTTTTTCTTTTTCTTCTCCTTTTTCTTTTTCTTCTTTTTCTTCTCCTTTTTCTTCTCCTTTTTCTTCTCCTTTTTCTTCTCCTTTTTCTTCTCCTTTTTTTTCTCCTTTTTTTTTTTTTTTTTTCCAGTACAAACTGTTCATCATTCAGTGAAGCACACCAGAGAGATGATCAGTTTGTTTTGCTTGGTTGTGCTACGGGACCCTCTGGGCCCTTTCAGCTGCTTTGAAAATACACAGCAACTGCTGGTCTCTCCTTGTTGGTATCATCAGTCACACATGGGACCCAGCTTGGAGGAATTGTGGAATGTTATGCTGGCTGATTTGCAAATGAGAAAAATTGACTAAGTGAAGGGAATAAAAAGAAGAGTTTAATGAATGTTTTTTTTTTAAAAAAAAACACAAAACAAAGCAAAACAAAACAAAACAAAACAGCTACATGTTACAGGAGTGAAATTCGTTTCATTGTGCCAGGTCAGCTAGGGTCAGATGTGTTACATATTTGGTCATTTTGGACAGTAGCAACAGATCTCATTTGATTTCTGGGGACACATTTCATTATCCAAAAGCTTTTGTCTTTGATCTTTCTTACACTGATCCAGATGGCTTCCATGTATAGGTACTAAATTGTAAATGTGTTTACTGTTGTTTGATGCTTACTTTCATTATTTCAAAAGCAGGAAAGGATTTCTTTTGAATGCTATTCTAACTACACATAAATAACTCACAGCTTCCAGAAGAACACATTAGAGGCAATTATTCCTTAATTCAAATTATCATGGCATTAAACATGTGGTTAATTTTGCTGCAACTACCTTTGCAAAAATGAGAAAATTCATTGTTTTTCTTGGCCTGCTTTTTGTGGCTTTTGTCCTTATTCCTTGAATTTGGATAATTGGGGTAGTTTAATCTGGAATTACCAATGGTATCAGGCTAATTTACTTAGTCTTTTCTTGAGAACAGGTGGTGGAAGCTGTACTGCAATATGTAATGGAAACTGCACTGATACAGAACTAATGTTCCACAGATTAAATTTTTCCTACACTGCCAATGTGTATCTGACAAATCTGTAAATACTTTTACAAATTGTATTTTTTTTTGGGGATTCACTTTGCAGTTAAAATAATAAATTTATGTGTTCCCATATCACTTAACTTTTAGTCATTGTCAGCCAGGTGCCAATATAGTGAATCAGGTCATCTGAAATAAATATTGACTACTGAGCTGAAGGACTCTGTAGGCCACACTGATTGACTACTTTTACTAGATCTTCTCTGACTGTCATGCACATTTAGACCCAGCAACCTTTGCCCTGAAGAAGACATTTCTTCTCAAGTGTTTGAAGTGTCTGAAATACATTTCTTGAGCTTTCTTTTTCAGAAATACAACACAAAGAGTTAAGCTGTGTATAGCATTCTCTTCTGCAGTATCCAGTGAGCCAAACTTACTGTCAGCTTTAGCAGACTTTTTTTATTATTATTATTTTTTGACCTATAAGCAAGCCTCACATTTGTCTTCTTTTTCTCTTTTACTCTTGCCCAAAGATTTTAAAATGCAGATACTCCATTAAACTGGGGGAGAGTAGTTGTATTTAACATTGAAGAATCAGTATGTGAGCTTGTTGAGCATTAAAGATTCAGATAATAATCTAATTTCCATTAATTTTCATGGTTGTCTACCAAGTGAACCTGACTATCCTCATGGACTCTGAATTCATCTTCAAATTGAGTCTGTTTCTAAAATATTTATCTTAGAGACAGATCTGACATTTACTACCAGGCAAATGTGGTTAGATAAATAAAAATCTGCTATCTGTTCTGTATTTAATGTCCTCTCTTAAGAGAATACAGGTTTCTCTTTAATGTAGTAACCAAGAAGTTGAGGAGTTCAAGATCCTGAAGTGAATCAGGAAAGCGAGTGGCAGAGTACTGACAGTGGACTTTTGGCTAACAGACTTTGGCTTATTAAGGGAGCTGGTACGTGGAGTACTGTGAGAGGCAATTCTGAAGGGAAGAGGAGCTCAGGAGAGCTGATAGCTTTTTTAAGGACGACCTACTCCAAGCACAACAATGGGCCGTGCTATGCAAAGGAAAATGGGAAAACATATCAGGAAATAAGGTTGCCTAAGAAGGGAACTCCCAAATGAGTTCAAATTCAAAAAGATTGTATATGTGACATGAAAATAAGGATGGGCTGGTGTACACACACACACAAAGTGGGATGAGGAAGAGAATCAGAAGAGTAAAAGTGGGCTCTTCTGGGCTGAGATAAAGACAGTTTAATAGGTAAAGCAAAAGCTATGCACATAAGCAAAGCAAAATAAGGAATTCACTCACTAATTCCCATCAGCAGGCAGATGTTTATCCATTTCCAAAAAAGCAGGGCTCATCACATCTAACAGTTACTGGAGAAGACAAATAGCATAACTATAAATGTTTCCCCTCCTCTTTTCTTCTCCCATTGCTCTGCACAATATCATATGGTATGGGATATTCCTTTGGTCAGTTTTGACCAGCTGTCCTGTCTGTGTCCCTTCCCAGTTCCTTGTGTATTCCCAGTAAACCAGCTGGTGGGGCAATAAGAGGAACAGAAAAGGATGTGGCATTGTGTAAGCACTGCTCAGGTATAAACCATACATTAGTGTGTTGTCGGCAGTGTTTTCCATGGCAAATCCAACATACAAGTTACTACAATGAAAATTAACTCTATCCTAGCCAAAACCAGTACAGCTACAAATAAGGAACACAGAAACCTTGCCTCATAGGGGTAGTGCTAAAAAAATTAAAAGTCAGCTAGAGCTGAAACTAGAAAAGGGAATCAAGGGCAACAAGAAAAGCTTTTAAAACTACATTAGAAATAAAAGGATAAACAAGAAAAAATGGATAGAGTCAGAGACAAGCAACCAAAAAAGCAATATATTTTTACTTATTATTAAAACACTTTTTTTTGACAGTAAGCTCATGTCACAACAGAGGCTTCTTACTTTCTCAGTAGAATCTGCAGTGAATAATATTAGCTAAATAATTAATTAAATTCTTATTTTTTAACATATTTCTGGAAGTTTTCTTTATCTAGATACTTCAAAGTCTTAGGCAAAGGTATTATACCATATATCAGAACACAAATGTATATCCAGTGAATTCCTAAAAAGTATTTAAATAATTCTTACTCCAATAATTGTATCAAATAGGGAATGCTGGGTTGCTCTAGAACATTAAGAAACATTTGGAGGATGAATTTTAACAAGACTCAGTTCAGTTTACAGCACAGCTTTCTAAATGGTTATATTGGCAAAGTGAGGCAACGAATTCTGTCACAGGTGTAGGAGCAAGTGGCTTGGGAGGAGCAACTTCTCAAGATCCTTCTGAGCTGAGACTGAAGCCAGTCATATTGAATTGCCTTGGCTCAACAAGTACTTTTTTTTTTTTTTCCTTCTTAGCCTGTCTCAATGCAGTTTCTGTTGAGCCTATATTTTCTATTTAGAGTTTCCTTAGGATGGATACCTTTCAAATTATACTGTCTCCCTAGTGGACTCATGAACCCTCACAATGTAGATGACTGTAGGTGAGCATATGTGCTTGTCCTGGCACACTTAATAGAAGAGTTACTTTGATAAATATTAATTTAAATGGATATGGCTCTATAACATATAATTTCAGCATGATTTTATAACCATATGCAGCAGTACAATAAAGGCAGATTTTATTACCTTCAGATAAAGACCAGTCATGAAAGCAAATAGAAAAACCTTTGGGCAGTAGGGATTTACTGATTGACTCCTAACCGTGACCCTTAATTTAGCTGTGAAAACTTAGTCTCAAATATTAGAGGAGAGAAACACTATTTTTTTTTTTAAGGAAAATTAAGGTTAATTTAATGACAGTGCATTCAAATTAGCATTTATCTTTTAAGTGTCAAACTCCATTTTTAGGAAGCATTTTCTGGTGCTAGCCCATAGCAGCACTTTTATCTACTGTACACAATATTCACTGATGCAAGATATTTGATCTGATGGTTTTACATTCTCATAATCTGCCCCACTGAATTTCTAAAATGTGGAAAATATCACTGTCATGCAGCAACCTCGGGAGTAGATCCACTCTGGAACTGACCTTCTGGATAGTCTACATGCTAATTAGTAGTGAACCCTTTCAGTTTTATTCTAGCCTTTTACTCTAGCATTAGCAGGTTGTGGTAATGATAGGTATTATCTAGTTTGGCCCAATATTGGAATATAAATCTAATATTGTTTTGTGTCCTTTTAATTTTGTTTTTCTCATTGGACTTCATTTTCCATTTTCTCTAAATGTTTTTTAGCATAGAAAATTCTTTCAAATATCTCATAGTAAATATACTTGCCTTTTCTTACTGGAAATATTATCCTTGAGACAATTTTGACCAGGTTGCTCAGGTTAGAGTATAGCTTCATTAGTGTTAGTGTTACATGCTTCAACAGCAAAGCTGTCTTAAAAAAGAGGAATTGCTATTGGCAATTTGTTCCCTTGTGATTTGATTCTCTCATTCAATAGGTCTGAGACACCTGGTTTGGGTGTCATAAAAACTAGATTCCTTAGGAATTCCTTAGGAATCTAGAGGAATCGATAAAAACAAGATAAATAAAATAAAATAAGATAAAATAAAATAAAATATAAAAAAAAATAAAAAAGATCAAGGAACGGCATTTTTTCACCCTTGAGAAAAGAACACTGAAAGGATACATGATAAAAGTCTTAAAATATGTAAACAAGAAATGGATGAAAGAAAGTGAGTTTGCATGGCAATAATTTTTAGAATAAGATTTTTACTGAAAGCTCAGAATGAAAATTCATCTATGTCATTTTTGGGGAAAAAAAAGTTACGTAGTTATGTTGCTTTTTCACTTTCTGAGCAGGATGATAAACCATGAAGTATAAATTAATTTTTATTACTTACATATATATATATAACCCTAAGAAGTATTTTAATATGATTCATTATTGCATTAATTAGTGATTAATAATAACAATAATGCCCCAAAGTAAAAATTGCAAATGAAAACAAAAAGGTCTATGAACGTCTAAATAAACTCAAATTGTTTAAATTAATACCATCCTGTAATTCCAAAACTAGTAATTTCCTATAGTTTTCCTGTAGTTCTAGAAAAACAAATTAGGTAGCACATAGACAAAAATAAGCAGTACTCCATCAACTTTCTCATGATGCTGTTGTGGTTTGGTAATACCAGAAATATCTCTGTCTTGGAGACCTCAAAATACTGTTCAGTGAAGACAGTTAAACCCAAGATTACTTGTGACAGGATACTCTCTATCTTTCAGAAATTATACTTTGACTGCTACAGCTCTTGCATAAAATATTCAAACATTTTGTTTGTTTGTTTTAATTTAATAATGGTTTTATTCAGAATTAGGTCTTGTTATGTTAGGAAAATTGTTTTCTCCTTTCTAAATATATTTCTACACTGAGTCATGTTTAAAAAGTCAAAGCAATTTCATTGTTCAAGATTACAAATTATGAATTGCCACTTCTGGTTAGCTAGGGTGCTGGCACCACTTCAGTTTAGAGCGAAGTAGAGCATCTCCTCCCACTACTGGACATAGACCTCTCTAAGAGTTAACATTGCTTCATATATCTCCCTAGTAGAGAGAAGTGTGATTCAGAGGAACCTTGTTGTGGGTTCAGAACTGAAACTCTTCATATGGATCTTTCCAAATATGACTGATTTTTCAATACAGTGCACTGTGTTTAGTTTTGGGAGAGCTGACAAGGTACTGAATATGGATGCTGGAGACAGCAGTTTTCAGCAAGCATGTGGATATTGTCCTGTTGCTCTAAGTAGCTGATTCTTTTTTTTTTTTCTTTTTTCTTTTGTACTCCTCAGTTTCAACCTGCACTTTAACTTAATCTACCTCGGTTTTGATGTAATAGCTACAAAAAAAGATCGAACGGTTTTAGCATACAGAACACACCTCATTAACGATGAAGACTGATATGAACATTTACTTTGTGACTGTGTTAGCTTCCTACTCACTTCAAAGCAGAGCTCAAAGTCTTGATCCTAATAAAAGCACTAATGACAAGATTGCAAAAGTGTTCAATGCATGCAGTAAAGGCCAGATTTTCTAACACGTTCTATTCCCATTTGGGTGACAGATAAGTGGTTAAATTCTCAGAAGAGCTCACTGTGCTGGCTACTGAGCTGTTGAAAATCTGGAGATTAATGTCACTGGATGCTAAACAATTCTGAGTATCTGGTATTAATTCACGGGGGTCTGTAAGGGAGCTGAAGCCTTGTGAAAACTCACTCTCTTATTATAATTTTACTAGGCAATCCCTCAAATCCCTTCCAGACCCACTTTATGTTATTTTTATGCTTTAAAGAAGACTAGGCCAAAATGAAAATTTATCTCTAAACAGTTTGGCACCTGTTTGCCTTCATGTGTTTTTTTTTTTTTTAATATATGTATAATATAAGAAATCTGAAAAATTGTTTTATTTTACCAAAGTAGTATTTTCTGTTTGGCAGATATAACCGCTTGAAAGTTTAATCATTTCCTTGTAATTTATTGTCTATAAGAGAGTGTTTTTAATGAAGATTTTTCCTACTTGACATAATCAAAGTATTTCTCACTTTAATATTAATATACTAGTGATTATTTAGGTGAGATTTGCCTTTGACCACCATTTTACAATAGAATATAATCTATTTCCAGTCTTTTCTATTAACATTGCCAAATTAATTTCTCAGTGGAGATTAATCAGCCCCCCTACCCCCAACCCCACCATCCCTGATCTCATGTGCTGTAGGAGGAAATGGGCTTTAGAAAATTCTATCCAATTTAAATGGCAAGTTATTCCTAAATTTGCATATTTGTCTTTGCTTTAATTTTGCACTTCTCACATAAGAGCTAAAAATTAAGTTTTTGATTCTCATACTTGGCTGCCAGCTTTTGTGCCAGTTATTACATGAATGAGGCATAAGCAGTGAACCCTTTTTGGTAAAAGGGATAATGAGAGTCATGGTAATTTTAAAATGAAAGTACAGGGAGGAAAACGCTCCAGTAACCATTATGTGGGCAACAGAGCTGCATAGACACTCCAGGTCACTTGGTTTTAGCAGGGCTAATTAGTTCAGTCACTGTGATGTTGGTAGTGCATGCATTAATTTTTGAGTAAGCATAGCCCTGGCAAGGGTCTGTCAAGGCTTTGGGAGACCTGGAGTGATTCCACATGGTTCCCAGGTATTTGTGTACCAACGAGTGCAAGCCTTTGAATCCTTCCAGGAAAAGAAAGTATGGGACAACTAGGGGCTAGAAACAGTACAAAAAAATATTACTTGTACTATGACTGTACCATATATTTAAGCAGTCACTTCTCTTAGGATTTCCAACTCCATGTTATATTGTCTAACAAAAAAATGATTAATCTGATGTATGTACATAAAAATATGTTAATGTTAGTGCGGCAGTTCGCGCAGGCAGCACGAGCAGGGAGGGCCCCTCACCACTCTCTTGCAGCGGTCTTTCCCTTCGGCACTGGTACTGGTAGCCTGCTTGCGAGAAACCTGGCCACGGTATCGACCAGGCAGAAAAACATGGCCTCTGCATCTCTTGTGGCCTCTCCAGCCGCGGTCACCGATGTGGCTACTCAGACGGAGGACTCAGGGAAACACACCGCTGTCCAGGTCTTGGGCTGCAGGGTGTGCCCAAGTCTTCTGTCCATATCCAACAGCAGCAGCGAGGGGTATGCCTGTGGGAGGTGTGCCCAGGTTGAAGAGCTGCTCAGCCAGGTAGCAGAGCTTCGGGAGGAGGTGAGCAGGCTCAGGAGCATCAGGGAGTCAGAGAGGGAAATTGACTGGTGGAGGTGTACTCTACCCTCTTTGAGACAGACTCTGGAGCCTGCCGCAGCACAGGTGCCTCCTGCTACACAGAAGACAAAAGTCCCCTCATCCCATCAGGCAGTAAGAGGGGACCTAGGCCAAGGGGGGGAATGGAGGCAAGTTCCTGTTTGGGGTGACAGGCGAGCCCTATCCCTTCCCACCTCACCTTCCCATCTACCCTTATGTAACAGGTACAAGGCTCTAGAACACCATAGTCAGAACAATGAAGTAGACGAAAGCCCATCCCAGTTGGAGAGGGTGCCTAAGGCAAGGCAACCTACCCCCCGCATTGCTACATCGTCTGTCAAGAAAGAAAGAAGGGTTGTTGTCACAGGGGACTCCCTTTTGAAAGGGATAGAGGGCCCGATATGCTGACCGGACCCAACCCACAGGGAAGTCCGTTGTCTCCCCGGGGCTCGGGTGAGAGACTTAGCTAAGAAAGTCAAGCGCCTGGTACAGCCCACCAACTACTACCCACTACTGGTCTTTCAGGCTGGTAATGACGAGGTAGCAACGAGAAGTCCGAGAGCAATCAAAAGGGACTTTAAGGTTTTGGGGCAACTACTTAAAGGATCAGGGGCACAGTTTGTGTTTGCCTCTGTCCTTCCGATAGGGGCGATCGCTGCTGACAAGCGGGCTCACCGCATTAACATGTGGCTTCGGGACTGGTGCAACCGACAGAACTTCGGGTTTTTCGATCATGGGAAGGTCTATGTGACGCCAAGCCTGCTGTCACCAGATTGGATGCGCCTCTCTCAGAGAGGGGTAAGGATTTTGCCTCAGGAGTTGGCAGGGCTGGTAGATAGGGCTTTAAACTAGAGTTGAAGAGGGAAGGGGATAAAATTAGGCATGCCAGTGATGAGCTAAGGGAAAAAGGAGAACCAAAGAAAACATAGGTCCGCTAATTGACGGGGAGAGTCTCCTCACAGACAATGACATAGGCAAAGCAGAGACGTTTAATGCCTTCTTCACCTCTGTCTTCAATGCTGATGATGGGCTTCGGGACCCTGGGTGCCCTGAGCGGGAGGACCATGACGGTGGGAATGACAAACTCCCAGCCGACCCTGAACGTGTGCGGGATTTGCTGCTCCACCTGGATCCATACAAGTCCATGGATCTGGATGGAATCCATCCCAGGGTGCTTAAAGGGCTGGCTGACGTCATCGCGGGACCTCTCTCAATTATTTTTCAACGATCTTGGGAATCTGGAGAGGTCCCATTGGACTGGAACCTGGCAAATGTTGTGCCAATTTTCAAGAAGGGTAAGAAAGAAGACCCTAGCAATTACAGGCCTGTCAGTCTCACATCAGTGCCTGGTAAAATTATGGAGAAGATGATTCTTGAAGTTATTGAGGCACACCTGGGGGACAATGCAGTCATTGGTCCCAGCCAACATGGGTTGATGAGGGGTAGGTCCTGCCTGACAAATTTGATTTCCTTTTATGATAAGATCACCCATCTAGTTGACCAAGGGAAACCAGCTGATGTGATCTTTCTGGACCTCAGCAAAGCTTTTGACATGGTTTTCCATAGGATCCTACTGGACAAAATGTCCAGCATACACCTAAACAAAACCATCATACGATGGGTGAGCAATTGGCTGACAGGCAGGGCTCAAAGGGTTGTGGTTAATGGGGCCACATCTGGCTGGCAGATGGTCACTAGTGGGGTCCCTCAAGGCTCCATTTTAGGGCCAGTCCTCTTCAATGTTTTTATAAATGATTTGGATGTAGGACTAGAAGGTGTTTTGAGCAAATTTGCCGACGACACCAAACTTGGAGAAGTTGTGGACTCGGATGAGGGTGGAAAGGCCTTGCAGAGAGATCTGGACAGATTGGAGAGCTGGGCGATCACCAACCACATGAAGTTTAACAAAAGCAAGTGTCGGGTCCTGCACCTGGGATGGGGCAACCCTGGCTATACGTACAGACTGGGTGAGGAGACGCTGGGGAGCAGCCCCGCAGAGAGGGATCTGGGGGTTGTGGTTGACAGCAAGTTGAATATGAGCCAGCAGTGTGCCCTGGCAGCCAGGAGGGCCAACCATATCCTGGGGTGCATCAAGCACGGCATTACTAGTTGGCCGAGGGAGGTGATTGTCCCGCTGTATTCTGCGCTGGTCCAGCCTCACCTCGAGTACTGTGTGCAGTTCTGGGCGCCACAGTACAAGAAGGACATTAAACTGTTGGAGAGTGTCCAGAGGAGGGTGACGAAGATGGTGAAGGGCCTAGAGGGTAAGACATATGAGGAGCGGCTGAGGGCACTGGGCCTGTTCAGCCTGGAGAAGAGGAGGCTGAGGGGGGACTTCATCGCAGTCTACAACTTCCTCGCGAAGGGGAGTGGAGAGGCAGGTGACCTATTCACTGTAAACACCAGTGATAGGACCCGCGAGAATGGTGTTAAGCTGAGGCGGGGGGAGTTTAGGCTGGACATCAGGAAGAGGTTCTTCACCGAGAGGGTGGTCACACACTGGAACAGGCTCCCCAGGGACACAGTCACTGCACCAAGCCCGTCTGAATTTAAAAAGCGATTGGACTGTGCACTTAGTCACATGGTCTAAACTTTGGGCAGACCTGTGCGGTGCCAAGAGTTGGACTAGATGATCCTTATGGATCCCTTCCAACTCGGGATATTCTATGATTCTATGATTCTACGAAATATATATGTTTAATCACCACTCAGAGATCAAGAGATCAGAGATCAAGAGTTCAGAGATCAAGAACGGGATAATAGAACAAGAGTTGTAGAATGGCAATCTCTTTTTTAGCCAGTGCTTGGCCTAGAAGTAGGCAACTACAAATTTACATTTTATATCTCAAAACTGACAGTCAGAGAAGCAAACATTCTAGCAATTTGTAAGATGTTGGTAGTAATAAATGCATTATTAGAGATCTTTAAAATATCGATGATAAAATAGAACAGAACTTACAGATAAATATTGTACTGGAGAGAGGAAAACTCCAAAATGACCCTTTCACACATCCACAAAAATGTCATGAAGCAAAATTAATTATAAATCAGATATCAGGTTTCTTTGGGATCCTCAGGCTTTAGTCCTCTTTGGAAAAATGATGACCCACTCTTTCTGCAGCGCACTGGGGTAGCTTCACTTGCCTTTTGACTTTAGCAGGGAATGACAGAAGTGGATTTGTCTTTTTCCAAATGGGGAGTTGCACCTTGCCAGACTGACAGAAAAATAAATAAATAAATAGATAGATAAATAAATAAATAAAAGGGCTTTTTTGGGTACATCTCTTTTTTGTATCTTTCTAGCTGTTTAATTATTACTGCTTTGATGAGATATAAGGAGATGCTTTTTCTTATCATTCTGAAAATACCTTATGTTTTTGAAATTGAAATCTGAAAGGAAAGAGAACATACATTAGGCAGCCTTTAATGGAATAACTGATACAGGATTTTAGTGGACTAAACATAAAAGAAGCTATCAAAGCTAAAGTATGTGTGTAAGAACACATAATTACTTCAGTAATGAGTACAGTGCAAGATGAAATATTTTCTGGTAACAATGTAGTATGCATTTATAATATATGTATAGTATATAAGATATGTTTATTGCTGAAAATGTATTTCTAGTTATGCAGTTCCATCAAATCTCTCCGATTATTTGAAGAAAGCAGATTCCTTAAGAAATAGATACTAATCAGGATATAAAATCTGTGTAAAAAGTACACATCTGTGTAAAAGGAAGAGAAGAACTGAGCCCCAAAGCAGGTTCTATCTTTTGCAAGGTAAACTGTAAACATGTTGAGCTAGGTTTAAAACCATTTCTGAAGTTGTGGAAACCACAAGAAAAATGTGCCAAGGTCTAATAAGGATCATAAACTCCTCATTCAACAGTACCCAGACTGCAGCGCAGGTACTAGAATAAGTGTCTGCCCTAATGATGCTCATTAAAATTTCTAAGGTGATGTGCTGAGTACTTCTGAGTGTCTCAGGGTCTGAAAATCGCTTAGCTGATTATAAATTTGTCATGCTGAGAAGATTTGTGAGATGTTTTTAATTTGAAATACATCACATTCCTCAGGTAGAAGGGAAAGGTGATGATTCCAAGAACATTTTGACTGCAGGGAAAAAACACAAACACTAAACATCTGGGTTGTGAGGTACTGTAAATATTGTATTCCTGTTCTAAAGCAAAGACTGCAAGAATTTGTCAGCTAGTCTTGTCTTACAGGGTAGCATAATGTTTGATAAACTGTGGTAACTGGAAATATAAGTTTATTTTCTCATCCAGTAACTGAATCTATTCCATAATCTTGTGAAAATGACTTAGCTTTTTCAGGTGATTTTTTTCCTATTTATAAAAAGTACTTTTTAAAGGGATTTTGAAGGGACACACAAGGATCATTGAGCCCAAATTCTGGCTCCACATAGGACCATCAAAAATCAGGCCTTATGTACGAAAGCATTGTCCAAATGCTTTTTGAACTCTGGTAAGCCTTGGTTGTCGTGACCTGGGGAGCCTGTCCCAGTGTCCGACCACCCTCTGGGTGCAGAACCTTTCCCTAACCCCCAGCCTGACCCTCCCCTGTCGCAGCTCCATGCCGTTCCCTCGGGTCCTGTCGCTGTCCCCAGAGAGCAGAGCTCAGCGCCTTCCCCTCCGCTCCCCTCGTGAGGGAGCTGCAGGCCCCCATAAGGCCTGCCCTCAGCCTGCTCTGCTCTGGGCTGAACAAACCAAGGGACCCCAGATACTCCTCATACGTCTTGCCCTCTAGGCCCCTCACCATCTTCATTGCCTTCCTTTGGACACTCTAATAGTTTTATGTTCTTATACTGCGGCACCCAAAATTACACGCAGTACTGGAGGGGAGGCCACACCAGTGCAGAGCAGAGTGGGACAATCCCTTCCCTCAGGTCTGAGGCACCCCAGGGTAGGGTTGGCCCTTCTGGCTGCTGGGGCATGCTGCTGGCTCATGTTCTGTTGCCGTCAGCAAGCACCCCCAGATCCCTTTCCATGGGGCTGCTCTCCAGCTTCTTGTCCTGCAGTCTGTACATATATCTAGGTTCAAAAAGATGGTGGGAGGAAAGTAGGGGATTAGGAAAAGGGAAGAGATGTGGGAAATGATATAAAGCTACACCAAAAAAAGCCCTAGAGATTGTAGTTGATACTTTTAGTTTAAAGTAGAAAGCATGTAAAAGAATTATGAGAATTTTGGGAAATCACTTTACATATATCTTAATAGGCTTTGTCACCTTATATCACTATTTCCTAACCTTAACTTATTCATATATTTCTATTGATTTATAAGGCATATTAATGTAATATAATCTACAGAATTTCAAAATATAGCTATTTCTAAAACTGCAATACTTACTCCTCCGCAAATTAAGAAGGAAAACAAATAGAGGAAAATAAAGCTATACATGTTCTTTTAAAATATAAGCTAATATTATTGTCCAGGAATCATTAACGTAGCACTTCACAAGAAAAGATTGTTTGAGAAAAATGAATTAATCCTTGATGCCTTGTCCTCACTCCCTTTCCCTTGTCCCTTTCATTTGTTCCCTTCCACTTGTCCTCTCCCTGAAAAACAAAACAAAACAAAACACAAATATGGTATTGTTTAGCTTTAAATTTGTTATATGATGAAATTCTTATGTGTATAGCACAAATAGAAGCATGTAGAAAGTATGGCCAAGGATTGACAATGTGTCGTTAATGTGGAAATTTGTTGTTGGTGATTTTTTTTTTTTTTGGTTGTGATTCTCTGCCATCTAATCCAGTTAGAGTTTTACATACATATCAGAATAGAAGGAAGTGGATTTTCTCAGAGTTTTGGACTGAATTGCTGTGTGTTATAAGGGAGTAGAAAGTTATACCTTTGTCATAATAAGCTACAGACAGGGAAACAAAATGAGAAGGCTAGAAGGGTAAAATATGCAGAGTTTCAAATAGTCTTGTTCTGCCTTTTAGTTTGCACCACAGCAGAACTCTGGATCTTGCATTTGTATAAAGGTGTTGCTAATGCCTTCTTTAGAAAGTTGGCAGAGCCAAACGGAGAGGGAACAGGAAGCTTGATCCAGTCCCTGGGATTTCTTCCAGGGTAGAGAGTGATAAAGACCCTGGCAACACGTAGCTTGCAGAGTGTGGTCAGAGGAGAAGATTTGTGGCCATATTTCAACCACAGCTTGATGTTCTTTGGAAGACAGAATTAGCCGCTGTGTTCTGGAGAAGCAGATAAGTTTTGCATGAGTTTCAAGGCTGCTATAAATTACATTAGAAGTCAGACTGGACCAACATAATCACCAGAATGGTTGTGCCTTAAAATCATTTTGAAGCAGACACAACAGCAAAAAGGATAACACCCTGAATATTTCTGTCCAGTTCAGATATAATTCCTGAAAATCCACTATATATAGCTACAATTTTATTTGGAGTGCATTAATATAATTCCTTACATAGATCAACCAGAATTTTACTCTGGAGCCTATAATGTCAATAGGAGTTTTCCCGTGGATCCCACTGGATATTTAATCAGGCTTTAATTTCGTGTCGATTCAACATTGTGCCTTGGTGTTTTAAATATGTATACATCTGTAACTATTGTAACTATGTACATAATTCCTACTGAAGTGTGGCTGTGGTGCATCTCATTGAATGAGAACTGAGCTGGATATATTTTCATTTTTGTATTTGTTTACCTTCTTTTGTTATTCCTTAAGGAAGCAAAACTTACTCTTTGCTTCTGTCAGTGAAGCTGCTCTTTGTTTTTTTTCCCCTCAGTTTTGCCTCTTGCTGTTTTTCCTCCAGTTAAACTGTTTAATGCAGATAGTTCCTCCCCTTGGAATATGATAGGTGGGCTGCTCTTTCCAGCCTCACTCTTCTACTCTACCTATCAGAAGATAACCTTAAAGTTAATGAATACAAAACAGCAGGATCCAAAACGTTGCTGGCAGTAACTCTCGGTCTTCATTCCAAACCACGTTGGAAAAACACTCGTATTATCTGATACAATTTGATAGATTGATTTACAATGTGAGCAGGTTGCATCTACGTTTCTGCAGTCAAAAGCAGTTAATCCCGAGTGAAATCATGTTGACTATATGCAAGGTAGGATTACAGTTAATTTTTATTCTTTTTTTCATAATCACAAGAAAAACAGAGGAGCTATCTAGTGTAGTGAATGCAGGTTTTAGATAGAATGATTAAGCCACAGAGGATGATCTACTTTCCTATACCCGTGGATCTAATAAAAAGTCTGTAAATTCATTCACATCAGCCACTGAGATTTATAACAATGAGAAATTTCAACCTGAATATAAATACTACAGAGCTCCTGACCCTGGGCACTGTTTAATATGGGCTCACTGTGATAAGACTACAAACCTTCATAGCACACTGAGAAGAATTCCCTATTAAATCTCCGAGGTAGAGCGCTATCCAAGTGCTCTGACATGTGTGTGCTTGCCCTCAAGGCAAAGAAAGTAACAGCTATTTACAGTGCTAGTTTGCTGACCAAAACCAGAAATGTTACAGTTTATGTCTAGGATTAAATTATTACTTATTCTTCTCTGTGAGAAAGAGGAAGAAGCAAGTAAGCTGTTGGTCTCAGAGGATTTTTTTTAAGTCAAGTCAGATGCTATTCATGCCTGCTAGTGAGTGTACAACAGATATTTTCAGTGGCACAGTGGCACTAAGAACAATACGTCAAACAGAAATAAATGAAACCTGAAAGGCTTTATCTATCTATTTATTTATTTATTTATTTTCTTCCTTTTCCCTTCTCCTTATATTTGAATACAGTAAAACAATCCAAGAGAGACGTTCAGTAAATTTCACTGATTTCTATTCTATAATTCAGACTTCAGGCCTTATTCTAAAATGTGCTAAACATCCACAAAAGCCTTCAACTCAACAAATACTCCAGATGCTGAATAACTTTAGGACTTGAAGTTACATGCTAACTTCTGTCCATTCCACTTCATGAAGTGTGATAAGGAAAAGAATGTAGAATTAATTAAGTGTGCATGTTGTAGACTGCATGTCATATAATATCATGTAATATTAAAAATTAGTTGTCAATACCTATAAAGGCACCTAGAAATTTCTTTGCATTGGACACAGTTATATGTTATAAAACAGCCACTAAATTAATTTTTTTTTTTTGGCTTATCACTGCTATATTGCAGACAGCGAAGTGAAGTCTAGTTTTCATATAATTTTGACGCATAGTTGGTATATTGCAACTCTTCACTACTTTAAAACTCTAGATCTGTCAAATGGTATACACATGAACCTGAAATGCAGTTTCCTTTCCCAGCCATAGACACTCATATTTTAATCTTTATTATGCAGTCTTCTCATGCTCCAGTATTTGGATGGATAAAAATTCCACCATATTGTGTTTATTTTTACCTTAGTTCTGGCCTCAGTTCATTTCTGCTTTTATAAAACTGTTTCAGGTTTTTCCACCTTACATTTTCCATATTTTTTTCTTGCATTTTTATTATACCTATATGCATATGTATATGTGTACTTTGTTGTAGACTGACCTCCAGAGTGATAGAGAGGTCTGGGGTCTGTAATGTCCTAGCCCAGGCACTCTACAAATGGAGAGGTGGGCATTTACTCAGCATATGACACAGTCACAGTGATAGCCCTAATTTAGTCAGGCATCAGTGTTTATTGCCCCATTACCTGTTTATTTATTTATTTTTTAAAGTCTGAGCAGACACTGCTTAAAGATTTTATGTGTATCCATACTCCAGGACTCCTCGAGAGTTTTAGCATTGGTTATCGTTGCTCCATAAGAAAATCCTTATTGAGCACAGAAAAAGTTAGGGGTAAAGCTCTGTTCTGCTAGCAAACCTGTCCAGGCCAAACAAAGGTGCAGTCCATTACTGACAATCCTTTAATAATTATCTATCTGCAGATAGAACTGGATCATCTGTGTACATATAAGCAAGGTTTAAGATTTTGAGGTCTAGAAAAAGGAATGATATCACCTCTTTGCAGCTTTGTGTATGGTTTTCATTGTTTTGCATCTTCATATATTATTATTATATATTTCCATATAGTTTTATTTATTTATTTATTTTTCCAGAAGCACTATGCTTTGGTGGGCAAACTGGTTCAACTGAATTCAGAAAATCAGGGTTGTGCTTCTAGTCTTTCATCCTACCTTAAATTGGGTGAGAACTACCACTTTGGTAAAGGTCTTAGAGACTAATGAAATGGGCTATGTATTAATGAAGTTACAGCATTATTGCAAAGTAGTAAGTTCTCCTCTTATCTAAAGCCTAAGATGTCTTCATTTTATTTTGGTTTTATTTGACTCCTATATCATAGCAGGAACTCAAAAATTAATATAAAATCCAGAGTGTGATTGTACTATAATAGGAAATTTTCATGTACCTGTATCATGGCATTTTGAAATCTCAGAAATGTATTGACCTATTTTTATGTTCATTTCATGTTGTAAAACATTTTTTATTTTTTGTAAATACCATTAAGCTTTAAGAGTTCTTGGATTTGGTTGGACTATGTATAAATGTCATACTCTCTACACACACTGTTTAAATAGTTTTGCTCAGTGAAGAAATTGTGGCATTTGAAGTTATGGGTCGTTCTTTTTTCCCAGATTTATTGAACATTTTGGAGCAAGAAGCTTGCTACTGTAGTTCACACAGACTTTAACATTTAATTCATTATTCTTTGAAAAATTCTTTGTAATTCTGGAATAGTTCAATGTGCTATGTAAACTTCATGATTATTATTTTTGCCATATAGGAATCAGTTCTCAGATACATGCTCAAGTTACCAATGTTTAATAGCTTTCTACTGTTGAGTGAAGCTATGACATCTGTCTGCAGTATGAGCTAAGTATTACATTCATTTCAGACTTAGTCTTCAAAAAGAGAGGTTTCAATAAATCTATAACTGTGGGGCATGTCTGTAGATTAAGACAGGTAGCATCATAATACTTTAAGTCTCAGATAAAGACAACAAAAGTAAATGCACGACTAGTGATGATATTTTATGGAAAGTGTATGGTGTAACATATTGCCAAGATATACAAGCTAGTTGATGTTTGGCACCCATTCAAGGTTAGTAGACCTACTTGTGCTTACCTTGAACAAAAATTAAAATATATGATTTTTCATGCCTAATATTTTACTTGATCCTTATTCCACTAATATTAGATATGTGATATTCTCAGTTCTTTAATTTGCCAAAATACATTAGATTTTGTTTTAACCTGTGGCTTGTAATTTTTCCAATTGTCCTTGGCTTGTGTAGATGTTTTCTGATAATCCATGTGTTCATGTGTTATTGCATTATAGTCTCTGATGATACCATGGATCATAGGGACTGGAGAACCTCTCCTGTGAGAAAGCTAGGACTATTCAGCCTAGAGAAGGAGAGGCTGTGGGTCATCTCATCAGTGTATACAAATACTTGAAGGGAGGGTGCAAAGAGGACACAGCTAGGCTCTTTTCAGTGGTGCCCAGTGACAGGACAAGAGGCAACGGGCACAAACTGGAACACAGGAGGTCTGTGTTCACACTTCTTAACTGTGCAGATGACTGGGCACTGACACAGGTTGCCCAAAGAGGTTGTGGAGTCTTCCTCCTTGGAGATTTTCAAAAGCAATCTGGATATGGTCCTAGACAACCTGCTCTAATTGTCCCTACTTGAGCAGGGAGGTTGGACCACATGGCCTCCACAGGTCTCTTCCAATCTCAGCCATTCTGTGATATATTAGAGATCTAAGCTGTTATCTGGGTCAATAACACATTACTTATTTAGCTTTATTCTATTGGTACAATGTGCTTTTTTGTTGCCAGTCTTCAGACTTTAGCTGTTCCATATATGTGACTATTTCTTGGTGATAAGTAATGGTGTGGTGATAGATAAGTATCCTTCAGAGTTTAATGTTTATGAAGGAAACTTGTTTATCAGCCTTCTGTCCAGTGAAGTTTCATACAGACCGAGTAGCATCAGAACTGTATCTTTCTGTGAAAACAAGATGAGATTTTTTAATTCAATCCGCAGATTTTACCTGAACAAGTGTCCCACACCATTTTCCCTTCATACTACTGGATGTTGTAACTCTAAGAACCACAAGCTGCAATTCATGTGTCATTATTCCCAATTCAGTGGAGTGTCTGGAGAACTCAGGCACTTCTGACCTACAAATTAGAGTGGTGTGCCCCTCTGACAGTGAAGGCTAAGTGCAATTGTTTTTTATTAACAGACATCAACTGTGGGATGTGATTATTGTGATTACCCTCTGTGGTGGTTTTACTGGGGTGGACAGCCGAGCTCCACCACAACTGCTCTCTCACTCCCCCTCCTCAAAGAGGAATGGGGAGAAAATACGATGAAAAGGGCTCAAGGGTTGAGATAAGGACGAGGAGATCACACAGTAATTATCGTGACGGGCAAAACAGACTCAGCATAGGGAGATAGTAAGATTTATTACTTACTACTAACAAGCTAGAGAAGCAAGAAACAAAGGAAAGAAACCAAAAGCACCTTCCCCCCCATCCACCCTCTTTCACCTCCTCCCCCCGAGCGGCACAGGAGAACGGGGGAACGGGGGTTATGGTCGGTCTATAGAGCTTCTTCTCCGCCGCTCCATCTCAATCACTCTCGTCCCCTGTGCTGTGGGGTCCCTCCCACAGGATACAGCCCTTGCTGAACTGATCTGGCGTGGGCTGCCCACAGGCAGCAGCTCTTCAAGAACTGCTCCAGATATGGGTCCATACCACGGGGTCCATCCATCAGGAGCAAACTGCTCCAACCTGGATCCCCCACGGGCAGCAGCTCCTGCCAGGTCACCTGCTCCTGTGTGGTCTCCTCTCCACGGGCTACAGGTCTGGCCCGGAATCTGCTCCGGCAGGGGTCTTCCCCAGGCCACAGTCTCCATCGGCGCAGGTCCACCTGCTCCACCGTGGTCTCTTCCATGGGCTGCAGCATGGAACCCTGCTCCACCGTGGTACTCCATGGGCTGCAGGGGGACAACCTGCTTCACCATGGTCCTCACCACAGGCCGCAGGGGACTTCTGCTCCAGCGCCTGGAGCACCTCTCCCCCTCCTTCACTGACCTTGGCTCCTGCAAGGCTGTTCCTCACTCCTCTCACTCTCCCAGCTGCTGTGTGGCGCAGCGTTTTTTTTTTCCTGACTTAAATATGCTCTCACAGAGGCGCAAAACAACATCACTTATTGGCTCAGCTCTGGTCAGCAGTGCGGCCCTTACCTAACATGGGGCAGCTTCTAGATCCTTCTCACAGAAGCCACCCCTATGGCCCTCTGCTACCAAAACCTTGCCACGTAAACCTTTTGGCATTTGACAGACTAAACCTGGACTGTTGTGTGCGCATTTTGTCTTCCCAGGACTGGAAAGATGCTGAAAACCAGGAGCAACCCCAGCAGAGGGTCAGCAAGAAGAGAAGGAGACTGGAGCATATCATATGAGAAGCTGAGAAAGCTAGTTTTGTTAGGCCTGGAGAACATAACACTAACCAGTGAATCTAATTGCTGTCCTTAGCTATCTGTTGGATCAACTGGCATCAGACTGTTGTTGGAATTATGTAATAATAGGATGAGAGGCAATTTAATCTCATAAAGATGAATTTCAATTAGATTTAAGAAAAAAATCTCCAGATTTAAGGAGTCAAGCATTAGAATGAGTTGTACAGTCTTGGAATACACTCCTGAATGTGCTCACAACTCAGCTAATAAGGTCCTGAAGAACCTGATCTAACTTCAGAGTTCTGTTTTGAGAAGAGGTTCAACCAGATAACTCATAGAGGACTATTCCAACCTAAACTGCAATTCTGTTCTATGAATGTCTCAGTTGTTTTTTAAACTCTCATATACCAGAGGAAGATTTGTACAATTCCACATAGTGCTTTTTTGATTTACCTTACAGGGCAAAGAATTATTTGTACATGTCAAAGATGACAATTCCAGAGGCCCCAGCATGCTCTGGATTCCAGCAGTTTACCTGAGACTGAAACTGAAGTCCATAGCACCTTCTTTTTCAAAGACCCTTTTTACTATTTCCCTTTGTGCTGTATTGCTACCACATTAGTCAGTTCATCAGATCCAAGGCAAGCATACTTGAAGTTCTGATCTGGAGAGTCATATGACTCTCCTAGCCATTTTATTGAGCCAAGGCTAAGGAAAGAACAGAGTAGCAGCTCCACATGCTGCAAGCTGGGGATTAGAGAAGAAAAACAATGTCATACAGGATATACAATTCTTTCTCAGTTGCTACCAGTTGAAATTCTTCCCCAGGGTCCCAAATCTACTGATCACAGCAGCACCAATCCTCACCCTGAGTGATCAAGTGAGCCCCTGAAAATAAGCTTTAGTTAATAGGCATAATTAGAGAGCTGTGCTCTGCTGTACATGGTTACCCCTAAAAGATGTTCTTTTAACCATCACAAAAACAAAGATGGTAATAGTCTTACTTTTCTTATCCACAGGTGCTGTGTGGATAACTTCATTAATCAAGAGCTTGGATAATGTGGCAAAAAGGGCAATGTGACTAGGAAATGGAAGCAAAGATCACATAACACTTCAAGAAGTTCTTTCGAAAGAACTTCTGAATAGGTAACAAGGCAACAAGAAACCAAAGATACGGGGCAGGTCTTGAAAGCTTGAAAACTCTGTTCTAAAGAAAAAACACATTTCCTGTAATATCTGAACTATTTGCTTTGTGAATACATATGTATCACAAATGAGAACTGAGATAAATATGCTTCATCAATTAAATATTTTATTCTTATGTAATTGTCCTTAGTAAGAATGTCAAGGTAAGCAAACTGAATCAAGTATCTTTCAGGAAAGCTGTCTGTTATTTCCACAAGGTGAGTGGTTGGTATCAGGTATCCTGAATGTCTGTTTCAAAGGGAAGTTTTTTTTTCTGTAGACCTGTGTTACCCACTAGTATTTAAACACAATGTATCATTAGTTTCAAAGAGAATTTAAGCTTAATGGTTTTTGACGTGATATGGTACTGCACCAAGGGAATTTTAGAAGACCTTTTACTTGTCAAGATTCATACTTTTCAGTTATTTGATGAACTGTGATCAAAAAGACTCCTGCTGTCTGTTGCATCCCTGGCAACAAGTCTCCCTCTCAGCTAGATATCCAGTTGTCTGCTCCAACAGGTCTTAACGTTACTTTTAGTGCCCCGTGCTTCTGAGATGTCTGAACACTGAGGTATGTGCTCTGTCTTCAGTTCCTTTGGAGAAATTTCAGCATTGTTTAAATTTCACATCTTCAGACTGTAGCTAAGAAATACACGGGCCATGTAAGGGTTTCATAATCACTTGCTATTTTAGCCAGTACAAGACATTTGCAGATGTAGACAAATTAATAAAAAAGGTTTCAATGCTATTTCATGCTCTGATTTCCTAAGCTTATTAACATGTTTCAATCTTTGTAATAGCATCCCTGATGGAATCCAGGAATCTGCCTGTTTTTCACTGAATTGTCTTTAACCTCATGGAGGATGTCCCCACATTTCTATTTTTCCACCCTCCTGTCTAAGCTTCTAACACGTCTAGCAAGAAATATCTCCTTTAATATTTTCTGCTGCTTAATTCAGTGATTCCTTGCTCAGCCACATCAGGTAGTCAGAAATACCTCAGTTACCTCCATTACAAACTTGAAAAACTGGATAGACAATTATTCACCTTAGGAAACTCCAGTGGATTGAAAAAAAAATAAAAAATGAGTGATTTTTCCACTGTTAATTGTGCCCACGGTATGAGAATTCCTCTTTTAGGATTTATTTCAGCATAGAGACCAAAGAGGGGAGGAAATGCAATGACATGTTATGTTTAAAATTGAGTCTACAACCTAAGTATAGAATCACAGAATCATAGAATGGCTTGGGTTGGAAGGGACCTTAAAGCCCCATCTAGTTCCAACACCCCTTCCATGGTCAGGAATACCACCCACTAGATCAGGTTGCCCAGCACCTCATCTAACCTGGTCTTGAACACCTCCAGGGATGGGACATCCACAGCTTCTCTGGGCAACCTGTGCCTCACCACCCTCTGAGTGAAGAATTTCCTCCTAACTCTAATCTACACCTCCGTCTTTAGGTTAAAACCATTCCCCCTTGTCCTGTCATTATCTGACTGAGCAAAAAGTTCCTCTCCATCTTTTTTATAAGTCCCCTTTAAGTATTGGAAAGCTGCAATAAGATCTCCCATAGCCTTCTCTTCTTCAGGCTGAGCATGCCCAGCACTCTCAGCCTTTCTTCATAGTAGAGGTGCTCCAGTCCTCTAATCAACTTCGTGGCCCTCTGGACCCATTCTAACAGATCCACATCCTTTTGCTGGGGACCCTAGATCTGGATGCAATACTCCAAGTGGGGTCTCACAAGGGCAGAGTAGAGGGGAAGAATCACCTCCCTCAACCTGCTGGCCGCTCCTCTGTGCTGTTGGCATGCCGTTGGCCTTCTGGACTGTAAACATGCACTGCTGGCTCATGTCAAGCTTTTGGTCTACTGGGACTCCCAAGTCCTTCTTTGCAGGGTTGCTGTCAATGAGTTCTTCTCCCAGTCTGTACTCATGTCTGGGATTGCCCTGACACCAGGTGCAGAACCTTGTACTTAGGCTGGTTGAAATTCATAAGTTCAAGTAGAGTTCAAATAGAAGTTTTGTTGTTTGTTGTTGTTGTTATTTTCCAAACACATTTCAGTGGGACTTTAACCATTATTATTATTATTATTAATTATATTATAATTATTAAATATTATAAATAAATATAAATTATTAATTATTAAAATAATTAATAATAATAATTTGGAAGAACAGCTGGACATCTAGCAATATTTTCATTGGAAAAACAAACTCTTTTCTCTCTCCCTCTCTCTCTCTTTTTCTCATTCAGGATAGATGATCCTTAGAGACAACTGACTTTGTCTACACTGGATCCAGGATGTGCCATGCAATTCAGATGCCTGATCCAAATGCCCTATTTTATTCTTGAAAGAGAGTTGAAAGCTTTAATTTTGCAGGTAATTTCTGTGTTTGATTGTGAACATAACATTTGAAAATAAGTGTCTTAATGTATGTCTAGTGATTTGAATTAGTCATTAATATTAAGTGGCACTTTGTCAAGTAGCTGTGAGCTGCAAAAGCTGGGGAGTAGCAGCTACTTTATTAAATGGATAACAAAAAGCTGTATCCTAAGTGAAAACCCTTCACTTTTCACGGAATATGTCTGATGAATCAACATACCTTTCCTGGCTTAAAGGCAGAGATCCAAACTGATTTTTACAGTTAAAAAATCTGACACAGGAAAGCAGAGTCCAGTTTGTATTTGAAAATTTGTAGCAAAATGGTTTGATGAGTTTTACTAAACCATTCTTTTACAACTATACACAAGATTCATGTTAAAAAAGAGCAATTGCAGCTCAGAGAATTTAAAAAGTAAAAAGAGAAATATATTCTATAAGCCAAAACCATTAAGTTTAACTTAGACACTTCTCTGAGAAAGGTCAGAAGGAAATATATTCATGAATGTATAACAGAATATAACCTTTATTATAGTATCTTTTAAAATTATTCCTTGTTCATCAATTTAAGCTTAAAATAATGGTACCTCTGCTTCTCTTCACTAACATAATGTGTATGCAAGCATTTTACAGTGGAATGCAGATGTTTCTGAACAATTATGCTGGCATGTATTAATAATAACTGTAGTCCACAAAGTAGTGGATAGTCATTAGATGCGTATTTAAAACCTAGTTGTAGCCCTCTATGGAAGTACTTTTTATGTAATACACTCAGATATTAGAATGGGGTTAAAATATATTTTTTTTTAATGTCTATTTCAAAAGGACACAAGCAGCAAGATAGATTTCCTGTAAAGAAACAAAACTCCCTATCTTAATAGACTTAAAGTGGGGGCAGTTATATCATGATCAGGGATTCCTGAAACTTGAGGTTTCTGTTTTTTTAAATCAACTGTCATATAATCTTGAAGTTATATTTGCTTTTGCCATTCTATGCCTCGAATTTTGTCTTGTTTTAGAGCAAGAATTGTTTTAGAGCAAGACCTGTTTTCAGGCTTTCTGTAATTAGAGATTTTTGATGATATCTTAGTGGTTAAGATAAAGGCCCTGATCTTGGCTAAAATCTCTGAATCAAGTATGCAGTTTGGAAGGACTAAGATTGACAATTTCTGCATATTCATAGATCTCTAAAAAAATATATTATGTCATTTGCTTGTGTCGTAGGTATTATGGAATTGAAAAACATTAAATACTATAAAATAATATATTAAGAAATTTGTTTCTTAGGGGACAGTTTCAGACCTAGGGTCTAAATCTCTATACAATTTTATGATTGCTACAGTATATCAGAATTATTTCTGCCACACTCAGTCACAGCATTGAAAGAAAGAAAATGGATTCTTCATTTGAGACATTAGCTGCAGTGAAGGCAAAAGGGCTCTCTCTCTCTCTCTTTTTTTTTCTTTTAAAACCATCTAACATAACTTTAATAAAAAACTGAAAAAAAACAAACAAACTATAGTTGCATTCCATACTTGTTGCTTTGCTGCCAAACACTTCATTTGCAGCTTAAGCATTTAGTAATTTATTTGTATAATTTATATATTGGGCAGTTAGATATTTAGCAGTATAACAAATAGAGAACTGTAATCATTCCTCTAGTATATTTTGCAAATTCTGACAATCCATTGTTCAGGAACTTTCTGTGCTATCAGTTTTTTTTATCAATTTGTTACATCCAATTTACAAAATAAGCTGTTTGAATGCCTACCAGTCTGTTAAACTAAAAATCTTTTTATGAGCAAGAAGAACATACTTCATATGCAAAGCCAAAAATTTATTGCTAGTTTAATTAAAGTCTTAATAGTCTCATCAAAGAATTATTATTAGTCCAGTTACAATGATGACAACATTTATAGTTCAGCTCATATGCAGTTAAAATGATATATAAACAAACTTACTGATATTTATTCCTCTCTCTGGTATTATGATCACTCACATCAGGCTGATGTCTTTGTACAGGCAGGTGGATTGCTGTGTATGGGTGAATCATCAGCAACCCCAGGCCTTTGCCTGCAGCAAAGTGATTTTGGTTTTCATGTATTCTTCTTCCTCACTCAAGGACTACTTGGGTCTTGGTAGACTATTCATGTCTACCAATATGTTCTAAGTCTCATGCTCTACCTGATCTTTCTTCATTGCTCTGCAATGTTTTTGTTAACATTTGTCCTTTTTTGTACATCTTTGTTCTTTCATAGCTTCTAAAACTAGTTTTATCCAGCTTCCAAGATTGTGATCCTTTGAATTGACCATTGGTGTGTTATTAATAGAGGAGGGGCCTCAGTACCATCCGTTACAGGATATGACCATCAAGAGGCCATATTTCAAAGGCCTCTGCTATCCTCCAATGACTTTTCTCATCTGTGAAGTATTTTATTCTAGGGTCATAGATTCTACAGAATTCTACAGAAAAAAATTACTTCTTATTAGTTACAAAACATATAATGCATAGTGTTACACCACACTATTATACAGAGATAAGCAAAAGCTAAAACAAAGTATGTAATAGGTACCTGGTTTTTAGATTAATTTTGTTGCAACCTAAAGAACTTCCCAGGTAGGACAAGACCACTCCTAGGTCTTCAGGTGTAATGGTCACTGATGAGCCTATCCCATATTACTTAATCTAATCACTCTTGGAACTCATTTGTATTTCTGCTCTCCACTCTGTTCTGTAGTGTTGAATTCCACAGTTTAATTGCATATTGTGAAATCAGACCTTTTGTTTTCATTCTACTTTTGCACTTTCTATATGCTGACATAGGTAAACAAGTGCACTAAAAATAAAAGGACTGATAGTTAACAAGTGATTCCCCAAAGAATTCATTATATTATTTATTTATTTATATATATATAAACATAATTTTATCCAAAGTAAAAAACAAAACATAAAAAACAACTATCCTATTAAATGCATTTCAGAAACCTTTTCATGTCTAATTGTTTTGCCTCTTTTTCCTGTATATTTATTACTTTATCTTTTTTTATAAAACTGTACACTATATACAGGCTGTGGATACGCCATGCATTTATAC